>NW_019174257.1:1558605-1941979 GCF_002260705.1 Seriola dumerili | reverse complement strand
AAAAAAGGGAAAAAACGACATAGTATAGTATGGCAAAAAAAGTGAAAAAACGACATAGTATAATAAGGTATAAAAACATCAAAAAACGCCATTGAATAGTAAGATATGAAGACGTCATAGTATAGTTAGGCCTTAAAAGTGAAAAAAACGACATAGTATAGTATGGCAAAAAAAGTGAAAAAACAACATAGTATAATAAAACATTAAAACATAAAAAAATGTCAGAATATTGAGATATGAAGAGAATGTAGTATAGTAAGGCGTTAAAAGTGAAAAAACAACATAGTATAGTATGGCAAAAAAAGTGAAAAAACCACATAGTATAATAAGGCATAAAAACATCAAAAAATGTCATAGAATACTGAGATATGAAGATGTCACAGTATAGTAAGGCGTTAAAAATGAAAAAAACAACATAGTATAGTATAGCAAAAAAAGTGAAAAAACGACATAGTATAGTATGGCAAAAAAAGTGAAAAAACAACATAGTGTTATACGTCATAAAAACATCAAAACATGTCATAGAATATTAAGATATGAAGACGTCACAGTATAGTAAGGCTTTAAAAGTGAAAAAAACGACAGTATATTATGGCAAAAAAAGTGAAAAAACGACATAGTATAATAAGGCATAAAAACATCAAAAAATGTCATTGAATAGTAAGATATGAAGACTTCATAGTATAGTTAGGCCTTAAAAGTGAAAAAACGACATAGTATGGCAAAAAAAGCGAAAAAACAACATACTATTATAAATCATAAAAACATCAACAAACGTCATAGAATATTAAGATATGAAGACATAATAGTATAGATAGGCCTTAAAAGTGATAAAAACGACATAGTATAGTATGGCAAAAAAAGTGAAAAAATGACATAGTATAGTATGGCAAAAAAAGTGAAAAAACAACATAGTATAATAAGACATTGAAACATAAAAAAATGTAATTGAATAGTAAGACATGAAGACTTCATAGTATAGTCAGACCTTAAAAGTGAAAAAAAACGACATAGTATAGTATGGCAAAAAAAGTGAAAAAACAACATAGTATAATAAGACATTCAAACATCAAAAAACGTCATTGAATATTAAGATATGAAGACATCACAGTATAGTAAGGCGTTAAAAGCGAAAAAAAACAACATAGTATAGTATCGCAAAAAAAGTGAAAAAACTACATAGTACAGTATGGCAAAAAAAGTGAAAAAACAACATAGTACAATAAGGCATAAAAACATCAAAAAATGTCATAGAATATTAAGATATGAAGACATTATAGTATAGATAGGCCTTAAAAGTGGAACAAATGATTGGTAGTCGCATAGCGCAATGGGTTACGCAGGCGCCCCATATATAGAGGCTACAGTCCTCGCTACAGCTGGCCCCTGGTTCGACTCCTGCATCAGACGGCCCTTTCTTGCGTGTCATTCCCCCTCTCTCTGCCTCCCCATTTCCTGTCTCTCTACTATCCTGTCCATTAAAGGCACAAAAAACCCAAAAAATTCTTTAAGAAAAAAACAACATAGTATAGTATGGCAAAAAAAGTGAAAAAAAAGACATAGTATAGTATGGCAAAAATATTAAAAAACAACATAGTATAGTATTGCAAAAAAAGTGAAAAAACAACATAGTATTATAAGTAAAAAAAAAATCAAAAAATGTCATAGAATATTAAGATATGAAGACGTCACAGTATAGTAAGGCGTTAAAAGTGAAAAAAGCGACATAGTATAGTATGGCAAAAAAGTGAAAAAACAGCATAGTATAATAAGGCATAAAAACATCAAAAAATGTCATTGAATATTAAGATATGAAGACGTCACAGTATAGTAAGGCATTAAAAGTGAAAAAAACGACATAGTATAGTATGGCAAAAAAAGTGAAAAAACGACATAGTATAGTATGGCAAAAAAAGTGAAAAAACGACATAGTATAATAAGGTATAAAAACATCAAAAAACGCCATTGAATAGTAAGACATGAAGACGTCATAGTATAGTTAGGCCTTAAAAGTGAAAAAAACGACATAGTATAGTATGGCAAAAAAAGTGAAAAAACGACATAGTATAATAAGGAATAAAAACATCAAAAAACGCCATTGAATAGTAAGACATGAAGACGTCATAGTATAGTTAGGCCTTAAAAGTGAAAAAAACGACATAGTATAGTATGGCAAAAAAAGTGAAAAAACGACATAGTATAATAAGGAATAAAAACATCAAAAAACGCCATTGAATAGTAAGACATGAAGACGTCATAGTATAGTTAGGCCTTAAAAGTGAAAAAAACGACATAGTATAGTATGTTAAAAAAAGTGAAAAAACAACATAGTGTTATACGTCATAAAAACATCAAAAAATGTCATAGAATATTAAGATATGAAGACATTATAGTATAGATAGGCCTTAAAAGTGAAAAAAACGATATAGCATAGTATCACAAAAAAAAGTGAGAGAGACAATCAGTTGTCGCGTAGCGCAGTGGGTTAAGGCAGGCGCCCCATATATAGAGGCTACAGTCCTCGCTGCAGCTGGCCCCCGGTTCGACTCCCGCAGCGGACGGCCCTTTTCTGCGTGTCATTCCCCCTCTCTCTGCCTCCCCATTTCCTGTCTCTCTACTATCCTGTCCATTAAAAGCCCAAAAAATTCTTTAAAAAAAGTGAAAAAAATGACATACTATTATAAGTTGTAAAAACATCAAAAAACATTATAGAATATTAAGATATGAAGACATTATAGTATAGTAAGGCGTTAAAAGTGAAAAAACAACATAGTATAGTATGGCAAAAAAATGAAAAAACGAGATAGTATAGTATGGCAAAAAAAGTGAAAAAAACGACATAGTATAGTAAGGCATAACCTCATATTATTGTAAGTCATAAAAAGTCACCAAAATGTCATAGTATAGTAAGGCATAAAAAGTCACAAAAACGTCATAGTATAGTAAGACATAAAAAGGCATAAAAACATTATAGTATAGTAAGGCATAATAATGTCAAAGTATATTTCTTCATAATTAATCATGAAAACATCATAACATCAGAGTATATTAAGGCATAAAAAGTCATAAACACGTCATAGTATAGTAATACATAAACACGTCATACTATAGTAAGGCATAAAAATCATCATATATTAAGGTATAAAAAGTCATAAAACCATAGTAGTATAGTATATAATAAAAAGGCGTAAAAACGTCACAGTATATTAAGTCCTAAAAAGTTACAAAATAGTAAGACATATAAAGTCATACTAGAGTAAGACATAAAAACATCATAGTGTTTAAGGCATAAAAAGTCACAGTATAGTAAGGCTTAAAAGAAACCATAGAATCAGAATTAGAGTCAAGTTCTGGTTTATTGCCAAGTAGGTTTTCGACATACAAGGATTTTGCTGTGGTGTTTTGTTGCATAACAATAGACATAGTAAGAAAAAAAGAAATATAAACATAGATGAAACAAGCAAGCACTGCAGTTGGGACATTTTAAATATAAATTGAATATTTTAACAACAGGATAAAATATTTACAATAAATTTGAAGAAATATTATAGAAAAGAACAAATTAAAAGACATACATATACAAAATACAAATATGTACACTTTGTAAAATGACTGGAGGTCGTGCAATAGTTCATGGGGGGAGACGTGTAAAAGTTTGCTGGGTTGGGGCGTTGTCAGTGACAGTGAGGGTCTTTAGCCCTGTTAATGAGGCCAAGTACATAAGGGAGGAAGCTGTTCTTGTGACTAGAGTATGGTAAGTCATAAAAAGTCATAGTATAATAAGGTATACAAACGTCATAGTATAGTAAGACATAAGATGTCATAGTATAGTAAAGCATAAAAAGTCATGAAAACAACATAGTATAGTAAGGCACAAAAAGGCATAAACACATCACAGTATAGTAAGACATAAAAAGTCATACTCAAGTCATAAAAACATCATAGTGTAGTAAGGCATGAAAAGTCATAGTATAGTAAGGCTTAAAAGAAACCATAGAATCAGAATAAGAATCAAAATCTGGTTTATTGCCAAGTAGGTTTTCGACATACAAAGATTTTGCTGTGGTGTTTTTTTGCATAACAACAGACATAGTCAGAAGGAAAGAAATATAAACATACATGAAACAAGCAAGTACTGCAGGTCAGACATTTTAGATATAAATTGAAAATTTTACAGGATTAAATATTTACAATGAAATGTGAAGAAATATTATAAAAAAGAAAAAAAAAGAACGTAAATACATAAAATACAAATATGTACACTGTACGAAATGACTGGGGGTTACCCAATAGTTCATGGGGGGAGAGGTGCAAAAGTTTGCTGGGTTGGGGGTTGTCAGTGACAATGAGGGTCTTTAGCCTTGTTAATGAGCCAAGCGCAGTAGGGAAGAAGCTGTTCTTGTGACTAGAGTATGGTAAGTAATGAAAAGTCATAGTAAAGTAAGGCACAAAAAGTGATAAAAACGTTATAGTATAGTCAGACACAAAAATGTCATACTATAATCAGGCATAAAAAGTCACAAAAAAGTCATAGTATAGTAAGGCATGAAAAGTGATAGAAATGTGATAGTATAGTAAGGCATCAAAAGTAAAAAAAAAAAGTCATATTATAGTAAGGCATAATAACGTCAGAGTATATTCAGGCATAATAAGTCATGAAAACATCATAGTATAGTAAGGCATTAAAAGGCATGATAAAGTAATAGTATGATAAGCCATTAAAACCTCATAATATAGTGAGGCAGTTTAGTAAAGCATAATAAGTCATAAACACGTCATAGTATAGTAAGGCATAAAAAGGCATAAAACATTATAGTATATTTAGGCATAATAAGTCATGAAAACATCATAGTATAGTAAGGCATAAAAAGGCATAAAAATGTCATTGCATAGTAAGGCATAAAAAAATAATAAAAATGTCACAGAATTGTCAGGCCTAAAAAGTCATAAAAAGGTCAGTGCGTACTAAGGCATAAAAATGTCCTAGTTTTGTAAGGCATAAAAAAGCAAAATAAGTCATGAAAACGTCATAGTATAGTATTTTATAGTAAGGCATAAAAAAGCCATAGTACAGTAAAGCATACAAATGACATTGTATAGTAAGGCATAAAAACGTCATAGCATAGAAGGCATAAAAACGTCATAAAAATGTCATAGTAAAGTATGGTATCACAACGTCATAGAATAGTAAGGCATTAAAACGTCATAGTATAGTGAGGCGTAAAAAGGCATAAAAAAATCATATTATAGTAAAGCAGAAAAATCCTTGAAAAAGTCATTGTATGGTAAGGCATAGGAAGTCTTGAAAATGTCATAGTATGGTAAGGCATAAGGACATCATAGTATTGTAAGGCATAAAGACATCATAGTATTGTAAGGCATAAAAAGTCATAAAACGTCATAGTATAGTAACGTTTAAAAAGTCATAAAAATGTCCTACTATAATAGGGAATGAAAACATCATAGTATGCTGAGACATAAAAAGTCATATAAACATCATAATAGTGAGGCATAATAAGTCATAAAAACATCATAGTACTTTAAGGCATAAAAAGTCTTAAAAACATATATAGTAAGCCATAAAACGTCATAGTATAGTAAGGCACAAAGACGTTATAGTATAGTGAGGCACAAAAAGGAATAAACTCATCATAGTATAGTCTTGCATAAGAAGTCGTACAAACGTCATGGTATAGGAAGGCATAAAAAAGCATTAAAAGATCATAGTATGGTAAGGCATAAGAAGTCATAGTATAGTTAGGCATTAAACGTCATAAAAATGTGATCATATAGTAAGGCATTAAAACATCATAGTATAGTCTGGCATAAGAAGTCGTACAAACATCATGGTATAGGAAGGCATAAAATGTCATAAAAATATCATTTTTTAGTAAGTCATAAAAATGTCATAGTATAATAAGTCATTAAAATTCATAAAAATGTCATAGTATAGTAAGGCTTTAAAATTTAATAGTATAGTAAGGCATACAAACATCATTATATGGTAAGGCACAAAAACATCATCGTATAGTCCAGCATAAGAAGTCATACAAACGTCATTGTGTAGGAAGTCATAAAATGTCATTAAAACGTCATTTTATTGTGACATAAAAAGGCATTAAAACGTCATAGTATATTAAGTCCTGAAAAGTCATTAAAAAAAAGTCATACTATAGTAAAGCATAATAAGTCATAAAAACGTCATAGTAAAGTAAGGCATAAAAAGACATAAAAACGTTATATTATATTAAGGCATAAAAAATTATAGTATAACAAGGCATAAAAAGGTCACAGCATAGTAAGGCATAAGAGTCACATTATAGTAAGGCATAAAAACGACATAGTGTAGGAGGCATAAAAAGTCATAGTATAGTATGGTATACGAAGACATAGTATTGTAAAACATAAAAAAGTCCTAGTATTGTAATGCATAAAAACATTACAGTATAGTAATGTATAAAAACATCATCTTACAGTAAGACATACAAAAAAAGTCATAGTATACTAAGGCATTAAAAAGTCAATTGGAGTTGCAAGTTAGCCTAATGTGCATTTCTTTGACTGTGGGAACTCACAAATGTCAACATATATTTGCACTTAGCACAAGTATGACAATGAAATTAGGCAATACCCCCTAAACTAGGACTTTTCATTATACAACGTAAACAACTGCAGAAGAATTATACGTCATTCACGGACCGTAAATGGGCACCCACCTCATTTTCAGGTTAATGTTTAGTCATGTTGACAGCACATCACCATTGAACAGAAGTAACAGCCAATCAACTTCATTCCGGGCACATGTCCACAGTAAAAAGGATTGGATAATATGAAATAAACCTGTGACATTGTAAAGATTGTATGATGATAAACAACAAATACTTCGAGATTCTGGTTTGGGCTGGGTTAACAATTACACAACCTGACCACATTTCACTCAGATGAAAAGTAACGGGCTGAAGCAGCACTTGATTCCATCCTTACTGCGAAGCACAGAAGACGGAGCATTTAAGCAGTACTTAAACGTTCGATTCGAACGCACTGCATTCTGGGTTTTGATGTTCGCTGAGGGCTTTCACCACTTGGAGAGCAATGTGCCGCGAATGGCAGAGGACGACATCTCCCGTGATGCCTCGGTCACTACCAAAGATCTACACGCCCCTTGACTCAAAGCACGACTGAGAGCACGTAGGCACAACTTCTGATAATGTTTTGAGTAGTTGATAAGTACACTATAGCTACGACAGGTACGCACCGAGGATAGAACGGGTGGTTCTCTTACAAATGGCCACCATCGTCTTTTGCACAGCGAACAAAATGGCTCAGACCACGACGAGACAATGTTTGATTGCACATTTAAAGAGGTTTGGTAATGCAAGAGAGACGCACTTGCTGTTTTCCTCCACTCACAGCCCGTCAGTGACTTTGCTTCCGGGAACGAGATGGTTTTCCAGGGCTACCGGTGTAAGATTTATGTCCCATGGGAACGCAGGCAGATCCGCAGCAGGACGAATAAGAAGGGGAGCTCTGGCGCTCAGTGGAGCCGCAGCAGTTACAGCAGCAGCGGCTGTAGCCGGGTTTTTAGCCAATGCTAACCACTTCCAGTGTGCAGATATGGCAAAGAGAGTCCCCCCAGCCGCTGAGGAGAAGGAGCAAGAGAGGGACATCTTGGAGAGATGCCGGGGGTTCATGTCTCCTCCGGTGACCGACATCGGCGTGCTGCAGGGGCGGAGAGAGGAGATGCTTACGAGGATGGAGATGTTGATCATGGAGACGCAGGCCGATTTCTGCAGAGCCCTGCAGGAGGTGGACGGTGGGGTGTTCAAGGTGGACCGGTGGGAGAGGAAAGAAGGTGATAAAGTAACGACAAATTGCAGAGATCAATGTGGAGCATGACAGATCATTTTCATCCAATTCATCATAAAGTGCATGGTGTTTATGAGATTCTCCAAGTACTGGTGTTTCAAGCTTGCTGAATGTTTTTGCATCATAAACTGACAAAAATCCTAATCTGCTAATTACCAACCAATTTCATGTCAATCGTTTTCAGTTCATTCCACTCATGACCCTGTGTGTGTGTGCGCGTGTGTGTGTGTCAGGTGGCGGAGGAATTAGCTGTGTAATGCAGGATGGAAAGGTGTTTGAGAAGGCAGGGGTGAATGTGTCAGTGGTCTTTGGAAACCTGACAGAGGGGGCCGCCAAGCAGATGAGGAGCAGAGGGAAAGTCCTCAAAGGGAAAGATGGTGAGCTCTTGAGCAGAAGACGTGTGGTAACCTGTATTCATCACTTCTTCTCATACACACTCAGATGTTAACTGATTGTTACATCTACTACCCGAGCTCTGCTCTTACTTTGTACGTCTTGCCCTTAACAGTAAAACATGTCTGAATTTTTGACATTGTGCTCTGTGTCTTCTCTCAGGGAAGCTGCCGTTTTGTGCCATGGGTGTGAGCTCCGTTATCCACCCCAAGAACCCCCACATCCCCACAGTGCACTTCAACTACAGATACTTTGAGATAGAGGAGGAAGATGGTGAGTGTGTGACTGTCAGTCCATGACGTCAGCAGTTGTGTCTTAGTGTCAGTGACACTATTGAGTACGTGAATGAATGATAACCCTTGTTTCCTTCCTCCTTGTCTGTGTATGTTTTGTGTGTGTGTGTTCCAGGCACTAAGCAGTGGTGGTTCGGTGGAGGAACAGATCTGACTCCAGTTTATATTAATAAAGAAGATGCATTTCACTTTCACAACACCTTGAAGGAGGCCTGTGATAAACACCACCCGCAGTACTACCCCGACTTTAAGAAATGGTACAGTTTGATTCAAGATTAGTCCCCTGCTAGTGAAGCTCCACATATGCATGTTTTAACTTCAGCACTCATCTGCACGCCTGATTTCTGTGTATGTGTGTGTGTGGATTACAATGGGTGTATCCTCGCTGTAAAATGATGATAAGAGGAAGTCTCTGCCTAAAATCTGCAGTTGCAGAAAAACCGTTGAGCCATGAGGCTGGTCAGTTAATGACCACAAAGCATATGAAAGGAATGGGTGTGGTTTATCTGATGTGGCTCATAATAAGTACATTTTGTCATCATCACGTACATCACGTACCTCATGTAGTGCATGTTTGGCTCTCCACGGTACAACTGAATCTTCCACCATGCACCTGACACATAGACTGACATGGAAAGTAAATGATCTTCCAAACCAATTTTTCTGTTCTCTAGGTGTGACAGGTACTTCTATATTGGCCACAGAGGAGAAACTCGAGGCATAGGAGGGATCTTCTTCGATGACCTGGACTCCCCGACTCAGGAAGAAGCGTTCAACTTTGTCAAGAGCTGTGCCCGCACCGTGGTGCCCTGTTACCTGCCCATCGTATACAAACATCTCAATGACTCCGTTACTGATGACGAAAAGGCGTGGCAGCAGGTACGACGAGGCAGGTGAGTAAAAGACACACAAACGAACCCGTGGCTGTTAATTAGTAATGCATACATTTTACATCGGCAAATGTTAAAAGGAGATTTTGTAAATTAATTTTGTATTTTATAATTTCAGTTCAATAACTCAAGACTCCAGTTTCTTATTATTGTTTCAGAAAGCACACTCATAACGTACTACTTTACTTCTATATCTACAGTAATATCTGCTAAAGTCTTAGTAGATGCTTTCAGTCACTCATCACTTGCATTGTTTGCTCAGCTATTGAAGCTGCAGTTTTCAAATTAGCTATACTTAACAAACCTAACCTTGATCCTTGAGTCCATCATAAGTAAAGGCTAAATTTCCCTCCTCCACACATAAAATTACATCTTAAAAAGTCACACGAACCGTATCAACACAAACATTGGAACTTTAAGAGAAGTGATCCATCGCAGTTAATATTTAGTGTCGTTTATTTGAAAATGATTATGAAAAAGCTTTGGTGTAGACTCCCTGCACAGCCTGTGTGGTCCAAAGCTGGAGCAGATCCTGGCAGAGCTTACTGCCTCAGCGGGGAGTCATCTAGCGAGAGACTAACAACACAGAGAATGAGCAGAAGAGTTAGTTTATGAAAGGGAAGACACATGGTAGTGAGCCAGAAACTGAGACAGGGGTTGGATGGGTGAGATAATATGGGGAGGGAGGAGGAGAAAGAAGAGGCTACACTAGACTGAATGGTGTGAGTGAGCCTTGGCTCAGTCTAATCAGTGAAGTTAAGTAAACTGTACATATTGCATAAAAGTTGTGAGTGACTTTGAAGGCATTTGAGCTATTGACGAGCTCATAAATGCATCAACCTGGAAGAAAGTAATCATTGTCCAACAATAACATTTACCAAAAGTAAGGAATAAATAATAAATATTCACTTTGCTGGATTGCCTACATAGCTCAAGCAAGTTTTAAATCAAGTCTGTTTTCATATAGTACTTGAAAACAAACCAAAAGCTGGCTGTAATGAAACTAAATCCTCATTAAAAATCCAAAATGTATGGTTTGCAGGTTGCTGTGGACGAGTTAATTATTTAATAAAGCACAACAGATCTGAAATTAAGGTGTCATAAATCACATCAGGCCATGCGTCTACAGTAGTTTTTGTCTGTTTGTGTTGTAGATATGTGGAGTTCAACCTGGTGTATGACAGGGGAGTGAAGTTTGGCTTGGCCACGCCTGGCTCCAGAATTGAAAGCATCCTCATGTCCCTCCCCCTCACTGCCAGGTAAGACATCACCTGTCTGAGGCAGCCGTCGCCTCTGCTCTTATGTGGCAGTAATGAGCTGTCTGTGTTGCTTGGTAACAAACTCACCTTCCATCCTCAGGTGGGAGTACATGCACGAGCCTGCCAAAGGTACCCTGGAGGCTGAGATGCTGGAAGTGTTACGAAACCCCAAGGAGTGGGTGTGACCGCAGTGTACACAGGTTTACGCGTCAATATGGACAAAACATCCAGGAAACCGTCTTTATTGGATTTTATAAAGGTGTAAGCTGTGACGCGATCAGCAGCTGTTAACACCGTGTTTACCAAAATAAAATGAACTTTTTTTTTTTTGCATTAGCCTGAATCTCCGCTGGTACTTTTCTCTTTCCTGTTTGCTACGTTTTGTCAAATCAGTCTTGTTAACACTTAATCACTGGGGATGTGAATAAGTGAAAATTAGACACTGTGTTGTTAAATGAAATGACTGAGCTTTGTGCCAGTAATTACTGCCTGGCAAAGTAAAGCAAGATTAAATAATGTAACTTCACAGGGCCATTAGGTCATCTCACATTGGTGATGTGCCCCTTTTAAGAAGTGTTTGTGTCAAACACTAGCTGTGTGTGTGTGTGTGTGTGTGTGTGTGTTTTTTCCTATGCCTGAGCTAAATGTGGCTTGCTCTACTTGAAGCTGTCTGAGCTCTACTCTCCTCTGCTCTTTAACAAGGCACTGAAAGGGTAACAAGGACAAACAGCCACTGTGTTTTGTATGTGTACTACTCACATCAACTGTTAATAAAACTGGTTTTGATGTTTAAGAGCATCTGCTCAACACAATGGGTTATTTTTGACAATCAAGGCTGAATAATATGAATGAACTGTTCCCCGTTGACTCCCATTTACATTGTGGTTGGTCTTTCATTTGTAGTTAA
The DNA here is from genome assembly GCF_002260705.1 of Seriola dumerili. Taxonomy (NCBI): domain Eukaryota; kingdom Metazoa; phylum Chordata; class Actinopteri; order Carangiformes; family Carangidae; genus Seriola; species Seriola dumerili. Next base: position 1,930,371 of record NW_019174257.1, on the reverse strand, counting down.
TGAGTCACTTCCTCCTTTGTTTGAACAAAGGTGAACGGTACTTGGATCTTGTATCATGCTCCACAGAGAGGACAAACATGGATCACAAGCCAGGTGGTTCCGTGAAGACAGAAGACTGTCTCCATAACAACCCTTCATGAGATGTGTCCTTTAAAAATAATATATAGCTATTAGTTATGAATTGTGTATTTTAACTCATTTTAACCTAATATTCCACATAAAACTTTCCTTTTTTTCCACTCTGAGTTATATACACCGATCAACCACAACATTAAAACAGGTGACTGGTTTGAATGTTGTGGCTTACATATGTATTTTTTTTTACTTAAAAGCCATGAAGCCATGGGGAAAAAATGAAAACTAAAAAATGTTTTTTTTTTTTTTAACATTGATCATTGAACATTAAAACCAGTTACCTGTTTTTAACGTTGTGGCGGATCAGTGTATATCTTTTTGTTGCAGCACCTGATTCAAAGTACATTGAACTTTTACTGAGTTAACTACTCAAATCCAAGACCCATTGTAACAGTTTCATTCTCAATTTCGTGTGACTCATTTTACACATGTTCCTCTGTTCAGTCTCTCACAACTTTGAGTCAGTTGTGAGAGACTGAACAAAGCTCAGGACTGTGTCATTGTCTTGTTTGTAAAACGATGACTGTTTGGGGAATCGAGCAGGAAGAACTGTAGAAAACTGGTTTAGACACTCGCGTACAAGTACAAAAATAAATTTTTACTCATTTGATTATGTTCTTGAGAAACTGAAAGAAATTCAACACGGACTATTTTAAAACGTTTTATTACAAATTAATTCAAGCTTTTGCACATATCAAGGATTTATAACAAGTTCCCTTGTATTTCATGTTATAACATTTTGTTTGTTTGATAAGGCATTGTAAAAACAGGGCTCTGTAAGTAATAGTACAACTGACCTTACCAAAATGGCTACCCCTACCAGCACAACTCAGTTCAAGGTCATAGCAAGTGCTGAGGTTCAAAGGTCAACTCAGTAGAAAGTACAATAACAATAAGAGTCAGTGCTCAAAGTCTGTGAGGTGTAGATAGGAAATGTGTAACATTTATCAGTATCAAGTGAAAATTAGACATATTTGGTTTTTAGAGTGTATGCAGCAACATTGCATATAGATAAGCACTTTTTTTTTCAGATTACAGTGACATCGTTATTGCTGAGAGTCACACTGAAGATATCAAACCACACTGCTAGTTTCCATTTAACAGCTCATTTTGAGCTTACACACAAAGTGCCTTCTTTTATTCACAGACTAGTGTATAATCATCACATTACTATCAATGCGTTCACTGCATTCCTATGCAGTAAAAACAATCTCACTGTAACTTACTTTCACACACAGGCTATACATATTTATATACAGGTACATCACACATGCTAAACATGGACTCTGTCCATAATGAAATTAAATACAGAGCCTTTCCCCTCTGATAACTCTTTTCCCAAAAGCTTCTGTGTCTATTGCTTTCTGTCCCACATTCCTGTGCAAGTCACTCCAAAACTTACATTTACTGTGTAGCTGCAAACCTATTTGAAGAATCCTCTGTGTACTTTTAGTGAAACTAGCACAGCAGAAGACTTTGAAGCAATATTCAACTCAGTTACATTTGCTTTAGGGGAAAGATTTTCACAGTTAAAGCAGGCTCTGAGCAACTGTCAGCGGCCCAAACATGAGCATGGACTAGCGAGCACTGACCATCAACAAACGGTGCAGAACCAGATCCAACCTCAAGTGTACAGACCAAGCTGCATGCATTACCAAAATGTAAGCACATATGACACACATCCACAAAATGTTTTTCAGCACACCCTTTAGAACTGATGGCCTTTACCTTGAGCTCAGAAACATTCACAAGTGTATACTGAAGTTGGGCCAATGCATTAGTTTGACAACTTGATTGTTTAAACCTACATTAAATGGTATTTTTGATATCAACAATGAATCAAATTAGTGACTGTAATATGGAAGAGTCACTAGTATTGCATCACAATGCTTCCTTAACCCCCCAATATAAAACTGTGGACAGTGATTTACCAGTTTACAAGCTCAGACAAGCCAGACATCGCTGCCTGACACTGCCTGCCCTGCAAAGAGCTGAAGTAAATGAGCAAATAGTGACCCAGATATTTTTGTCATGAACTGGTCAACCAAACCAGAAATAACAAAAAAGTACTTGACTTAGATTAGTCATCTAGGAGTGAACCGTTGTATAAAACTCGTGTTGCTCTGATGAAGATGAGGTGAGTAACATGGATTATCTTGTAACAATGGCGCATTTTAAGGCCTGGGATATATTAGAGGGTAAGTGAGCAGTTGGTTTTCGTAGTCAGCATGTTGGATGCAGCAGAAATGGACAGGTGTAAAGACATAAACGACTTTTATGTGTATGATTAAAAAATAGTTTGCCACTCTAACATGCTAGCTATAACAAACGATAGACCTGATTTTGAATTTGTTTTTGATTCTTCTGCCCCCAGGTGGTCAAAAATAATTTAATGCAACTTTAATAAGTCTGAGTTTCACTGGAATTTTTTTGTGGTTTTAAATGTTGTTGTTTGTTTGACCTTGCAAAACAAAAGTTTTGCAGTATAGAAAACTGTAAATGGAAACAGTGAGTACTTACTTTTGAGCAGTCAAATTTAAACATAGTAAAAATAGGAGCAAAACATCTATTATTAAGCATTCAAGTCTAAAAATTGGCACTAACCTTCAATAAAGCATTGGTCCAAACCCTATATACACTTAGAATAGTTGTCCTTCATTATGGCAACCCTAACCTTTTCTTCTTTACACCACATGCAACATTTGTTATGCCTGCAGTTAAATAATTTGCTACAGAGTGACAGCATAGATGCAACTTTAGGAAATTCAGCAGAGGTGTTGGTTGGTTTTGGTATTGCAGTATTATTTGCTCCTTTCTGCCATCACTTCATGTCATTGATGAAAAGTTAGTGCAAATTTCAACAGCACTGGCTCTGGCAAAGGTTGCATTAGTCCATTGACCAGACAATTATTAGTGTTTCTGTTTGTGTTGAATGAGGAAGGCTGGTGAAACCACAATAGTGGCTTTGCTAGATGATAAGATAGTCTTAGTGTAGGTTAGGGCTTTTGTTGGGGTGGTAGTGAAGGACAGGTTTACTTCCCATGGCCATTGACACTAGCAGTGCTGGTGGTGACTATATCCTCGTACTGTGGAGGTGGCTCCGTCTCTATCTGGACGTCTGCATGGCCAACAGCCTCCTCATAAGATGGCGGTGGGTCTCCAGCACTTCCTCTCCCTGATGTGATCTCTGAGCCTGGATAAGCTGGGCTGCTGTGGACACTGAGTTCTGATTGGTCACCATGGTGGTAATCCCTCCCCCAATGGTCCATAGAGACCACTGACAGGACATGGTCGTGATGCGAGTGTCCCAGGCTGGGGCTGTGCTGTGAGCGCTTGCGAGAGTGGCAGCGCCAAACAGTGATGGCAACGGCGGCGATGATGAACACAACCAGCAGCAATGGCACTATCAAGTAGAGAGAGTGGACTCCACCCACCACTGTCTCCAGCCCTCCAGATGGACTGCTCTCCCTCACATATTCCTCCCAGAACTGTATCTGCAGCCAGTCAGAACAAACACACATACAGTCAAAAAGATTGCTAGAATATTTTCTTCAAGACAATACTCTGCTACATTCATGCAAGCTACAGTGTAATCATGGTGTCCAAAAACTGTTTCCAAAACCCAAAGTCATGGCACACACAGTGTCCACTGTATGAATACTTTTTATACGGATCACTGCAACACAAAGGCAGCAGACAACAACACTCAAACAAAAAGAGAGACCACTGCACGTCTATCTACGTGACTTTGCTCTCTGGCCGCTCACAATAGTTTCACAAATACGCCGCCCTCTAGCATGCACTCGGCTGTTCTTCCTGCTGATAAACATCACTTCCTGAAAAAACACCAACATTCCACAAGCTACCAGTCTTGGCACAGGATTTATTACTGGACATATGAACCTTACAAAAGAGCACTGAGAGGAATAGCTTGAATTTTTTTTCATATGGTGGCTGGTATCAGTTACTCAGCAGTAGTAATATTGATTTGTGGATTTTTAGCTCTGGCTGGGATTCCTGTATCCTGCTACTGTTCCAAATAAAAATTAATCAGAGTTTTTGTACTATCCTGTTGATACTTGTGTGTTTTTGCTTATTGTGTTGTTGCTTGTACTTGTTGTTTAATGACCGCATGAGCTGTGATGAATTTTTGTCAGCCCAGTCACAAGCTGACCAGGAAATCTCTGAACACATGACTTTCTGCAGGAGTTAATATCCCTATATTGTATTATATTGTATGTACTGTGTGTATTTAGTTTTCAGGAGAGGAATTATTGTAGGTCTGATGTGGTGTTTCACTCGTTCCCTCACCGTCTTCTCATTGTTCTCAAAAGCCTCGCGGGCCTCCTCATAGGTGCAGATTTCTTCACGGCACTCCCTCTGGATGTCACCCTGCTTCATCTCCTCCAGCAAGAAGTTGGCCCTGCGCAGCCGCCGCAGCACAGAGTGGGCTGCATCCGCCGGCAGGAACACTGAGAGGAGGGTGATAGGGGGAGAAGTGGAGGTGGAGAGAAGAGACAAGGGCAAAGAGGGGGAAAGGATGTGAGATTTAGAGATTTGTGAGAAAAAAAAAAAACATGAATCAAGATAATAGGTGGAGACATTAGGGGTAGGGGTGAGTCAGCAAGCACAACAGCAGGGAGGAGACAAGGGTAGAATTAAGCAAAGATAGAGAGTACTGAAAAATAGAAGAGGATAGAGATGCCAAAAAAATGCAAAAAGGGGAAAAAAGGGAGAGAGAAAGAGGTGGGGACTGAAACAAAGGCAGTAGAGCAGAGCCGAGCGCTACCCAGTGCCCACATTTCTGCATAAAAACAAAAGTTCCTTTGATTTAGGCATCCATCCATGGGCCACATAAGAGAAACTGGAGGAATTAACTTAGTGAGACACAGCGTCGCTCTGTTTCACACATCCAGGATAAGAACATAAACTCTCCAACAGAAACTGTGCACAAGATGCCACAACATGCCCTGGTAATGTATGATGTGCTACCGTACTAACAAGTAATGGCCTCTGTGGGACTCATAAGTTCATAGGTGTGATCAGCACAAGACTTGAAAATAAAAAAAAAATAATATAATAATAAATAAGCAGCAAAAATGCAGGAAAACAAGAAATACCCCTAGAAAAGAATGGAGCATTGTGTGCAAACGAAAACAGAAAAAACCTGAAGAATCACATTCCAATGACTAAATTGCGTTTGTCAAACAATGTTGAAAATCTACACAATAGAAAAGGAAAATAAAGAACAAAAAATTGGAAAAGAGTTTCTAAACATACCGAGTGATGAAGTTCATGTAAATCTCAATCTCAATAGACTTACCACTCCCCATGATTCCTGCGGGTCTGTTTGGGGTGACTTGTCTGCAGAAAAACAAACACACATTAATAAATAGTTTTGAACGTGCAGATACACACCAGACAATAATGAACTTTGGCCCCATTTCAAAAAATTACACCTCTTCCTCCGTTTCTTTCTTAAGATAAACAGTCATTTAAAGTGGCATAAGAGCCAGTGAGCATTACTGTTGGGTATTTGACTCCTGCACTACAGAAATGACCTAATAAATTCTAGTGACTAGTGGATAATGTCACATTTTCAAGAATGTCCTGACCATCTGCTACAGAGAGTCAAATCACTTATAACATTACTCAGCTTAAGAAAAATCCTTTAAAAGTGGATAGTTAAGGTTAACTAAAAGTGAATACAGTACATAGAAATAGTTGTATATGTCAGATATTTCCTACGTGCTTTGGAGAAAAATAACACTTGAAGATAAAATGAAGTGATAGCTACTGATATTGTTTTAACGAGCTGCTGTTAAAGGGCGTTGCTGCGTTGTGAAAGTGAGACATCCTTGACAGAGGTGTCGGTGACCAATGGCGGCTATAGGCCAGTGTTACACATGGATGTGTTACGGAAATCCTGCTCGTAGCTGCCCAAAATAGAGCAGCGGAGACATCAGTAACAAAGCGCCGCCGCCCCGTTACTCACATAATCAGAGCGACGAATCAACAAATGGAAGCTGCATTGTTCAACAACATTGTTCAACACTGTTGGCTAAGCTTAACTGCGGCTGTTGCCGGCCTGTTCTCGTCCGTACGGCGGTAGGTCGGTGAGCGGGCTGAGGTTGGTGGTTAGCGCCCCGTGTATTGACAAGCTGGGCATGATTTGTAGGATCAGTTCGCCTCCAGCCTCGGATGCGATTTAACGAGCGACACACGATTCAAACGACACAGGGGTAGATAGAAAGTCCTCCGCTGTATACGACAGGTTTTGCTTCGAGTCGAAACAGTCTGTCAATACGGAAATTAAAGTTAATCACACCAGTTTACCTCTTTTCGTCCCCAAAATTCGCAGAAACGGTCCCTTGTCCTCTCTGCTGCTCCTGGGTGCGGCGCAGGCGCATCAGCTCTGTTTGCGTATAGCGGATCATGAACTGCCCATTCCCCCCAATTAAAGGGACAGTCCACACATCAACACAGATTACACTTATCACTATTGACAACATACTATCACTACGGATATGTAACCCAAGATAACGGAATTTAAACAGCCTTAGTATTTGTCTTAATTGGACTCAGAGATTGAAATTTGAAATAGGTCTAATGTTGGATATTTACTGAATTTAAACTCTAAACAAATGTATTGTTTTTCTACATGTATATCAGACAATAAATTGTATAGGCTACGAAGATAAAAGCACATGATTACTTATGTGATGAAATATTACTCAAATTGAAATTTAAATAAATTAATAAAAAATGAAATAAAAATAAATACCATTTATCTCCATATCTTTATTTCAGACCACACATACACTTCTGTGCTGTTTATAGAACTAAGTTGTGGAAACAGTAACTCTTCTACAACAAATTATTCTGACTGGAATAATTTCCATAGTGTACCTACCAACCTATACCAATTTACCGAGGTTACTCACAGTGTTGTACAACAGTTTCGGAAAGAAAAGTCACAGTTGTACCCTTGCCTGGAAAAGCCAGCATATCAAATAATCATATCAAAATCACAGCTGGTAATTAAAAAGTACATATTTGAACATCAGTGCAGTTTGTACAGTCCCCTCCTGCAAATACTTCTTTAAAAGGAAAAGGGAGCCAGCCTGTTTAAGATATCTGTGCTACAAAGAGGAAAACTGACACAAGTAAAACAAGTAAAAAAGAAAATTCAGACCAGCAGCAACACAAGAAGAGGGAGAATTGCAAGAGTACTATAGTGAACCAGCTCTTCTATAGTAAACTTTAAAAAACAGATGGTTAGAAAAAGGAAATGAATTCACAATGATGTTTTCATGGAGATTTACCTCACCCAAAATATCATTAAGGAATGTGACTTTAAATTTAACAAGATTCCAGGGTACATACAGAACTTTCAAGTTGACCCCTTTGGTGTACATGTGTACACTGAAACAGGAATAAGCATAGTTGTGCAACACCTGAGAAAGACCTTATAGACTTTATACCTGAATGCAGGTACAGGTAATGTTGCATCCAAAGTTCCTGGTCAGACCAAAAGACTCCTTTACCACTTTCTCACTCTTCCTGGAAGTGGTCAGATTTGCACCTCCACTTCCAGTCTGTGAAATGCTGACAAATGAACACTATACCACCAATCACTGTCAACGACTTGGACAGGGTTTTGCTCTTTGTTTAAAACGGAAGACGTGGAAGGATATTAGAGTGTTCACAGTGCTACATACTGTAAATGCTCTGCACACGTGCTCAAAGCTGTCACTCAGTCAATGGGGGAAAAAACAGCTGACAAAGGTTAGAAGGATTTTGCAACATTTGCACTTTCCAAGTTGCAAAACACTACCTCAATGACCACAGCACTCAAAATCTTTTGCTCACTGTGTGCTGACACTAATTGGCAAACACCACACTAAAACTGCTCTGGATAATCTGAAGACCATGCAGGACTTGATAAAAGAACACAAGATTCCCGACATGCAAGAGATAGAAAAGTTGGAAGACAGCCCCTTTTCTCAGGAGGAAGATGATGGATGAATTGAATTGAATTAAAGAAGGTCTTACAGTACAGGGAGAGCTTGAAAAAGTGGATGCCGAGACCCGCATGATGAGGAAAGTCCATACTTCTGCCCAGGTGTTGTTGATGTCCTTTTTGGGGGCTACCTTGGCATTTACCCCTTGGTGGTCCCCCCTGGTCTGCTGCTGGGGAATTTGAAAGGAACACAAACTGCCATGTGGAGAGATGGTTTGGAATTGTTTATCAGTCAATTCTGAAAAAGCAGGATCGATTGAGGCCAGGGACGAAAATGTAGGGCTCTCTACAGGGGAGATACAGAGATACAGCATGTTTCGTAACTTCTCTGAGCAGTTAGTCCGTAAACCCATGCAACCAAAAGACTTCACTCAATCTCAGGAGAGTTGGGCAAAGAAAGACAGACCAAAGCCGCACACTGCTGCAACCACTGTTCCAGTTCAAATTCAAGACAAATACACCATACAAAACTGCATTGGTCTACAGTTGCACAAGTTTGAAAAAAAATGACATGACACTTTGAACCAAAGTAACTTGGAATCTTCACTACAAAGAGAATTGTCCAAAACTATTGTATCTTTCCTCTTATTGGTAATAAAAACAAAAGGAGGTTCATGCACTTATAATGTAATGGCAATTCTACTTTCCAAAGTTTGGTTTGCCCACTTTCCAATTGCCGTTACTTCACAGTTGGGGATGACAAATGAGCTCATGCAGACTCAAAGACTGGCTTTTTCAGACATTTTTGCGGTTTAGTTTGTAGTTTATTGCAACAGCTGAATAATAAGATGAACATACCAGTTTCCAATACTGTGTTGCTCTGTTGCTGATCTGGTGAGAACTGTGTGCCCTCCCGCCACTTGTGCCTACCTCTTCCTGTCACCTCCTGCCACCTATACTCTAAAAACTCCATCATCCAGCACCGGATCCAGTTTGTACAACAACTGCTTCTTTTGGCACCAGCTTCTAGTACAGATTGTTCTTCTTTGAATCATTTTCTTTGAAAGAGATGACTGTATCTCCTCCCATTCCAATGAATTACAGTTATTCATTATTACACAATATATATTTCTGCAGTATTAGCCTGACATAATGTGCACATCTGTACGTCTCTGTGTGTGGAATATCATCTGATTGTGAAAACAAGTCTCCCTCTGGGACAATAAAGACTCCCCACCTGCTTTAATTTTGCTTTTACTTTTTTTGCTCATCAACTAATCAGCTGTGGTGCACTGCCAGCAGGTTATTGATGGCAGAGGAAGAGACAAGAGTCATCAATTTGTTTCCATGCGGTTTAACTTTTGCTTAATGTTCTGTGTCAGTCAATTTAAAATTTCAATCTCAGCAGTAGCATTTTGTACCTCACACATGTGATCACGTGTTTTAATGTAACCCCTCAGCAGCAATGTTACATTAGCATTGATGACTTTTGTTGCTGTGTGGTTAGACCAGAACACTCTCTCTGTATGTGTGTGTGTGTGTGTGTGTGTGTGTGTGTGTGTTTCTTCTGTTTGCACCCATCGAGTCTCTACTGATTACAATCTGTAATCATCAGTAATGATGTTGAAAGACTTTGCCACCAGGAACAGTTGACCTACACTCCTGTAGCTCAAAGACACAACGACACACACGCACGCACACACGCACACACACGCACATGCACACACGCACACACGCACACGCACACGCACACGCATGCCCAAATCAAAGCTGCAGTGAAGGACTGAAAGTGGGATTTTCCCCATCATAATATAAACCTGCCTATAAAAGAAGTAATACATGTATTTGGTTGTGATTGATTAAATTGATTTATTCATCACTGTTTTCTTTAATTCAGTGGTTTCACCAACCGGCAAATAACATTTTACATGCACTGACTGGGAATTAACAAGGAGTCTAACACAGATGTTTGTATTTCTATTTAAATGTAACTCTGAAGTTAATTTTCTTTTGTTTTAAAAAGTGTGTGCAGACACATGTGCATGTGTGGGTACGTGTCTGTGTTAATCAATATGGATTCATTCCGAGATTCTTCCCTAAGGACAAAGAATTAGCCAAGTTCAATTAGGAAAAAAATGAGCAGTGTAAGCTTCCCTCAGCTCAGAGTGTGTGTGTGTGTGTGTGTGTGTGTGTGTGTGTGTAAGACAGAAAATGGGGTGTTAAACAAAGCATAACCTGAAGAGACAGAGCAGAGAAAGAGAGTAAGAAAAGCAGTCAAAACCACTATAACTTCTTTTCCCACATTGGATGGAAGTTAAATGGCTGCAGTCTTGGCAATATCCCACAGAAATTTGACATTACTCCCCAAAAATACAGCAGCAAAACCTCTAAAACAGCATTTTCACCCCCACAATTTTCCTGGTTACACACTGTCTTTAGGCACAACAATATCCACTGACAAAGACTCATATTGTACATAAAGCCTTGAAATAAAAAATAGGTTTTAAGAAGCCATAATAAAAGGTTGATAAGTTTGAAAGTTTTCTCTGTTGTGCTTTTGACTGTGGTCTCTTGTGGATGATGTGACCAGGTTATAGGTCTAAATAGTTTTTTTTTCTTGTAATACAGCATTTGATAGAGTTAAGTCAGTTTGTTATGTTCACTACTAGTATGATGAAGTGTTTTAATTTATGTTTTTGATTGTCCCCTTTTTTTTTTTATAGCTGTTGGTAACTTTTCAGATTAATAGTCTATTATAGGCTACACAGTTTGAAAATGTGTATAAATGTTTATTAAATGATACAATTTAAGAAATAAATATTCTACAGTATTTATTCCTTAAGAATAAGTTATATATATAGTCTATGTGACAGAATACTGATAATACTGACAGGAGCCATTCTGCTGCATATTCAGTACTTTTACTTTGATTCTTGCAGTAAATTTTGTTGCCAACACATCTGTAGCTATTTTTTATTTTAGTCAAAATATGAATGCAAAACTTTTACTTGTAACTTTAGTGGCCTATTTGTATTAGGCTGTATAAGTATTTTTTCAACAGTGTGAGAGAGATCTGAACACTTCCTCCACCACGGCTGTTTATCAGTGGAAATGATTAAAATACACCATCCATCCATGAAAAGCTGCACACTTCAATTCCCACATTGTTCTTGTCCCTTCATCAGTGAACATGAGGACTATACAGAGAGAGAGACAGAGGGAGAGATGCTGCGTAACTGGGAGCAGACTCAGGCACTAGGACCCAGCAGGTGCAGCCCCGTGTTATTTCAGTGATGTTCAGCTCACTCCCGTCAGCAGAGCGCTGGGACCACAGCAGCGGCAGCAGCGTCTTCTGGACTCGGGACGCGGAGTGAGCGGCGGTCCCCATCCTGCTACCCACAGCACGGGCACGGGCAGGGGGGACTACCACAACTTCAACCTGACTCGTTTTGTAAACTTGAAGAACGACACATACCCCCCGCGGCGTTGACACACGTGTTCTTCTCCTTCTTTTTTTTCTTTTTGTTTTAAATGAGTGAGCTACTTTAGATAGGCAATGGCTTCATCCGTGAGCGGCGGAGAGGAGGTCCGGGTGTCGGCGTTGACGCCCCTGAAGTTGGTGGGACTGGTGTGCGTCTTTCTAGCACTGTGCCTGGATGTCGGCGCCATGGTGAGCCCGGCGTGGGTCACGGCAGATGACCAGTACTACCTGTCCCTGTGGGTGTCCTGCTGGAAGCCCGTTAGCTCCGTGGAGTGGTCCTGCAACAGCACTCTGGCCACGGGTGAGAGACACGCTCATGTGCCTGTAGCCTACACTAGTGATGGGGTGATGCGCCACCATGTTGTTTGGAACTTTTACACCGGTTGGGTGTTGTAGTTTTAGGGATGTTGCACCCTGGAAATGGCAGAACATGGGGTGCAGACAGACACCCACATTCATATTCAAATGAAAGTCAGATGCACCGCGCGCAGGGATAACAAAGGGTCCCTGCAGACGGTGAGCTGCTGAACCAATCTATTCTGTGGGTGAGAATTATAAAACACCACCCTAGAGAGTGCTAAATGTTAATTACTTTATAATTAGCTATTGCCTGCTTAATTTAAACTGCAGAATGTTTCTACATGAAATAAGACAGTGAACAATGGGGTGCACATTACTGTTTTCCAAGAAAGTCTGATGAATAATATACCTTTATACCTTGGATTTTTTTTTTTTTTTTTGGCTAGTTAAGTTTTTCCCCGAAACATTTGCCCATTGCGACACTGAAAGATGTGGGAATTTTGCCCCGCCAGGAGCGGTCCAGCTGGGGTTTCATTTGGCCTTTTGTTGCGCACAAAATGAGCCTTTGTGTGGGTTTCTTCACCGGCCAAGGAGCGAGGGCAACTCAGAGCAGAGAACTCCCCAGAGATCCAGATGCCTGGAGATTAGTAACCAGGGAAACAAGTGAAGCACTCCAGAAATGCTGATTTTCTCTATTAGGGAAACTTCTGTTATGGAGTCCCCATTAAGCTTTGTCTGGAAGCATTTCATATTTCCACCACAGCTGGTCATTCGGGGGAGAAAAAAAAGAAGGTGGTTGTACTGAGCAGCATTAACAACAATCAATGATGTCAGGAAATGCCTTAACCTGGCAACTATTAATTCTTATGTGATCTAAGTCAACAGTCATTTACTTTAATGTTCATTTTTATTGCAACTGATCCAGCTCTGGCAGGTCGTTAGGCCACAGTTTGTGGTATTAGGTTGCAATGGATTGTAAGGTGCACCAAATTACAAAATGTTACAATATAATCAAAGTCCAATACAAGCACCACAATATGTAGCCTTGAAATTGCCAAAATTGATAAGAAAAACTAAAAGTTCTGGACTTCTGTCAAGCTTTTAATGGGGTTGCATTGTTTTTCTTTAGGTTTTTTTTTTGCGTCCACCTGCTGTAAATGATCATAGCCTCATATATTTGATAGATATATAGATATATAGATATATATATATTTGTGTGTGCTTTTTTCAGTATGATTTTTACCAGGCTAAAAGTTGTCTGAACTCTGTTCCGCAAATATAAAAGCAGGTTCATCCTGCACTTTATCCCTGACTATAGGTGCTTACATTTTGTGTGCGTCTATGTGTGCTCCTACTGTATATATATATATTTATTTGCCGCCTCTGACCTCCTCCTGTGTTCTAAGTTGTGAACTGTGTTTGTGTTCGACTGACAAAACGTTTTCTTTCTGTCTGAGAGATGAGTAACTGTGGGTCATGCTGGCCCCGATCCTCCTCTGTCAGCGCAGACAAAGTGCACTTTGGTGCCTTATAAAGACATGCAGTCTCCGTGTCAGCTCTCAGCTCTCAGCAGCAGCATACCACAGTAAATGCACACAGCAAACTGCCCATTTCCTCAGGCTTGTGCTTGGCTAGGCTTATTGATTTGAATCCCAGTAATCAGTTTCTACCCCCCCTCTCGTCAGCCCCCCAATATTTCCTCAGTGTCATGCTCCGGGCATTAAATAAATCCTGTTAGTCTGAAACACCAGCTGGCCGCTCAGATGTTTTGAGCTTGTACAGCAAGGCCTGCATGCGTGTGTCTGGGAAAACAAAATAATATGCGGTGTGAATTAGAAAGTAGACATCATAAGATATTGTCTTGTTACAGGCACATGAAGTGTTTAAAATATACAGACACATATCTCTTTCCGTTTCTCTCGCTCTGTCTCTCTCACACACACACGCACACACGCACATACTTAGGCATAGGGGTCAGAGGTAAAGTATAAAAGATACAGACTCGACACAGAGCTAGGAATGTGGAACGGTCGTGCAAGAGAAGTGTGTGTGGATGCCAGGCTGGTGCGAGATGAGGGGACAAATGTGGAGCCAGTGTGCGAGTGAGTCCAGCTCTATCAGACGCAGTTATGGCAAAGCATATTAATAATATAATACGTTATCGATCCCGTATTTGTGGCGATTGTCTTCTCTTAGAGGGGGGTCACGGCACAGTGTGGGCTATATAGCGCTGGTAGGGCTTAAGGACTCTGGGCTCTTGCACCAGGGACCTCTGGTTGAAGATCTTCCCGCTACCTACACTTCTCCATCCTGCTGCCCTGAGCGAGTGAGTTTGAGTGTGTGTGACAGCCAGAGAGATACTCGAGGCTCTTCTGTGACACAAATCTTCCCACCATTGTCTCAGACAAAGAAACTAAAATGGGGCCCTTAAGGATTTTTTCAAATAACACTTCCAACAGTCCCTGACATGCACACAGGGGACTATAATTAATGCTCAGATTGGATCTTGTGTACTGTATCTCCTTTTCCATCTGTCATCATGCGGGGCTCAGATTAATAGTTTGGCGCTCCCTGCTCTTCGAAGCCTTTAAGCACTCCAACTCTGGCTGTGTTTCTTGCACAGCGTACAGGGTGTGTTCCAAATCTGAGATGAGATGACTTTCTGCATCCTCCTGTTTCATGGGGGCGCACTGATAAGGCTTTTGGTTGCAGACTGGCTGGGCTGAAGGCACCAAACTGACCTAGAGAAGATATCTCACCAACAATTTGCTGTGACAGCTGCAGGTCACGTCGCGGTGGCCCTCTTCCTGAGAGGCAGACAGTGAGGCAGTGGCAGGGAAAGTCAAGGGGTCAGTCTTTAAGGGGGCCTCGTGTTGTGCAAGCTGGAGGCTGGAGGGAACGGGTGCTCTGCTTTTTGTGGGTTCGTTCCAACATCCTGTGGTGACAGGGCCCATTTTTAAACTCTAAATCCTGAACCATATTTGGTCAAAAGTAGTTGATGTTTGTTTATATTTGAGCTGCTTGGCCCCTGGAATAAAGTTTCCCTCCAACACGAGTGGGAACTGTATTTTAAGCAGCTTATGCTCCGTCACTTTCTCCCCGCTGGTGAATGTTTTAATGATTTTCTGCCTCAATGGAGAGGAAATATTCTTGGCATTGCTTAATCTTTTTTTTATTTGTTGGGCTCCATAATAGACAATACCATGTATTCTTACTGAAAAAAAAAAAAAAAAAAAAAAGACAAAACATACTCAAACTGAAGTCTGTCAGTGTTAACTTTTCCACCCACTGTAATATTGAATCACTTATGTAGAGCCCAGTCCCCTTTATGCTTTGATGTTGTTTATTTTTTTCCCACCCACTGTACTTTAAATGATTTCCTCCTGTGCAATCAAATGCTTCATCATAATATCCTCTGCTTGTTTACATATAGACCTCCTGTTTCCTTGAGTACACAGCAAAGTTACAAAACAGAATCTTAACCTCCAAACAATAACATATAGCGTGTCTCTCAAAAATCCTGATTTAACGTCCCGTGGCTAATTATGTCTCTAAAAATCTGTTTTTCTTCTGATAAAGTGATTTTTTTTTTTTTCATTTGCACAAAGCAAATGAAAGTCTCCTATATAATGTTGTTCTCTTTTTGACAGGCAAGGCTTCCCCTTTTTGTTCCCTTTTCGTGTCCACTTCAATGAGGGTAGGAGGCGAGTTTGTCACTGTATTTTTTTTTTTCCAGTTGAGTGTTTTTGGAGTAAATCTGAATGAAATGCTGAGAATGCTGCTGAGCTGGCATCAGCCGAGAGGGAGGGATACTCATTATCTGAGTCACCTCACAGAATCACTTTGTCTTTCTGCTGCATTGGGATCCATTACTGAGCTGGTGAAATCAGAGCGTAGCCAAGCGTACGTGCATTTGTTGTTTGTTTCTTGTCAGCCGCAAACTGCTGTGCTCGGTTTCGAGGGTTGTTCGCTGCATGGTTCACATTCTTCTTCTGCCACTGGCCCGGTGGATCCCCAGTGGCTCACATCAAAACATTATGAGCCATCGCCAGCTTCTCAGAATATGAACGGGGAGTTGGCTCAGCCCCTGAACCACAAATAGTTTGTGTTTACTCTGCGGTAATTTATTTTTCTCTTGTGTGAGATTGAGCATGGCAGTGTTACTGTGGCTCACCAATATGGCCTGTGACCCACTCTGCTGCCTTTCTCTTTTCTCCTTTTATCCCTCCTCACATATCTCTCCACTTTTCTCCCTGCTGTCAACAGCGCAGACACAGCTCTCCAGAGTAACCTCGTTTTAGCTACCTATGTCACGCTCTATCTCAGTGTGATTTCATGCCCCCCCCTCCCCCTCTCTGTCCTTGTGTGTGTGTTTGTCTCAGACTGGCAGATCGCCACGTTGGCCCTGCTGTTAGGGGGGGCAGCACTCACCCTGCTCTCCTTCCTCGTGGCGCTCGTGTCCCTGTGCTTCAGCTCCAGGAGTCGCTGCTACAAGCCCGTGGCTGTCATGCTGTTCTCTGCAGGTACGTAAAGAAATTGGGTCCTTTTGGAAGCAAAAAAGAAGAAGAGGGAGAACTGAGGCATAATCCAAAAACACAAAAACAATGACAAAAAAATGTATGTCCATAGTAGGTTGGCTATCAGGCTTCATTATTTCAAGTGTGAATGTAGGACGTTAGTGACATTAGCATGGCTCGTATCTCTCTCCAGCTTTTGTAAGTTGGTCAGTGTTTTAAATATTCATCATTTTATATGTATTTTTGACATGAGTACCTTCTCTCTTCCCCCTTTTTCCTTTGCAGTGGTGCTTCAGGTTTGCAGCTTGGTCCTGTTCCCCATTAAGTTCATTGAGACAGTCAGCCTGAGGGTGTACCATGAGTTTAACTGGGGCTACGGCCTGGCCTGGGGATCCACCATTTTCTCTTTCGGAGGGGCCATCCTCTACTGCCTCAACCCGAAGAACTATGAAGACTACTACTAAAATATGTGAGACAAGAGGAGAAACCAGGACTCTCTGTTTGACCAATGTCCTCTCAGTAATAGGAACTTTCTGTCTGTTACACAGTGCACAACCACAGACTAGAAAAATAGGAAAAACAAATGCTTACTGTTAGTTTCAGAGCTGGAAATGAGCTCTTCCATTTGATACTGTGAACTTATTGTCTCAAAGACTATCCTCGCTTATTGGACTGAAGCCGCGTGCTCTCTTAGGGGTTTTGGCAGAAAACCCGGCTGTGAAAAAGAAATCTAAAACCAGTCCATTTAATTTGGGAGAGAATGTCATCATTCAGATAAATCTGCGTCCCCTTTAAGTGGAACTCCAGTAGGTCTTAGATTTGGGCTGAAAATCTGGAGGGAACAGATGGATTCACTGACCCCATACCAGGACGAATTGGTGGACTAATTAACCAATCAGAGGAGAGGAGGCAAAGGAATGATGTAAACTCAGGCCAATCAGGGAATTAACAGCTCCAGGCAGGAAAATGTCTTATTGAAGTCATATCCCGAGAATGACTAAGTGAGGGAGACAGGGCACACCTAAGGAAATGCAACATGCTACATTTCCCCAGAGATACACAACATTTGGAACTTGGCCATCTTCTTCCTCCAGTAGAGTATAATAGATGGGTGAAAGCACGGTGAAAGTTCCAATGGACTGGCTTTATTTTCTCTTGCCTTATTTAAAAGGGTCAGCTACCTAAAGACAGTAAAAACATTCCACAGGCACCTTCCAAATCATATCATACTGGTGAGAGGAGCATTTACTGGTGAATGAACAGCAGAGTCTGTCACATGTAAATAGCAGTAAAAGCTTTGGCCAACAATGTAAGCCTGCAGCATAACCCGTTATACCGGCTTTTTGATAAAGTTGTTGTATTATATGTAAGTATGTGCAGTAAGTATAATGAAGTACTATTCATTCCAAGCAGACCAGTGGGAAGGAAGATGGCAAATGACCATGTCTGCTGAGTGTGTGTGCATGTCTGCATGATCACATCACACGGCATGTGCTCACACACCTCCCCATGTGATGCCTCCTTATCTTCCCAGTCTGTAGGAAGGGGAATGCTCTCAGTAGGGTAGGCACTGTAAAAAAAAAATACAACAGTTTTCTGACAGGGAGAAGCTGTAGAAGAAAATCACAAGTTAATGAAAAAGTCAATATATTTAGTTTTGCATCTAAATTAAGGTCCCTGATACAGTACTTTAGGAAATGCCAGAGTGCAATGTGCTGTGGGTAAGTAGTGTTATGAGGATTTCTGGATCAATTAAGGTGAAACTGGAAAGTTTCAAACCTGAAGGAGGACAGTGTGGTCATGGGAGGTGAGACTTGGGGGGGGCAGAAGAAATGCTCTGGTAATGCCTTTCTTCTCAAACCTCATTCAAGGTGGTCAGAAACTTCTCCAATTCCCTCTTGCAACATTAGTGAAAGTGAGTGTGTGTGCATGCCACTACAATCTGCTGCTGTATTTCCACTGGTTTGATTACTAACATAATAAACATGTACTGTGCAAAAAAAGTGTGTTTGGTTCATTTGGGAAAAAGGAGCGTATGTGAATTGTGACAAACTATGCTCACATGCTAGCTGTGCATGGTCAAGTCACATAGAATCAGCTCCTTTATTAAGTACAGCAAGTTGAGGCATTTGCACAGGAAATCGACATCTTTTGAACACATAATACAGGGTGGCATAATATGCATAAAAGTACCAGGAATATACTTGTATGCAAGTCTCTTTAGTGTTCTTCTTTCAGTGAAATGAGCTCTAATACAGAGCCAGATACAGTGTACAGTCTACATTTCGCATTAGTCAGAACTTATATACCATTGCTTTCACTGTTCCACTGTCAGAGAGGGAGTTACAGGTCCTGGGTTAAAGTGGAAGTTCCTCCATTTTCAGTTCAGGAATGGGCGCAGTTGTGTAAACAGGGCAGTCACTCATTCTGCGTGGAATGTTAGCTAGGTAAACCATAGCTCCTCCTCAAACCTCAATTGCTTTGACCTTTCTGAAGCCCCGTCCCAACCACTGCCAGAGTCGCAGCATGTCACTCCCTCTTTTATACATTTGCCATGAGAAGAGTCTCCAACTGTCCAGGAAAAGATTCATCATCCGCCAACAGAAACAAGGGTCAAAGTGCACAGGAGTAGTGGATGGGAACAGGACAAGTCGGCAGAAAGGGATAGTGGCTCTTCCTCAGCAGGTAAGAGGGGCTTATATATTGATTGACAAGGGAAGACCTCTAGACAGATTCTGCAGATTCTGGAGGGGTGTGGCTTATAGTATCCAAGGATTGGCGAGGGATGGGGCAGGGGTGGGCAATACAGCACAGAGCTAAGCTCAGGTGTAGCGCGGCATCTCGCACTGTTCACAGCGGTTGAGTGCAGGGTGGTTGAGGAAGGTGCAGCTTTCACAGTTCCACTGGGCGCCTTCAAAGTCCTCATCCCTCTGAGGCCCTGGCACTGGCTTGGAGCTCTGCTCCCCTTCTGACAAAAACACGAAGAAGCAGGACAAGAAAAAGACTGTTTATTTGTGCGATAAAGAGCATAACGTAACAACAATTTAAGTGTCATCAACTCAGGGCTGGAATTAACCATGGCTGTCACTCAACAAATATGTGTGAGGCACGCATTCCAGCATCAACCATTCAAGTATAAATGTTGATAGACATGTGCATTCACTTAATAGCGAGGTTTCTCATCTAGTTTCCATGCCAACAGATTTGTGGAGGCCAACACAGACCAAAGTCAGTTAAGCTTTTATTCTTGGTTTTCAAACAAAAATGTCCCAAATCTTCAATGTGCTGGAACTCAAATCTGTATCTTGGCAACAGTATTAACATATGATCCTACCCTGAAGAACATGTATTTTTCTTCCTTTGCACATCCTGAAAATATCTCAAGACTCATGTTTATGCCCTGAAAATGGCTTTGGACAATCACCTTTCCTTCCAGGTTTAGGCGGCACAACTGGACCAGGCTCAATGTTGTCATAAAAGTTGTTGATTGCTTTTGGGTCAAACTTCCCTGTGGAGGAAAGCAGAAATCAGATACTGAAGTTTGTTTAGAAGTGCCCATCCCAGCCAGAAATCCAGCTTCACTCTTTGGGCCTCCTGACAAGCTGTTGTGTTCAGAAATACAAAAGCAGCCTCCTCATTCATTGTCACGCACATTACCAAGACAAAAAACAGAATGCAGGGTCAAAAAAACTGAACCTAGCTAAGTTTTTACAGCAACATAATGAAACATCGTCTGGCTACGCACTATATTGGTCAATCAAATTTATGCAAGTGCGCACACATTCCTGTTAGACCAATTTGTAACATGAACAACTTAATTCTGGTGTTTACATCAGGATCATCATGATGGGGAGATAAAAATGATTATTGCAGTAATAACTTGAGTTGTAAAACCCTGTCTCATTGTGTTATAAACTGCCGTGAAATGTTTTGGCATCCAAAAATTCATAGTTCCATTGGTCAAACTGACCATCCATGGATTGTATTTAATCATCTCACTGGCACCTGAAGCAACATGCCCCAACCAACTCAGCCCTTCTTGCGTTTTTTTCCCCCAGTACAATAAATAAGCCAACTCAAACACAATTCACACATTTACAGGATTTTACCAGAAGGTGGCGCCTTATTTTTTCTTCACTTGACATAAGAGACACCGTTTAAGTTCACTCTTTCTTGAGTGCTCATATAACCAGAGATGCTTTTCCAAATATGATTTATGAAACAATTATCAACATTAGATTTTATTGTCTGCTTAGAGTAGACTACGCAGTTTTAGCACTAAGCAGAAATATAAAACTGCTACAGGCTTATACTCAGATGTTAACTTGATTTATCGATTTATTTTTGCAATTGGATTGAACTTTCTGCAAACAAAGTTCTCTCGTTGAACAGGCTGTTTTGAGATACCGTATATAAAGTGCTCCCCTGGAAATATTTTTATCGCCAAGCTCCATTGCTTCATGTTGTGACAAACAAATAACAACTCAGCTAGGTTGGGACAGCTAGGGTTGAGCAGTCCCCTGGCACATATGCTAAGCACGCTCTCATGCACACCCTGACTAACAGATAACTCAAAGATTACTCAAGGTGGCGACTATTAGCCTACTGTAATTTACGTTACTGTGCAACAGTGCAATAAAAAGTAAAAGGCCAATAAGTACATTATCAAACCTGTTCAACAAGCATGTAGAAAATGTATGTTTTTTTTTGGTTTTTTTTTTACTGTTTTGTCCGCAGTCTCCCAGCATGCTTTACACAACCACAGCACAGTAGTTGAGCTAATAGCGTCTTGTTATGAAGAAGCTAAAACGAAAGTTGTCTGTATGTCGTCTAACTGATTATCTCAGTTTTCCACAAATCTTTAACTGAGTTACTGGCTGAGACAAAGCAGCCCGTCCTCTCTCTACCAGCATTATCTCCACCAGCAGCAGAGGGAGGACGACAGGGGACAGAAGGAAGGACTAATACTTACTGATGTCTGTGTTTGTCATTCTCTTTAAACTTTAGATAATGTCAGATGTATTATTTATTTTACTGACATTTTAGATTTCTTTCCAGTAAGATATTGAGTTTATAGAGTTGCTGTGAACATCACTGTTGCAGCTCTAGAAATGGTATTTAGTTGTATTTATAACATAAAACAGTTCTAATCCTGTTCTATTTAGGCTATAGGTTGACAAATTTGATTTTATGTTAATGTGAAATAGACAGTTAATTTTCTTGCTCACAGCTTGCTAAATTAGTTAGCCACGATTCTAGATAATGTCATGGCTTGTAAGTGGAAGGCAGCTAACAAGCCGTTAACATATAGCATTATACTCATACTGCCTAAATGACATAATGGTAAATATATCCACTCGCATCAGTCCAGTTACAGTCAGTGCATTGCAAACAATCACAACTTTGACCAAAGATATTTATACTGGTAGTTTGTCTCAAAATTTTAAAACTGAATCACAACACCTTTTCAGAATTAACACAAACCTTGATAATTAATGTCTGACCATCACATTTCAAAACAGCTGGCTAGAACTGGTTATATGAGAGGGAATATTATTAGACCAGCAGAAAAATACTTGACATAAACAATGACAATGAATGACAATGAAAGCTGATTCAGACAGTCCCCATCCTCTCTCAATAACTAAATGAAAAGGATATTTATTAAAAATCTGTTCTCATGCGTTTGTAAAAACAACAACAACAATAATAATCATAATAATAATACTAATACTGTCCAATACATCATTATCAGATTTATCAAATATCAAAATTTGTATCAGCCTGAAAAATCCTGTACCGGTTGGGCTCTAATCCAAACATCACCAGAAATATGCCATCCCAACCATGAAGCCTGACGTGGCAGCATCATGCTGTGGGGATGCTTCTCTACAGAAAGCCCTGCAAAGCGTGTTAAGGTAGAGGGTCAGATAAACACAGTAAAGTACAAATAAATCCCGGAGGAAACCCTGCTGCAGTCTGCAAGACAACCGTGACTTTGGAAGGGATTTGTTTTCCAAAAAGACCACAGCCCAAATGTTCAGTGGCACTGGGCTAATTGCAAGTAAATTGGTCACACTCTGGATCCTGCTGCCATTTACGGTGTTTCAGCATCTAACTTCACCACACCAGGTAAATAGATAAACCATTGCAACTAATTTCCACAGTGTGGTTAGGGGCATTTCGAGGCAGTACTGTTATCAATTACGTAATCAACAAGGATCACGTACCAGCCAAACACTGTGCACAGACCCAATGAGGGTCAACCATGGATCAGCCTGTGTCCTGTCACAGACCAGCCGGTCATGTTAGAATGCTGCATCTGTATGCAGTGAGATGGAGCCCCATCCATCACTTTGGACCCGACTCTGTCTGCTTCTGGGCTTGGCTCTTTCAAGATCAATGCTTTCAAATAAATCAGAGGAACACTTCAAAGGTTTCTGTAGGAATGTGCATTTCTGTGTGTTCATGTGGCGTGTGTGTGTGTGTTTATGTATACCTCTAGACTGCAGTAGATCTGTCTCCTTCAGGGTACAGTCGATATCAATCTGAAGCTGTCTGTTCAGACTCCGCAATCGGGTCATCTCTTCAGGCTGCAGTCAGTGCAAACACGCAACCCAGTTAGATTACACAAAAACAGACCACCAAACATTCCCAACTGCCCCTTTCAAACTTCTTATTGGTAAGAAATCAATTTGTATAATACAATAATGCAATTTTCCTTATCATTACTTTTATGGCTACATTTTCCCTGCATCTGGACAACTAAATTGGATTGTTTGTAATGTTAACTTTAATCCTTCTCTGCTTTTTGAAATGGCTGAGAAGTCCAAAGGCTGATGCAAACTCAGACTGTCAATTGCAATGTACCTGCTAGACCCTCCCAAGCCTCCATGACAGATGAAGACAGAGTCTAAAATATTCCCCTGAACTGATAAAATCATTCTTCATTCCACAGTCTGTGGTTGTGCATCATCTATTGTGAGCATCTCAAAATGTATAAAAAGATTTGTGGTAACATAAAATTTGCAAATGCGTAACTAGCAACAATGTACTGGTGAGTCAATGTACATGCTCAGTCCTTACTCTGGGTATAAGACTGGTCGAATTGACTCGTCGAAAGCGTCTTTGAAGGGCATCATATTCCATGTTGTTGACATCAGCCTTGAGCTGCTCTAGTTTCTGCTTCTCCAGCATCAACTCCTTCATTAGACGCTCCATCCTGGCCCGCTGGTGGAGCAGGAGAGCTGGAGGGAAACGCACCAAGAATGCGTGAGATTCAAGAGTAAATAATAAAATTTTATATAAAACCTTGTCTCACTTTAGTGCTCTGTTAATGCTCTTCATCAATTTACAAACCACTGACATTAAAAGGTACGCAAGCTGGACAAAAACATCTCATGAAAAAACACTAAAAGGCAGTAACACAGACAGATCTTGAAACAAAAGATAAAGTTGCATTAGGTTGGTTTTAGAAAAACTCTTACAATCTCCACTTTAACAATATGTAGCACAAGACAACAAAAATAGTTAAAGAGGACAGACACAAAGCAGTCACACAGCCTACATAATTTATATGGCTGAGGGAAGAGTCTCAAATATAGGAAATTGTTCCACGTATGCCAAGAGAGCAGATTAACACCACAAAATGATAATCATTTACCTCTTATTCAACAGGTATTTGTCAGTTTCAAATAGAAAGATGCCAATTTAAAATGTAACAAAGTTGCAATTATTAAAAAGTTTACAGCGTAACCCTTTAAATCACTTGAGTGAAAACTACTGTAAACATGGGGACAGAGAAAGGGCTACGAAAAGCAACAAATGCATCCTGCTGGAATGAAACTGGGATGTTGCTGTTACATAGAAAACGTATTAAACACCAAGATACAAAATTATCATCAAATTCCAAATTGAAACGCATTGATAAACTCTGTTCAACAGGGGTTTCATGAACACAACTACAAAGTTAAATGTCTTCTATCAGCTATAATCAGGCTAAATGCTGGCCTAGTCTTTATTTTCGTCAGCACAGCCCCAAACACACATCAAACATTGACTCCAACTGGAGAACATTAGTGACACACACATGCAGGGTAATAGAAAAAACAGGAATCCCTTACCTTGTGTGTAGGCATAGTCATCAGAGCCTGAGCTTGAACGTCGGGGCATTTGGTGAAACTGACTGGCAATGTTCCCTGGTAGAGCGGAGATGGGTAAAATGGGTGCAGGGGCAGCACTGTGCTCCCCTTGGTCTACTATGTTGAGAAGAGACTCAGCTTCGGCCACAGGAGGTGAGCTGGGCGGCCTCTGGGCCTGACCTCCAGGGGACACTTTGATTTTGAAAGTGTAGGCTGATTGGCCTGGTTGAGGAGAGGAGGCAGGCCGAGGCCTTGTGGCGCCCTGGTGCTGCAGGTACATCCCAGGGTGAAAGGCTGCAGGGCCTGGAGGTCCACTCATAGTGATGCCCCTCGAAGGGGAGCTGGGCGAGGGGCTGGTGGGCATGTAAAGCGCTCCTTGGGGGTGAGGGGTATGCACAGGTGAGTTGCTGCGTGGTCTTGGACCCTCCAGGGTAATTTCTATCTGGTTCTTTAGGGAGCTTTTTGTGTGGTAGGGTCTGTAAACAGCTGGCTGTTGCTGGGGTTGTTGCTGGTGATGGTAGGGCATGCTGGGAATGGTTGGGGAGCTAATAGGAAGGAAGACATATTGCTGGTGCTGGGGTTGTGGCTGGGGCTGTGGCTGGGGCTGTGGTTGGGGCTGGACCTGATGCTGTGGGGAGCTGTAAGGTGAGCCATATGTGGGAGTACTGTAGGGGGACTGCTGATGCTGATAGACAGCCGCTCCTGAAGATGACCAAGGCGCTGGCTGTGGGCTCTGGGAGGGTGAGGGTCGAATATACAGGGTGGTGT
The DNA here is from genome assembly GCF_002260705.1 of Seriola dumerili. Taxonomy (NCBI): domain Eukaryota; kingdom Metazoa; phylum Chordata; class Actinopteri; order Carangiformes; family Carangidae; genus Seriola; species Seriola dumerili. The sequence goes on along the minus strand of NW_019174257.1, from coordinate 1,905,066 downwards.
TGGTGCTGTTAGCGTAGTGCCCAGGAGGAATCTGCAGAGCCTGTGGGACAGTAGGTATACTTTGTGAAAGTGTGACTGTTATAGGGTTCATAGTATAACGTGGGACAGGGGAGTATGTGGGAGACATGCCCTGCATTGAGGGTGGAGGAGTGGGAGTGCTGGCCGAGCGACTCTGATCGTTCATAAAGAAAGGATTGTAACCCGGGGAGGGGGCCATGGTGGCAGGGGCTGACAGGGGCTCAGGGTAGCTGGGTCGCTGGGGTTCGATGTGACTGTCACTAGTGCTGTGCACTAGAGAGCGCCCTACTCCTGCTGCTCCTCCATTTGCCTTGCTTGCCTCTGAGCCTGGGTAGCCCAGGCTAATGTGTAGCATGTGGTTTCGGCTAAGTCGTCCCTCCTCTGGACTGTGATGGAACTCTCCATACAGGTATCTATTACTCTCCTGAGCCAGCAGGTGGCAGCAGAGATCCAGGTTGTTGTTGTTCTGAGACAGAAAAAGAAAGGTCTCAGGCATACAGTTTGGATCAGTGGGAGTGTTTAAGTGCTTAATTACTAATCTTACTTCCTAACTGTCCAGTATACATCATAAGGGACAATACAAGAAGCGGTAATAGAGTAGTACAGAAATAGCATACAATAAAACAACCTTCTACCCAAGTGGTTATCACACTGTCACAAATTTTCAACATTCTCCAAACAGCTTTTTAAGCATATGCAGGAATATGTATGTTTATTAATGTGAATACCTGCAGAAGGCACTGTGACACTACCCCTTCTGGGATCTCTGGGAAACGCTGCTTGAGGTCCTGCAGGATGTGGTAGTCGAGCTGAGAGCCTCCCTGCGCCATCCTGAGCCAACACAGAGAGTCAACGAGCCCAAAGCTGCAGTTGCGGAAATACCCGATCTCGTCTCATCCCCTGAAGGTGCAGAGATGACAGACAAATCTGAAGACAAAACTCAGATGTCAGGGGAATGCTTGTAATAATCCCATTAGCACTGTTGGCCTGCAAAATGTCTGTCACACACCCTATGTGTCAGCAGTAATTCCAGTGAATATTTCAATTAAATACTAATGTGAGGCATGTCAACCTGAGTTTTCATAAAGAGCATAATTTATTCATCAAGAGAGGCGAAATGGCATACAATACAATACACAACTACAAAGAAAACACGCCAGCGTCACTGATATTCATTCACATTAGCACACGGTTGCTAGCAAGGTGCCTGTCAGTCTGTTGTTGTTTGTTTAGCCATACTATTGCACCAAGCAACGACGACATACCATCGCTAGCTAGCAGGCTAGTTAACAGCATCAGTTAGCCTCCGTGCATCACTCAGACAAACAAACAAGCCGGTATACTGCGAGGCTACTACAGCAAACAACATTACCACCGCTGGGAGATTGTCCAATGTCACCTGTGACTAATTCAGCAAGACAATCCCCTAAACAAGTTTAAATAAGATTAACTCAATTCGTCAACTGCCTGCCAGCTAACTTTGCTAATGCTAGCCATAGCTCGGTCCTGTTGGCTGGTCAGCTGTCACAAGCCTGGGTGTTGATGGATTAGCTAGCTAGCCATGCTAAAGTCAGCGAGCTTTAGCGCGAACCTCTTGTTAAAACTCACCATATGTTAAGCGTCTCCCTCATGGCTCAGACCATAGCTGAGTCTCTAGGAGAGTTGAGATATGTCTGAAATGGCGCGCCGAGGTTTGTCAATTTTTTTGTTTTGGCTAAATAACTTGTAGTTTCGCATTCCAGCGTCAGGCCCCCGCCGCGGAACTGCACACAGACGGGCTGTCTATCGCGATAATGTCAGATTTTCCCGGACCAGGAAGTTGTTCAAATCGGACGAATTGACGCTGTGCGTGCTTTGCCGTGCCCCACTGATAATCGTAAGGCAGAAATCCATTCAGTTTTTACAGATTTTCACTCAATGGCCACAAATTTCTCTTTTAAAAGTTGCTTATTACCTATAATCCTGCGTGATTCAACAAACTATAGGTCTTTCTTTTGTTCAGCCAATACCAGTTCCAATACCAGAAAATGTATTAAATATTATTTTTCAAACATCATTAATATTGTAATTAGGGTAACAAAATTACACTAAACATCATAAACGACAAGTTACTGTACACACACACATTCTTTAACTTGTTAATTGGGTTGAGTCCCTTAACACTCCCTGGTGCAGATTGGAGGCGCTCTCTTACCTCATCTTCCCTCTCTGCCTGTAGCATACTCTTCTGTGCCTATGAAAATCAGACATTGTAGAGAGAGCCCAGTGGTCCTGCACCTTAAAACCATGTTAAGTTCTTATCTTTGGCTCCATTGGCTCCAAACTATATTAACCCTTTTCATTTCATCACTTAGATTCAACTTACTTTCAGTGGTACAGTAAAGGTATTAAGATATTTCAGTATTTGCATGAGGATACTGTCCTCTAATGTCCTCTAGTTTTTCTTACTCATTATCCACATTTGGACTGCAATCTCATCTTTTCAGATATTTTCAAATGAGACACTGTACCTCCACCATTTTTCCTGTTTATTAACAGTTTATATGTCGCTTATGAAATCCAAAGATTTAAAGTAAGGCATTATCATATCCAGTTAAGATGCATAAACAGGTGAAAAAAAACATATCTAAAATAATGTAAAAACAAACAAATTTAGAAGCAAATACATCGACTAATTATGCTATTTGCTACACACTTCAAAACTGACTGGAAGTTGGCAATAGTGATCACCTATGATTATTTTTGTGTACATTGTTCTATGAGGAAGGAACTCAAACATTCACACTGTGTTACTGAGCCAGAGCATGAAATAAGAGGATGAGCTCTGTTTCCTAGTCTCAAAGAGAGGCCTAACCAGCTCTTGCAATGTGTTGCCCCAACAATATCACATGCCATATTTCAGACGCTTGTGTGAGTGTGCAGCCTACATAAGCAACAGAAAAGATCAGTCATCTGATCTAAATTCATTTTGCATGACTTGATAATTGGTTCTGGTGTGCTGACATGATCTGATGCCACAATGTAAATATGTGTAAACAATGTAGAAGGAAAAACAGGCTTTGTAATCTCTGATAGAATAAGGAACTGTGTTACACAACCACCATTTACTCCCTTATTAAGTTCGTGTTTCCATGTTTCAGTCTACTTTTATCTGCGAAGAGCCTTTGAGCTAAAGCACATGAAATACTGAATGTACATCAGTGACTCAAGTGCATAATGACTTATGTCATAGTCATGAGAAATTTCATTATTATGAGATCTTGATCTCTCATGTAGACTAAAGGGAATTGGAAGGCTTCGGAACTTGCCTGATCATCAGGTTTTTAAGATTTTGTCAGTGTCAAAATAATTCAGTGATAGCTGTGAGGACATCCAATAAGCAAAAATCTACTGATAAAACCACATTCGGCTTACTTTTCCAAAAGATAAACAAAATAGGCTATGGGCTCTTTTCTTGTAAAAGTTTACTCACACAAGTGAAGACTTTTAACCTGTAACGTTCCAGCTGTTTTCACTAGGGGGCAGTGAGAGATCCATGAATTCTGCACAAGCACTCACACCTCAGTGTTAATAACAGGAAGGAACTTGAGTGGTATCTGTAAAGGAAACGGCATTATGGTTTAATTGAACAATTGAGGAGGCAAAATGTATCCTTCCTCATTATTTCAACAGATTAAGGAAAAACAGTCAAACAAAACGCCTGTATAAGAGATCAGAGCATGGTACCAAGTATAGACTGGTGCACAATCATATGTCTTTGACAATGCAGTGGCTGGTGTTGTGAGATTGAGTTTGACTGAGAGATTGTGAGACTGTGGCCAGTCATGGATAGCAGCACTGTCAACAAACCAGTCATAAAGAGTTATGTCTGACTTAGGAATGCCTGTTAACTGATAGGGCTCAAATTAACTTTGGGCTGTTTCAGACCACATCCTACCTGTGGATGGAATAGTTATTTTCAAAGACAATCTTGCAGTGTACTGTTGCCAGACTTTAAATGATTATATTATATAAATTATATCAGTCCCTTTTCACATTTTTGCATATAGTACTGAATTTAATTACATTACCTGTTCTCTGCAAAATTTCATGTTGAAAAAAGCACTTTTTTTCTCACTTGTAAAAGTTTGCTTTGTCTTTAAAGCAGCCTGGTAAGAGTGTGGCCTGCTCTGCCCACAGTCAGCACCTGTTCTGTGGTAGAGTTGCCTTTTTCCCTCATGACAGCTGAGAACTCAGTGGTCACAGCTGGGAAATTATGACATTACTTTCTACCCATGTAGTTCAAGACAGAAATGGTTCAATTGCAAACCTTGTAGAGATAAATTCTGCAGTATCTCTACATTGATAAGTTAAAAAGAAATGGCACTGTATGCTGAGAACTTGATGGTCTTCTGCAAAACAGCGAAACTTATCTGTGTAGTTTTTAGCTTGCAGCATTTTGGCCAGTTAATTCAGCAGCACCAAATTTCACCTCAGTCAACCCTGTACAACTGGAAAAAAGACAGAGACGCCATAGTTCATCAGAGTGCACCAGAGTTCATCACCTATGTGGTCTGCTCACACTCTAGTCTGGTTAGCATATGCAAACCCACAGCAAGAACACAGTAGAGCGTCCCGACATCTCTTCAGCCTTCAGATCATCTTACAGTTGTCTGTCTTAAGAAACTGTTATCCATGAACAGCATACTATACTGCAGCTCAGTGGCATTCCTCTATTTTCTTGAAAAACTCACTTCAACAACACCAGTATCCCTATAGGCACCCAGGCAAGGTCAAGACATGACTGGCACGATTGAGTTCCAGCAGAATATACTGTATGTTAGACATTAATGAAGAAGGTTTCTCATGTTTTGGTGGACAGGAACCTGTAGTGTCTCCTTGTTGTTGTTTTTTTTTTACACAGTGTTTCAGATGGTGGAGGGGGAGGCTTAAAATCTTGGATGATTTGTTGACAGTTTGTGTGGTTGGTGAAAGTGGACGGGGAGACACTGTTCACAGAATAAGCTGTTTTTTTTTTATCTGATAGCAGCTGATATGAAGTGAAAATGGTTCTGTGGACAGGTGGCACTGATGTGTCCATCCACCAGCACTGATACAGTTTTGACCTGCTGAGCTAGTCTACTGGGGCTTCAGCAGGGGGTGTGGGGCTGTACCACTGCAAAAATGTTCATAGGGGTGTCAGGACTGAGCTGCAGCAGCTGAGGGTAACGCACAGTCTGACTCAGGTTAGCTGTCCGTGCAGGGTTGATTAGTTGCCACAGCTGTGGTGCTATTTAAAGCAGTCCCCTTGTTGTCTCTGATGTCCTGCAGAACAGAGGAGGACGGAGCCCCTTCTTAGCAGGAAGTGAATAAATCAGGAAATGAAAAGAGCAACTCCAAAACATGCTTTTCTTCCAAAATTATTTCTTGTCATGTTCAAATGTAACTTTGAATAGAATACATTTACATGTTCCCACATTTAGACACAGCAGGCTAACAAAAACCCATGCATCCATGTCAGTGCATATATCAGATACAGTAGAAAAATGAAGCCCAGAGAGAACAACATAAAGACAATTGAAAACTCTGCGCCTGCTTTGTGAGTTTGAAGTACATTTATTATTTATATTTGAATTATTAAAACCACTAATCGGTTCTGTTTCTCTCTGCCTACACCTGAAGGCTTTACTTTTCGCAGACAGAGACCTTCCAATCCCTTTTATCAAAAGAATCACCCATTTCTTTCTGTTCCAATTATACTTTGGCTCTCAGATTTCACTTCTAAGTAAAGTATTAGTGGGAGCTTTGGCCCTCTTGTTGGGGTTTTCCCAAAGCCTCACAGTGAGTGATTGCTGAAATATGTAACAATCGTACTTACCCTGACATTTACCTTCAACCTGTTAATTTCACATTATAATTTCCATGTGAATGTCATAGCCTATTACAGTGTACCAAACTATATACAGTGCTGCTTGAAAGTATGTGAACCCCTTGAGCAGTTCAGTATGTTCTGTTGTTTACCATGATCTTCTTATTTTTATCATCACTAGTTTTGTAGTGGAAATGTCAGATATATGTTTATCAAATTGCTTGTACTTTTTTAGTGGAACTTGTTTAAGTAGCCCAAAACTACATGAAACATGGAATTAGTGCATGTGCAAAGTAAGTGAATCCCCGCTGCATTGGTTAAGTCAAGCAGGTAACAGACTCAGGTGAAATACATTTGAGTGCTTAATTAATCATTTCAGTAGACCAATGAAATGAGACATCCTTGGGAAAGGGATTGGCCTGCACTAATTAAAAGAGAGAGGAAAACCAAACCAAACCCAACTTGGTCCCATACAGCATCAACAATGCCAAGAGGAAAGGAGATATCCGAGGACATGAAGAAGAGGGTAGTGACAGCCCATCAGTCTGGGGAGGGATATAAGACCATCTCCAAAAGATTCCAGCTCAATCCATCGACTGTAAGACAAATAATTTACAAATGGAGGGCCCTTCAACATGACAGCAACTCTGCCTAGAAGTGGGCGCCATCAAAACTATCACCCAGAAGCCACCAGAAAAAATAATAAGTCAGGTAAAGGCCAACCCACACATCACCTCTACAGAGTTGCAGACCTCTCTGGTAGCATCTTGGGACAAAATGTGCATGCGTCTACGATCAGACGAAAATTGAATAGCCATGGCATTCATGGGAGGGTTGCTAGAAGGAAGCCTCTGCTCTCAAAAAAGAACAAAGCTGCCCGTTTCAAACTTTGCCAAAGAGCACTTTGGACAAACCAGAGGCCTTCTGGGAGTCCAATCTCTGGACAGATGAATCTAAAGTAGAGTTATTTGGTCACAATCAAAAAACCGCCATGTTTGGAGAAAAGCAAACACTGCAAATGAAGAAAAGAACCTCCTCCCTACAGTGAAGGCATGGTGGTGGAAATGTGAAGATCTGGGCTGCTTCTACCTCTGGTTCTGGGAACTGGGCGACTCCATTATTATCCAGGGTAATGATATCATCAGGCATATCAACAATATTCTTGGACCAGAATTCCTGCCATCAGTCAAAAGTTGAAGCTGGGAGAAAATGGATTATGCAACAAGACAATGACCCGAAGCATTCCAGCAAAACTACAAAGGAATGGCTTCAGAGAAGAGGATTCGTACTCTGGATTGGCCAGTCAAAGTCCAGATCTAAATCCTATTTGAAATTGTTGTGCGAGACCTGAAGAAGATGGTACATGCCAGATGTCCTTCCACCTCTCTCAACTGGCGAGTTTGCAAGGAGGAGTTGGGCAAAAATCCCCATGAGCAGATGCGAGAGACTGGTTTAGAAGTTACACGAAGATGTTTGGTTGAAGTAATGGCTGCAAAAGGAGGAGCCACAAGCTACTAATTGGAAGGGTTCACATACTTTTGCACATGTTACATTTTCAGTGTTTTGTGAATAAACCACATTTGTTGAACTACATAATGGAAAAATATCTCTTTTTGTGTGTGTGTCCAGTATTTGGAAAGTGTGCTTTACAAATTAGGATTTGGATGTCTGTGTAAATAAGGTTCTTTTAATGTTTTTTACAAAAACAGTGACCATGTCTGGAAGGTTCACATACTTTCAGCAGCCACTGTATATATTTATATATATATATATATATTATATATATATATATATATATATATACTATGATTATTTACATATTGATAAAAAATTTGTGTAACTGCAAATTTACCAAAAGCTTTTGTGTGCCACTTCTCAAGAAGTCTGTAACATTCCTAGAATACTTGAATGGGGACTTGCTGTATTTTCTCCCCCAGGCCTGTTTGGTCAGTGAGTCAGCAGCTGTGGATGGAGCCAGTGGAGCAGACAAAGTGTGTCTGCAGCAGGGATTCTATTTACATCCGTCCACAGTGAGAGTTCAAATGAGACTTACCCATTGGGTAGCGTGTCAGGACTATAATGAATATGTTATCCTGTGAGCTTATATATTACTTCAAAATATCTGACATATAGGAATTTATCGTTACTGACTGCATGTGACCATATTGAAACACTGGTGATGAGTGGCTCTTTGCATGATGATATGAGTTCCAACCGTCATCGCATAGCAGAATGACAGCAATATCTAGGTTATCACATTATCACAGCAAAGGGCAAGCCGGTGTCCCTCTTAACTGATAAGTCAGGAATCCTGGTTGTAACAGGCCAACATGTCTGTCTGAATTTAGACTGTAGTGCTCCCAAACAGACATGACCAGAAGAGTGTCTAGTTTCTCTTGTATCAGACAATTCACCTACTTTTTTTCTTGTTAGTCCATCCCTGGTGAAAATAAAACTAGCGACATTTTAAGTCCCCATATTTAGCATCTATAAGCACTACATAAACAGTTAATACTTGTTTATAACACCCTATAATGTAGTGGTAACCAGATCTCAGTGTTTAATAATGTATTTGATAACAACTATCAAACTTCTGTGGCTACCATAAGTAGAGGCCCACAGGATAATTGTAATAATATGTATTTATAGGCACAGTTTTCATTCTTGACAAATACTGTGCATTAATAAGCACTTAAAATGTCCAGCACACAACTACATTATAAGGTGTTATAAACCGTTTATTTAGTTTTTATATAGGGTACTTCTTATAACTGCTAAATACCTATGAAAATAGAAAATGGCAAATGGATGACAAAATCAAGGCAGACAGGAGAAAGGACAAAGACAATAAGTAATAAGCAGCATATTAACATTAGGCATATTATTAAGGGATCTGTTGTTGCACATCAAAACCACTGCCATAATTTGGAGATATTTGGAGATAAGATAATTTATGCAAAACAAAACAAAATCCTGCTGGCATTGTGGTATTCTATGGTAGGCTATAGAACTGCAGCCATAGTCATCATAAATAAACTTTTGTAGTGCAGACACACTATCACACAGTGTATTGTGGTTAATGTGTGGGAACTGGGACTAGAATAAATGAAATCACTCAGGTCAAAGAGTAACTATGTACAATAAATCACTACAAAATAACCATTGACAACACAGTAATTGGTCCCATTAGTTCGAACAAAAAAATTGACAAATTATTAACATTATTTATGCAGCTGTGACTGCAAGTGATCAGGATGGGCCTGAGTGGGTGCATGTGTGTGTCTGTGCACACGCCCGCGCGAGGCAACAGCTGAACCTGTGGCAGCCGCGCGCGGAATGCAGTATCCAGTAGAAAGTAACGGTACTTTTATGGAAACGGCTCATCGCCACACAACCAGCAGCCAGTCGAGTTGGTGCACCGGGTGATCAGATCTCGGATTTGTCCCGCTTGGCCCAGAGTTTCACTTCTTCTGGTTTATATCTACCCTGAGGATTTCTTTCTTTCTTTTTCTTTCTTTTTTTTTTAAAAACCATACACAGGAGGAAGACATCACGCTAAAGAGGTAAACTCTCATTTTATAGATCATGTAGCCAGATTAGGTCTGAAAAAACACAGATTGGCCTGTTCGCCATGATTAAGCAAGGTCAAAGCTGCTTGAGTTTAATTGATAGTTGTCTTAAACAGATCGTAGCCTGAGGCATCAGATGTATCTGGCATCTGCATGTGTAAATCCATCAGCCTATTTTCTTTTAAAATTGTGGTGAGTTACAGTTATATATAGTATTAGTTACTCCACAATATGTAACCAGTCATACGGAAAGAATCAATATAATTCAGATTGGTATAGGTTGTAGTTGTCAGAATGATACATTACCATATTAATCCACTTGTATATGTGTCAAACTATTTTTTCTTACACAGAGTCATGATATCTTGTGCCAGCTGAGTACAGAAATAGGACATCACCAGCCAAACCTAAAACCTGTAACTGGATTTTTTTTTAGAAAGTTAACTCAGAGGAACTGAGAACTAATCATGAAAGATTATTTCATTGAGTATTCTAAATTGTATTTATCAATACACAACAGACGAAACACTGTCACTTGCTGCAGTTTCAAAATGGACGATGAGGATCTGATACAACTCTTATTTTGTTCAGTCTCCTGTCATTTACCTACTTCTTACTAGGACTGAGGTTGGGAGATGAAGGGAATCAAAACCGATAACAATCAATAAGCACTAAGCAAGCACCATGATTATGTTATGAAACTTGCTTTAATGTCATAGTCACTACTTATAAATTTATTGTTATTCTAATTTTAAACATTTTGCCAAATTTGCAAATCCTGTGTATGTGTGTTGACAGACGCATGAACACACATGTAGACTCTTACAAACTATAATAAAGAGAAAAATACAATTAATTAATTTCAGCCATGAGAGTATTTTTTTTATTGTGTTGTGAAGCTGGGCCGATGACTTCTGAATCTCATTTTACATTGACCACACCTCTGAGGCCTGTAGTGGTCAAACCTCATTGTGGACTCCATTGACTGTGTGCTGAGCATCATAGGCCAAATAACAGTGATATGGGATAGACTGTGGTTCATAGTTCTATATTTCCACTATTTGTATACCATGCAACACATTATGGCCAAGCTCCTGATTAGCAGGGTCGTGCCACACTATGATCTTCAGACCTGAATAGAATAGGTATTTGAGGACACTGATAAACAGCAACAGTTTTAGTGTTGGATGACTAACAGTCCAAACAGTCTCTCATTCATCCAGTTGTCTAGCTCTTAGTCTGGCCATTTTGTCAAGGGTCTGTGGGGCGACATGTGGGTGCCAACTTGAGCTCTGTCCAACTGCCTATCACTCGTCAGAAATAGCCATGATCACATGTCCTGCACCCACAAGTGGGCTATAAATAGAGGTCAAAGAGCTTCCATTGCGCTCTTTCTCAACATACTGAGAAGTGGAGCAGCTCTCTTTGCCCTTAACTTTGTTGTAAAGAGGGGCCTGTTGCACATATAAATCCCAGCCCCAGATCAGGTCCATAAACGTTTTACTTGATAAAAAAAAGATATTTAACTGTCAAATAAAACTGGCTTATGAAAAGATCTTACAAATGAACTATTTAACCAAGAATTTGTCAAAAAAAGAAGTGAATCTTGTTAACACGAAGGGACAGGCATTAAATGACAAATTCATGTAACATCCAGTGAGAGCACATATGGATATTCAGCTACTTATCTTGAATTTTTTCAAATAAATTTATTAATATGAAGTATTAAGTTTTTTTTTTGCAATGTCAGTCAATTAATTGCTTAATAGCCCTTTCCATATTGTATTTAAAAAGCAATACATTTGATAATTCAGTGGAAATGAGCGATGCATCATGTTATATGGTCAAAATTCTTCCCTTTTGTTGTGTTTAAAGCAGATTGGCTTCAGTAAATCCATTGTGCATTATGCAACAATACAGTAATATTTGCCCTGTTCCTCCTTTGCTTTACAGGTGACATTTTAAAAAAGCCTGTTTGTCAACTTGTCATTGTGGTACAAACATGACGGAGGTGGCGCAGGTTGTGGCTGCAGTCGTCCACGACATGGATGATGTCACTAATGAAAACGTGCACAGCATGAGCGAAACTGAAAGTAAGGTAGATGATATGACACATGAGGAGAATGATGTGGCGGTTAATGAAGATGATGACACTGAGGAGAAAAGTGAGAAAGCATCACACACAGAAGACAAAAAGCCTTGCCACACGAATGATGAAGAAAAGAGTGACGAGACTGACAAGCCACATATGAACGGTGTGGAGCACAAAGAAAACGACACAGCCAAAGAGAAAAATGAAAAATCAGGAGCTGTTAATGGAGTATCACAGGACAGAAAGAAGGAGGAGGAGGATGCACAACCTGACACAAATGAAGATCAGAATATGTCTGATTTGGCTCTTAAGAAAGAGGTGAGACAGAAACCCAAGATGATAAACATTAGTTTTACAACATCTTAGATGATGTGATTGTCCTCCATATGAATATTACCCTTGAGAGAAACCATTCCCCCTGTTACTTAAGATAACTTTCTCTTATCATTTTCTCTTTTTTGACTGTTAAACCACAGAAACTCCTCCGATCCAGAAAGCCGGTGGCCAGAAGCTACGTGCCCAAGATGAACAAAGACAAGGGGGATGTGACAAACAAGTATGAGGCCATGCAGAAGGCCAGAGAGGAGCGCAGCAGGCAAAGGAACAAGGATGAGCAGCAGAAGAGGAAAGACCAATACGTCAAGGAGAGAGAATGGAATCGCAGGAAGCAGCAGGTCAAAGACAGATAACCCCATTAACCTCTGACCGTGACCTGCATGGCATGATGAGGCATGACGGGTGGACAAGGCTGCCAGTTTGAGTGAGAATTCACTGTCTTCTATACACCGCACTGCAACATTGACCACACAGTGTTTCATGCAATTAACCTATTAATTATCTTTACTTCATATAACATTCAGCTTTGCTTTGTGCTTGACTTAAAAAGATGGAGCGTTTGTTTGTTTGCTTTTTAAATGTAACTTTAACTCTATCAATGTGCAAAAGGAACACTAAACAACAGAACTCAGAACTCCACTGGCCCTCCAGTAGCCTCATCATTTAAATTGCATTTTGTGTAGCCAAACATTGTTCAGCTCAGTGCAGTTCATTTTAAATTGTGATCAAGATCCCAAATTTTAGGATATACCAAATACATCAGGGGAAAATATCAGGGAAATAATATAATAGTAATAATAATGAATGTTATTTGTATGCATCTTTCATACAAGAAACACAGCTCAAAGTGCTTTGCAACAAAGAAATTACATGCACCAAGTGCTTCATAAGGAAAAGACATGAACATAAAACCATTAAACCATAACCAAGACGTTAAAACCATTAAATGCATCTACAGTAATGCTGAAACTATTCAAAACAAATCGTGAACAGTTTTGTGTAATGATGAAAAACAGCAAACACTATGTGTTGCTCAGTGGTGGAACAAGTACTTTGATCTTTTCCTGAAGTAAAAGCAGCAACACAGCAGTGTAGTATAAGTCATGCATTCAAAGCTTTTACAACTTTATATTGTTGGATATAATTAGGAATGCATTCATGTGAACATCACTTTAATGTTGCAGCTGGTAAAGGTGGGGGTAATTTAATGACTCTATATAATGCTGGGTAACTTGTGAATTTACCCCAGGGACCAGTAAAGTCTTATCTTAACCTTTACCAGTACATCCAGTTGTACAACCAATACAACCAATTTGTTGATTATATTCTGTATAATCTAATTTGAGTCTGCGAAGTAACTAGTAACTAAAGTTATTAAATTAATGTAGTGGAATAAAAAAGTACAATATATTCCTCTGAAATGTAGAGGAGTAGAAGTATGGTATACAGAAAATTGAAATACCTCAAACTTGTAGAAGTACAGTACATGAGTAAATGTACAAATGTGAGCGTTTGCTGCTTTTATCTGTTTTATTTTATTTTATTGTGAACAGAATATCTTTAGGTTTTGAGGTGGGCAAAAGACGACGTCTCCTTCATTGATGCACTAGAAAAAACAGAATACATACATGTATGATACTGACATGAAGTGTGGAAGATATATTTTTTGACTTAGAAGCTGCTTGTGGGAAAATTAATGGGGAATGTAAGAGATTAAGAAATCAAGAGTTAAGGCAGCTTGACTTTGAGATCGACTGTGGTGAAACAAATGCAGTGATACGGTGTTATGTGAGTGGATTATCAGTGATACTCAGACAGAACAACCTTCCTGTGTACAGTCGTGCCATAGTTGGCCAGACCTGGACACCTACGCTCATCTCCTCTCTGTGCAACAACATCATGGCCCAATCACAGACCCACCTGCAGGTCACATGATCCGGCTATTAGCAGGGATTAGGCCCTTGTTCTTGCTGGGACCAGCATGGCTCCTGAGTGGCAAAGGAGATGATCCCAGCTAAACTGTAACCTCACCATACTCTCCATCTGATCTACCACAGATAAAAGAACTACTTGCTTCCAGTGATGAGGAGGAAGAGGTGAAGCCAGCAAAGGTTGAAAAATCCTACGTTCCCAAAATCACAGGTAAGACAAAACAAAGGGTACAAAGGGTAGAATAGATGGATATTCATCTGGAAGGAGGGGGAGGTTGAAGACTTTTGTCATGCTCTGTTAAATCCTCAGGTAGTGTGAAGGGGAAGTTTGCAGAAATGGAAAAACAAAGACAAGAGGAGGAAAGGAAGAGGATGGAAGAAGAGAGGAAGAAAAGGGAAGCCCAGGACAAGTTGGAAAAAGCCAAAATCAAGAAAGAATTGGCTCAGAAAGCAGCAGAGGTAAGTGAGCCTGCGGTGAATTCCTTGTCCTGGGAAGTGGGACAGCATGTCTAAGTGGTTCAGTGCTGCCTTTGTGATGAGAATGGCGTACTTGTATCTGTAATGATTCAGGTAATCCTCAGCTGCCACTCAGATGAGTTATTTTAAGTGGCATCTGAGATCCAAACAGTTGAGCAGAGGCTGGATATAGGTCTGAAACCACTAGGAGCCTTGTTGACATGACCAGCATGTGAACTCATGGTAAATGGATCACCTTTATTTCATCTCACTGAGTAAGACTTGTTACAGATGAGACAACGTGAACATTGTTTTTACGCTTATTATACTGTACCTTCGGACAGACAGTGTAGTTCTTGGGAATGGTTACATAAGCATTCTTGTACCAGATAGGCAATTAAAGGCAATTACCTGCTACTTCTTTGCCCTAATTCTGATCTAGTACAGTGAGAGCAGTCAAATTTCTAATAACATTAACAATACTTTAAATGTTCAACAGCTATATAGAAATCTTTATATGTTATAAAAGCATTTGTTTAATTCAGCTTTTTACTTGAAATATATCTTTATAACTCAGCCTTTAGGCCATAGGACTGGGACCATGTCCTCTAGAGTTTTCATTTGGAATTAAGGGGTTTTAACAACTTTGTCGGAGTTCACATAACATTAGACATTATTTAAGCTAATTTCACCATTTCCATTTCACCACCTGAACTGTATTCCTAGTAGTGTGGACAGGGCTTTAGACCTTCACGTTGGGAAATTAAACTGTGATGTTTATTTACTGGGTCTATAACTGTGACAAATTGACTTGGAGGTTTCCTAGAAACAGAAAATGACAGACAAAGTTGTGAGACAGTCATTTTAGTTTAGTTGGTTGTCCTGAATTTAGGAGCAGCTGTTGACCATCTGAGGATTTTCAACAAAACTGAATGATATATGTCTCACAATTAAAATGATCCTGTTTAAATCTAAGGAAGCGCTGAGTTGATTGTCTAGAAACAACTGGAACAGAGCTGCCAGGTGTAGACAGCATATGACTGGCAACTGTTTCCCACACCTCCCAGTGACTAAATTAGCTTTAGACCTCCTTACTGTGACTGAATTAGACTCTGCTATCTTAGACTGACACCCATCCTCTGACCTACTGCAAATGGTGACATTTGGCCAATAAAGTTGCCTACCAAAACCACCCACATACTCTTATTCCCAGTCTATGTGTATTGGGCACATGCACTGCGAGTGACCTAAATTTTCCTCCACCTCTGAATAGTCAGTGTGTCACTGTATCTATAAGAGCTCAACCCCTTGCACATGACTTGCCAACATGGTCTATATTTCATCGTTTATTTATTTTTAATGAATTCCTTATTCCGTGCCCTGGATAAGCTTACTTTGAACAAACATTTTTTTTTTTAGGAAGGAGATGACACAATCCTGGTACGGGTGGTTCCAGCAAAACCATCACGACCTCCTGGCAGAATCAAGATGAACTTTGAGGACATGGAGAAGAATCGAGAGGAGGAACTGAAGAAGAAAGCAGAGGAAGAGAAGAAGAGACGGTATGATGAAAACAGACGCTCCTTCAGGGAAGCCAAGCGGCGCTCGGTTGTTGAACAGGTAGGAATATGGGTAAATGGATACCCTGACATTTTTTGTGAACATTCAGCTTACATAAAATGTGGATCGAGAATCATGTGTTAAAAATGCCTTCAACCTCACACCTTGCCTTCAGGATGAAGAGGAGAAGCCCTCTGAGAAGATGCAGGTGACTCCTGGAAAGCTGAAGATGACATTTGAGGAGATAGAGAAGGAAAGGCAGGAGCAGAGGAAGAAGCAGGCTGAAGAGGAGGCCAAACGCCGTCTGATAGACGAGAAGAAAGCTTTTGAGGAGGCCAGGCTGGGAATGGTAAACAGACACTGAAACAGCAATATCAGACAAATTCATTTTCCGTTTTGATAACCTACAACATTAGAATCCATTTACACCTCATCTTTTTCCACATGTAGATTTCTTGTGTAGGGGATTTTTGAATGTTCGAACTGTTGTTGAGCTGACTCAGTGCTTATGGTGTGTTTGTGTATTATCAGGGAGAAGATGAGGATGACGCCCAGCAATCTCAAGAAGACAAGGAGGAGTTCCGACCTGGAAAACTGAGGTTGAGCTTTGAAGAGCTGGAGAGGCAAAGAGTTGAAGAAGAGCGCAAGAAAGCAGAGGAAGAGGCCAAGAGACGGATGGAGGAGGAGAGAAGAGCCTTTGCTGAAGCCAGGAAGAGCATGGTCAGTATGCTTTCAATAAATAAGTACAAAATTCCCCACAACAACAACTCAAGTTAGGGATGACAAGTTCTCAATGATCATAAAAATGGGAGAATTAGATGTGAAGATTGATGGGGCTCTCATGTCTGTCTATTCATAAAGCTACAGTAAGCATACAGTTAGCCTAGCTTAGCACAAAGACTTGAAACAGGGGGAAACAGCTAGCCTGGTTTTTTGTGAAGGTAACAAAAGCCTTCTATCACTTCCTCTAAATATCTTGAATTAACAATAATATCTCATTTGTTTAATCAGTACAAAAACCAAAGTGTAAAAACAATACTATTTTATAGTGGGTTATCATCTAGACTGGGCTGGAAGCAGTAACTGCCTGGAGTCTGACGGCTGTTCAGGGCCAAGAAATAGTCCAGCATGTATCCCCCAGTAAACAGCGAATTGTTCTTTGCACAGATTTTGTACGGATTAAGCAAATGAGATATAACATGTTAAGTGATGAGCTTTAGAGGCTTTAGTGGGTTTTGTAGCCACTGGGCAGACCCAGGCTAGCTGTTTCCCTGTTTACAGTCTTTGTGCTAAGGTAAGCTAACCAGCTGTAGCTTTGTTTTTACCAGACAGATTTGAGAGTGGTATCAATCTTTTAATTTACTTCTTCACCAGAAAGCAAATAAGTGTATTTACCAAAATGTGCAACAATTCATTAGCTTTTGCACTTTTTACAATTACAAGTCCATATTTTGAAAAGTTATATAAAACTGGCCAAAGATGATTACGCCATCCGCCACTTCTTATACACAGTCGTCAAAGCTTACCTTGTTGTGTTTTTACTCAGCTTGTAGATGAGGATGATGAGGCGCTGATGGCCTTGTTGAATCTGGAGGGAAATAAGCCTGGGAAAATATGCGCCAGTTTTGAGGAGCTGGAGCGCCAGAGAAGAGAAGAGGAGCAGAAGAAAGCCGAGGAGGAGGCCAAGAAGAGATTGGAAGAGGAGAAGAGGCTTTTTGCTGAGGCCCGCAAGAGCATGGTAAGTGCACATGGCTTAGTGACGAAAAGCCGTACAGTGTGCATGCATATGGCTGATCACTAACATGTCAGAGCTTTGTTATTGTTGTTCAACCTTTGACTTGATTTGCTGCTGAGCTGCTGAGCTTTCCTCGGTAAAAGAACAGGGAGAAACATAAGAAAATTTCAAATAGCCCAATACACATATAAACTGTACATATTTCTTATTATCATGGCTATGTTTAGGACATATAACTCATTATAAATAAATATCAGTTATGACCAAAGCAGTTTTGGTCAAACTAACACTTATTTTACATATGTAATGTGTTATCTATAATTGGATTCTAATTGGATGTGGATTCATCATTTTTGTTCATGTATATCATTCTTATGGGCTCAAATGGTACACCTGCATTGCTGTTCCCTTGTCCAAATTATTTCTTTTAAGAGCCCTGGCCTGGATCAGGAAAAGTCTGCATATGGAGATGAAACAGTAAGATATTTTCAATTTCAAATGTCCTTGTTTCACAGAAACATAAGAGGAAATGACACTTCATACAGTATAGGATATGCCAGTAATAATACATCTGATCTAAATACCTGGACACAGAGACACGTCATCCAGATGATGCTGTGGCTTTTTGTTGGATGCATGTTGTCTTTAAATGGTATATGCAACAATAGAAATGGCACCTGCTTCATTTTTTTCTGGTTTTATTACATTATTCAATGTTAGGTAAGTAGTTGGAGTTCAATTCTGTTACAAACTTAAGCCTGTGTGTGCTTGTGTTTATAGGCACCAGATGAGGAAGAAGGGCTGGTGAAGAGTGACTCTCAGGAAGCACTGCACCCTAGAAAACTGGAGATCAACTTTGAAGAGCTGCTGAAAGAGAAGGAGGAAGCTGAGAGAAGACGTAAGGCGGAGGAGCGTAAAAAGAAAATGGAGCAGGAGAAGCAGGAATTTGAACAACTCAGACAAGAAATGGGCGAGGTCAGTATGGAACAGTTGAAAATTTATATGGAGCATACTTTACTTTACTTGATTAATTGTTTACTTGATTGTTTTAATATCAGCTTAAACAAATGCAATTTACATAAGTTCCACATCACAAACATGCAGAACTTGCGTTTTGGGGCACCTCATTGCAATTCCAAATTTAACCTCTTCATTTGTTGCTCTGCACATTTCCAGAATTTATAAAATACTACCTGCCATGACAATTAAATGTGCTTCAATTTCACAGGACGAAATAAACGAAAGCTCAGATGTTGTAAGCAAAGAGTATGAAGAGCTGACTAAGCTCAAGAGAACCGGCTCCATCCAGGCCAAAAACCTCAAGTCCAAGTTTGAGAAGATCAAGCAACTGACTGATGAGGAAATTCAGAAAAAGATTGAGATGGAGAGAGCACGGAGGAAGGCCGTTGATGATGAAATTAAAGAGAGAGAAGCTGAGAGGTTCCAGGAGGTAAGAATACCCCCGCATCATACAGGAATGTGAATCAATCAATACAAAATGCCACAAACAGTGGTCAGATCAAAAAAGTTTGATTTATTAAAATGACCATTAGAATGTGCGTTTTTCTACATATTTTTACATTTTGTCTTTGAAAAATGATTGGGGGATTTCTAGTTCGATGCCCGCAAAACAGCTGTCATAGGGAGGAGCTTCATCCAAAAATACTCAAATTTGGATTGCAGGAAGAAAGAGAACAAGCACAATGAGCACATACCTCCAAACAATCCTACATATTAAGGAAGGTGATTAAATAATGGGATCCGACCCTTTAACTGGATCCGCACCCGAATATAATGACTTCTTCCCTGGCTCCTGCCCCATCCCTCCACCAAATTTGATGCAAATCAGTTCAGTACTTTTTGCTGACAAATAAACAGAGACCGGTGAAAACATAATCTCCTTGGTGGAGGCAATAATGATAATGATAAAGCTAAAAATAATAATTGTAGCAGTAGGTGGCTTGCTGTGACAGATCCGGACTCATTGCCACAAAATGTCAAATATCAGCAAGATTTAAAAGGTTTTATAAAACAAACAGTTTTTAAAACTTAACTTTTCATGACCACGTCTTTTAACTGATTTTGATGTGGAAACTGGGTTCGATCAACAGAATTTAATTTATTGACTTGACTTGTGACTTGCTTGATGACTTGATTTGTCTTTCTTGACTTAAAGCAGGGACTTGACTTGACTTATTCTCACCACAGCAACTTGGGACTAGCTTGAGACTTTAAGGTTAAGACTTGAGACTTGCATGTGATTTTCAGATGTGTGACTTACACCCACTTCTGTTTCAGGGTCACATATTGAAATTTCTGTGTTTTTCAGGAGGATGAGGAAGGAGAATCAACTCCGATGAGGGCCGAGGAGTCTCCATTCAAACAGAAGGTGGACATGCGAGCCCGATTTGAGCAAATGGCCAAAGCCAGAGAGGAGGAGGAGAGGAGGAGGATAGAAGAGCAGAAGCTGCAGAGGATGCAGTTTGAGCAGCAAGAGATTGATGCTGCCCTCCAAAAAGTAAATCTTCCCTGTTTATGACCATATATGTATTCCTAATGTTTGACAGCTCAGCAAGAGTTCGCTTTAAAGTTTCTTTGGCCCTAGTAAATATCTGTGCTTCTTGTTGTCATCTATTTACAGAAAAAGGAGGATGATGGGGAGGAAGAGGGTAGCATCATCAATGGCTCTGCGGCCTATGAAGATGAGGAGGATCACGCCAGGTCGGGGGCTCCATGGTTTAAAAAGCCCCTTAAGAATCAATCAGTGGTGGACTCAGAGCCAGTTCGGTTCACCGTTAAGATCACCGGGGAGCCGAAGCCGGAGGTGACCTGGTGGTTTGAGGGAGAGATGCTCCAGGACTGTGAGGACTATCAGTATATAGAGAGAGGAGAGACATACTGCCTGTACCTGCCAGAGACCTTCCCAGAGGACGAGGGAGAGTACATGTGCAAGGCTGTGAACAGCAGAGGCACAGCAGCCAGCACCTGCATCCTCACAATAGAAAGTAAGACCACCTTGGTGTGATTGCATGTCTGCATGATACCTCCTATGTGGATTTCAACATCTCTCTATAAAGTGGATCGCATGCTCCTCTTCCTCGTGAACTCGGACTGAGTGGCAGTTGTGGTTAACTGCTCTTCTGTTTCTTTCTTGCAGCTTATGACTACTGATTGAAGCCCTTCCACATTCTGGAAACTTTCCCTGTTGTCTCTCACTCCTTTTGTAAAATTTTGTCCCTCATGGTATGGTATGGTCAAACAGCAGAGGGAAGAAAATTGCAGTATGCTTGGCATTCCTTAGGGAGGGATACACACGCACGCACACACACACACACACACACACACACACAAACCCACACACACAAAAGAAAAAAAAAAAAGCAAGATGTTGTTTACGTATTGCTCAATTGTAAAAAGCTGCACTCCCTGTTAGAGTAGGATGATAACTGTGCCAAAAACAGACATGATTCTTGTTCCTATGCCAAGGATTGCAAAAATTTCAAAACTATCTTCACTGAGAGGCCCTTCAATGATAGTTGTGATACCAGCCATTTTTAAGTATCATAGTACTGTATTGTAAATATCACACCTTATGGTCCATACATGGCAAACTTGATGCTTGAGACACTGGAATGTAAAAAAAAATGCAATGCCCTTGTCTGCTGATTATAAAGAACAATGTGCGGAAATATCAGTAAAACATCTTACATGCTTGCTTGGGTATTCTACTACTGCTCAACAACTTCATCAGTATCAATCAGCATGTAGTTTTCTGTACCCTTCTCTATATTAGTCAATGGTATTGTGATACTTGCCTGGTATTATATTGTGGGGTAACATGTTAGTCATCTCTGTGGGGTTTGTTTACAATGATATGACATTGTAATGGTAGCAGCATAATGGAGGAACAAAACAATTTGAACTTATGTACATCCGAATTTTCAATGAAATTCTTTAGGTCCATATAAAGTGTTTTTTAATTGCAGCATATAAACAATTTTAATATGTTGATTTTTCATGCACCAATCCCCCTTTTGTCTTTTTGAGTTAAATGTAATACTCTTGATACAGTCATCATAATTCAGTTGTGCTGGACAGTAGGTAACCGTTTTATGGTTTGATAATGAAAAACATAGGCTAGCCTGAATATTTGTGACATATTATAAATGAAAATGTTTTAATAAAACAAACAAAAATAACACAATTTTTGTGATGTCTTTTGTTGTTACATAGGGAAGACTTGAATAACTGCTACCTGCTACCTGATCTGTCGTACATGTTACTTCCTTTGCTTTTGGGTGAAGGTTTTAGGTTTAGATGGACAGTTCCCTTTGGCTGTGGAGGAATATTTTATTATAGTGACCAAAGTCGGGACTGCATGTCATGTAACACTCTGCACCATAGGCAGAGGGCAACTGCCCTGGGGGCCTGCATGCTAGTTGATTATGGTAATTTAATTAACTTCAAATTTGTTTGGGAATTTGTACCTCTAAAGTACAATTTCCATTAAGGCTGTTGCTAACTTACTAATTAATTTTTTGGCCATGTCTTGGAGAGGGATCTTGTGTTACCTTATTAGAGCTTTGTTGTTCATTTCGTGCTCACATGATGCATTTTCCTGATCGAGTTGTATTTAATCAAATTGCCAAAAAGCAACACAAATTTAATATTATTTCCGCATGGGAGTGGTTGCTCCAGACTTGAACTTGTAGGTGATAGATAATAGCTCGGAGGGTGTTGGGTGGAGGATCAGTAGGGGCTCAACAGCACAAGCTGAATCCAAATGTCCACCCTTTATTTATTTGTTTTTACATCATATCAACCCCATTGCTATACCAAGCCAAGTGAAATCTGGACGCCAAGCAGACTCTGTGGAAGTCTCTCTGAGGCCCTTGTCGACTTAATGAAGTGTGGATTTGGACAGTTCACCTCTGCAAGTGCTTGAAGGCCAGACATTTGGATTCAGCCAAATTCTCATCCAGGGCTCCAAAGAGGTTATGCTGTCCATGCTCCTCATAGGTTTCACATAGTACCACTTGTTGCCAGTTCAACCAGTGATTTTCCTTCAAATTTCCAAAAAAAAGGTAAAATTCACATAAATTCATAAGTAAAGAAACAAAGATTATAACAGATTCAGAAAAGATAAACAGAATTTACTGTTGAATTGATATGTCTTTATACTCCCTCCAGCGCGCTGGGCAGGCAGCAGCATTTAACTCGTTTCAGATGAGCATTTTCATCGGAAACAACAGGTCGCCATATTTGTATACCTCATCCACTGACCATATCCGCAGTGGAGATCCGGAGCGACTGATGTCACCATGGAAACGCACATTGGTGAACAACAGATCTGCAAGACTCGCAGTTTCACTGATCTCTAGCACACATGGACCGTATCCGTAACGTTCACGGCCCCGTCAACCATAGTGCAGATCTGTGCATCCCATCGCCGCGTTAAGGCTCGCTAGTCGGTCCATTAGCGCCACAGTCAGAACAGCCTCTTGTTGATGATCTATAGTAGAATCAATGAGTCTATGTTCCCATCATGGTTGTTTCAGTTGAAGAGGTTTCTTCGTCCCTTGTGCGGGAATACCTGAGTCGAAAGGTAAGTCAGCTAACGCTAGGTGGTGAACAGGCTTTTCTGTGCAAACCACTAACATCGCTAGTGTTAGCCTCCGTTCTGCTATGCTAAAGAGTTTATGTCGTTGTTTGTAGAAATCTGTGCTGGACCAGATTCAACCAGGATACCAATGTATAATTTGTGATCCCGTGTATAGTATTTAGCTAGGATGAGGGTCACGTATAATCATGGCAATATGATCATGGAAAAAACTTTCGTAGCTGCCAAATGGCTGAAATTCAGGTCAGAGTACGGTATAACGCTGCTCCTGATGATACTGATGTGCAGGGACTTAAGAGGACCATTGCCTGTATGGATGAGGAGAATCCACGCACAGAGACCAGTATCAACAACAGGTCTCACCTGAGGCAGATTCTCAATATGGACGGTCTCTACAGAGAGAATAAGGTCAGTCTTAAGAGCTGGAGTTTGGCAGCTGTGTAAGTGAATAACATAAAAACTCTGTAGCTAACAACTCTGTCATTCCAGGTTCAGAGCTCCCCCCTAAAAACATTACTGGAGATTATTGTAAAGCATCACATTTCGGGCCCTAAGAATGACAAAATCACCAGTAGTGACCGTGATCCTCAGCAGTCTGCTCCAGCTACCAGCTCACTTACTTCTGCAGTAACACCAACAGCAGTGAATGCCACTAAGACAGAGGGTAGCACAGGAGCCTTTGTTATTAGCAAACCCATCAAATTGAGGTATTTCACAAGCATTGTTTTTAATACATTATTTTGTGCTGTTTTGACTATTTGAAAAATGGTTTGAACTTATACAGGATTTTTGTTTCTCACAGGTCTGATATAAGGGAAACCTCCCCTTCTCAGCCTACATATACCTCATTGTTGCCTGAAACAGACAGTCTCAGCTATAATCAAACAGGTTGCTGGGCCTATCAGTCAGGACACCACAGAAGCTATCCACTGTTGGCCCCTGTCCAGGACAATGAGAGCTTCATGAGAAGAGAGCCAGAAAAAAAGACTCCCATCACTGAGAGCACTCAAAGGAGCAGAACTAATCGAATTAAACGTGGAATGATGGCTGGACCAATAGCTAGTACACCTCAGGTACTGAACTTCTGATGCATTTCTTAAAAACATATTGATCCCATATTCATCAAATTCTTGTCCTTAACTGATTGTTTTCCTTTTAGGAATCAAACAAAAAAAGGCAGAGTCAAAGGGTAGAAGTTCCCCCGCAGCTGCTGAGAAAAGAAGAAGACCACAGGCGATCTAGGGATGGACTTGCAACAACTGGCTTACATACAAAAAGCTTAGAAAGTAGCCTAACTGAAATGAACTGCGTAGGAGGGAGACAGGAGTTGCGAAGTGGAGAAGAGAGAATGCAGAGTGAAAACAGCTTTGAAAAAGTGCGACAAGCCTCACTGAAGACAAGAAAGTAAAGAGCTTTAAGATGTTGCAATCCTCATAACCAGTGACCTCATGGTTCCACACAGTTGAACATGTTTTCAAATTTCAGGATTTTCTTCATAAGTTTGTGTTGTGTCATTTTTCTTAGAGTAAAGACCAGGCCAAATGTAGCTGACTTGGATGTGTCTGAGATGGTGTTAGGTAGGTGCTTTATATGTCTAAGCCTTTTTTGGCAATCAACTTGTTGCCTTGGGTTTGTCAAAGCTGATGGTATGTGAATATATTTCCAGATGATATTGATGATGATGAGGAAATGCAAGATCTCTCCAAAGTGTCTTTTCAGAGAACCATTGCAGAGCACAGCTATGCAGGCTGCCCAATGGACCAACACACTGCCATGGTTAGTGATTTATAGCAGTGTTTCTTGCGAAGTGCTGGGGACAGTTTCTGCAGTTGCCTTTCATTTTTAGTGTGTTTTCTGTTTTTGTTTTTCTCCAGGAACTGAAAATGGTTCTTCTTGGTTCCAGCCTAAATTGTTTCAGCATTGAGTGGAGAAATCAGGGTTTCACATTCTCAGAAACACATGACCTGAGATACGGAATTGTGCAGAAAAAGGTTGGCTCAACCTTCCTGTCCTGCTAAAGTTCAGGAATCCAGCACACTGATTTTCATACAATTTATTGAATTTTAGTATTATGCATTATATTCTTATTTTTGTGCATTTCTTTTATTTTCTAGGGTGGTCCTTGTGGAGTTCTGGCATCAATCCAAGCCTTTGTTCTTAAGAAACTGCTGTTTGAAAACATGGAAAACAGTAACGCGGGCCTTCAGTATGTCCTTCAATTCAGAGCTTTGACCTACTGTAGTCACTTGAATGCTTTTCACAGCCATTAATTCACATCAAGGAGACCTTTGTAGCTACTGCTATGTATTTCCCTGCACTTTGGTATTAACTGTATTATCACCCCAGACAACCTGCTTTTACCCAAATGCAACTTTGTTCTTAGGAGGTTAAGACCTTTCAGCAATACCAGAAGAAAGTGTCTTGTTTTAGCTGTGGCTGAAATCCTGTGGAGGGCTGGTGAGGAAAAACAAGCCACAATTGCAATGTAAGATCTTACTATTTAATCCAGTACATCCAGATCTCACACAATTGCTTAGTTAAATTGAGCTTAGATTGCATTTAGAAGCCAAGACTTCAACCACCATCCCTATCTTTATCTGCACCTGTCAGGCTCCTTCATCTCAGAATTACTTGACAAATCTACTGGAGCATTGATTAACCCTATTTGTCTGCTTTTTTTTTTATTTCTTCAAACAGAAGTTCAGGAAGAAATCATTTCACCCCAACAGGACACTACAAATCTGAAGGAGTGCTTGAAAAGGTATAGACATGCCACTGCATACACACCTGCCAAAATGTATGTATTGTAGTACAGTTAGAG
This sequence comes from Seriola dumerili, assembly GCF_002260705.1. Classification (NCBI taxonomy): domain Eukaryota; kingdom Metazoa; phylum Chordata; class Actinopteri; order Carangiformes; family Carangidae; genus Seriola; species Seriola dumerili. Next base: position 1,879,080 of record NW_019174257.1, on the reverse strand, counting down.
TCAAGTGTGCCGAATAGAATTTACACTTATATTTCAACTGAATGCAGCAGCAACTCTATCAGACTTCAACTGTTCTATAATGAGGCTTTTTACAGGATTAGATTTTTAGAATATCACCATGTCTAAAATATTATTGCAGAAACTGATATATAACCATATTTGAATTTGCAAAAATCAAATTGCACATTGGTAATTATCTTTGTTGTTCTTATTTGTAATGATTTGGTGTAGCTTTGTAAATAAGTCATTTACAAATTAACATTTTACTTTTTATCTTTGACTGTACTGGTGATGTCTAATTTAGAGAAAAGCTGTTATTTTCAATGCAGTGTCTTTTTTTTTTTTTGTTAAATTTTTTTATAGATAAAATGTTTCACTGTGTATAATATCAAGGACCTGCAGTTGTTTCTGGAGCAGCACATTGAGCAGGTGAGAGACTCACTATCATCTTCTGCATTTTCACTTTGCTTGTCAGATTTACAATAGATTGCCAGCTTTCCTCTTTCAATCTATCTTTTTTCGCACAGTTCGAGACTGGTGGGTTAGGATGCATTCTGCTGACCATATCTGCCATTCTCTCTCGATCTATTGAAAAGTATGCAGAGCCTTTTTAAAACCATTACTCAAGAAAATGTGCAGTATACATCGGTATGAGCCAGATGATGAAACAACCATCATTAAATTTGCTTTCTCTTTTTTTCTGAAGAATAAGAGAGGATATGGACGTGCCCACCACCACACTCATTGCAGCCCATGGTTACTGCACTCAGGTTTGATGCAAATCAAATAGGTTAGGAGCACTGGGGATTGTGTTTGTTTGTGACTCAGATAATAATAAATCTAAAGAAACTGCTCTGGGTGCCACTGGTTTATGATTTCATCATGTTGAAATAAAGTGGTTTTAAGTGTTAACAGCATCAATTTGCTTGTATTTCTCCAAGTCAATTGCTTTTTTAAAGCTCTCAAGAGTTGCGTCAAAGCTATGTCATCTCTATAATTCAACAACTGCAAATAATTGTCACTGAAAAATTAAACCAAACATTTAAAAATGTGCTGTGATCAAGTAACAGATGTGCACACAGAACGTAGAATGTGTTGATGGCACAACAACAGATGAATCTCAGTGAAACACAAAAAATATTATTGCACTTATACTACGCAATATACAAAATTTATTCTGGTACTAACATTCCTTTTTTTGTTTGTTTTCACCAGGAGCTGGTCAACTTGTTGCTCTGTGGCAGAGCAGTTTCTAATGTCTTTGACAATGACATGGAGTTAGACTCAGGCAATGGCAACATGACTCTACTCAAGGGAATCAAAGGCCACTGTGACGTTGGCCTACTGTCCTTGTTTGAACATTATAACATCTGTAAGGTGAGCAAAATTGCTGGCTGACTCTCTGGTTCCCTGCCACTGGCAGACCAGATACTAGTCAGATTCAGGTTAAAACACAAGTCCTTAGGGGGCAGTCTTTACTGTAATTATGGGCACATCTGTGCTGCTAACGGCACAGATGTGCCCATAATCACAGAGAAGAATGTTTTTAAGACTATTTTGGGATTTATATGTTAGTTAACAACACATACACAGCCTGAAAATGCCCACTTCAAAGTGGTTCACATGCATGAGAAAAGGATCACTGAGGCGCATAATTGTAGATTATAATCAGAAGGTTAATAATCACATCATGGACATGTGAAAATGTTTTGACGAGTTTGATGTGTGGAAAAATAGAGTAGTAGTTAAAAAAAATATCTGCCGTCAAGAAACACTGATTAATTGCAGATTTTGCCCTGACGTTTCTAATTATTGAGTCCTCAAGATGTTATTCAATTGGAATTGGATAAAACACCCAACGTTCAAAAACTTGAACTAACTCAGAGAGACTAGATACTTGGTGGCATGTACCAGAACCTGAAATAGAGAGGAAGTAGTGTCATGGACCTTGTACAAACTTTAACGGCAGACAGGGGAACCAGTGTGTGAATGTGTTTTTTTTTGTACTGTTTTAATTTCTCTTCACTCCCACTCTGGTAGCAGCAAGGCATATTTAACAGTTTAACACCAGTATCCTTTATCACACTGAAATACAGAACAGTAGCAAGACATCATCCTAATTGGTCTTTTTCACAGAAGACATTTGACATGTCACAGCAGGAAAAACACAGGTATAGATAATAAAATTGATGATGCCTGAATTCCATTTAGCTTCTTGTTTTCATGGTCCTTGTAATTGAATACTGACTCACTGCCACACTGTCATAGTGCACTGCAACACATTCTTTTGTGAGAAAGACATATGACACTTCCCTATGACTGGAGAAAATATGTGTACCATGGCTTCATGAAACTATATGACTGATGTGAGTAGATGAAACTCTCAAAATGATTTTACCTAACATACTAATACTAGTTTGTTCTTTTGTGTTCTATTTTCTTCTATCTAAGGTAGGAGCTTACCTGAAGACTCCCCATTACCCTATCTGGGTGGTATGCAGTGAAAGCCACTTCAGTGTGCTGTTTGGCCTGCAGAGGGAGCTGTTGACCAATCCAGGCAAAGGTCTGGAGTTTGACCTCTATTATTATGACGGACTGGCCAATCAACAGGAGGAGATCCGCCTCACTGTCTGTATGTAACATCACTTGTCCCACTTGTCTCAGTGCGTGTGTACTTTGTTTTTTAATGTTGTTTCTTATAATCCCCTCACCTCCCCTCACTGAATGACCACTCAGAAAAATGTGCATTGGGATTTGGGTATAACTTCTGTAATTCAGGGTTTTTACGGTCATGAAAAACCTGGGGAAAATTATGGAATTTGGAGCCAAGACTTTGGTGCATGCTAGTTTGTGGCAAGCTACAAATGCCTTCAATCATGCATAACTTTAGGCCTTAATAAATTTTAAACAGGTGAGTTATATAAAACATTCTCCTCCCTACAGTTGTCATGAAGCAGTAAATTATCTATAGAGACCAAAACCATTTTTTTTACCAAGCTGTAGACATTTATTTCTGGGCATTTTAACATGGGAGTCTATAGGGATTGACTCACTTTTGGAGCCAGCCTCAAGTGGTCATTCGAGGAACTGCATTTTTTTGGCACTTCCATGTTGGCTTCATTTTCCAGCCCTGGAGGTTGCCACTTGTTTAAGATTGACTGAGAAGAATCTATATTGGTTAAACTATACTTAAATGTTCCAGGAAGATCAATCACAACAATTGTTGTTGTTCTCTGTGTGGGTTAACATAACGGACTAAGGTAAATTTGCACAATGCAAGGAAAATGCAGATTTAATAATGGCTGGCTCCACTTGGACAAGTATAAGACATGGCATGAGAAAGACCAGGACCCGGGACATGGAAAATGTGGACTGTCCAGTAAAATGTTTGACATTTTGAACATGGGAGAGGCAATGCTAGCTTGGAGCTAAGCACCAAGCCGCTGCTGTGTGTGAATCAACTCTCATCTCCATCACTAGCTTTTTCACCTCAGTTATAAGGGATGTTAATTTTGAATTTTTTTTCTGACTTCTTGCCGACGCTCATTAACGGACCATTAACTGTAAAATGTACTGTTTAGAATAGACAAGTGTTCCTGGATAAGCAACATCCTGCTTATCCAGGAACGCATAAAAAGCCATATGTTATAAATTCATGAGGTTAGTATAAAGATCAGCTCTATGTGTAATTAAAAGAAGAGCAGAGAAGCAGAATCGCTTGTTGACTGGCGCAGAGAGATGCACTTCTGCATCTTCTGCAACCTTTAAGAATTTCATCCATGACGAAACTACGAAGGCCTCCGTCAAAGAAATGAGATAAGACCAGGGCACGGGCGGACTGGCCATGGCTGGCTGGCTGAAATCCTGGTTGGCCGGTGCACCATCAATCCATAAGGTTTTTTTTCAATACTTTAGACAAAGTCAGTTTCTTAAAACAAGGAGTTAGTCCATATGTACATATATATGAGCACTTATGTTCACCACATGCAAATCTGGCAGCTATCTGGTTGGTGGGGAACATGGCCTGAAAAAGCTGGCTTGGCTCCTTACATGACTTATGGAAGGAATGGAGGAATAATGAGAATTAGCCACCTTTAGCTCCCAAGTACCCCTGCTTTTAGAGCTTAAACACACACACACACACACACACAAGCCGTCTTCATCCTTCGGTAGCAAATGCTGCTACCAGATCTTCCAGGCCCAAAGACCTTCTGACCTCTTGTCCTACAGACATTTGACCCAGCCCTGAAAGCCTTTCCTGGCTCATGGTGGACCTCAGGTAAATATAAGCTTCAGGTATGAGAAGTTTCTCTTGCCAGATGCAACAGTGACAGAAAGACTTAACAGGAGCAACAGCAACACTGAGATTCTCAAGGAGATCTAGAAGTTCCACCTTGTCAGTCCAACATCTCTCTTTGGGAGACAGACACATTATAAGGGAATATGTGGATAGCAGCCCTGACCTCCATCATCATCATCATCTCCTCTCAAATAGTGTCATCCATAATTTTTAAAAATTTTTTCAAGACTGCTTCTCAACCCTTCAAGACTTAATTGCCTCTGTCATTTCCTGTTTGGAGACACAGGTTGTAAATATACTCCATCTTTAAGAACATAATAGTGATGCTACTGAGGGCAGTATGCACCAGTGGAAGAAAAAAATCCTGACTGAAGAGGTCATCTGGTGTAGACAGTGTTTCTTCTCTGCCCTCATATAGAAACTGCCTTGATGTTCTTGGTGTTCTCTTTTTGGGAAGCTTCATGTTAATTCCTCTTGTTTCTGTTTGGCAGAAGTTAAGCCCATTATCCCGGAAGTCTGTAAGGTAGTTCTTGATTCGTCCAAGTTCTGTTCTTAGTGTTTAGATGGAAACAGTAGGTCTTTGTAATGCTTTGCTTGCATGGTTGATCTGGTATGAGGACATTGCCTCAGAGTCCTTCTTTTCAACAGTAAATTCCTTCAGTACTGAGAGTGCTTGTACCATCTCTGTCATCTGGTACCGCACAACCTTCACACTGTCGATCCTCGCCTCCCATCATGTCACTGATGTTGATTTCACTGGTCCCGCGGTCCTTGACATGTTGTTGCAGAACTAAAAAGGTTGTCTCTGCCAAAGATGGACATGGACAGCACCGAAGCTTCTGCTACATCTGCCACGAGATTCAGATTGTGACAGCTGCAGGGAACACGCAATGCCTTGTTGTTCAACTGCAGTATTCTTGCCTGAACCCCCTGTTTGTGTCCCATCGTGTTGCTCCCACTGTCATAGGACTGGCCACAACTGTCTGAAATATTTAGGTTGTACTATTCTGGCTTTTCCAGAAGCATGTCAAAAAGGCAGTTCTGTTTTGTACATCAAGAACAATACAGTGACCAATACTCTCATTATAGATGTTATGCTGATGTAATGCACTTTGGTTTCCTGTTTCTGGATTCTTCGCACATGCCCTATCATGACTGGATTGAATTTTACATTAATTCAATCTGTGCTAAAAAGTTTCCATTGTGTTTGTCAAACAGATCATTTTTATGGCCCCTTAGAGCTTGGTTCCTTTCAGCTAGATGCCTTATGATGGTGATGATTCTTCTGACGACACCCTTCCAGTACTCCACCTCATGCCGCATCAAGTCTTGTTGGACTTGATCGATTGCTGTCCTGCTTTCCAATCTCTTTTGCAAGTCATGCCAGCATCTCATGTTGTCTGCATGTGGTTTTGAGAACTCATGCTCTTTAAGCTGACACCCTAAATTCTTCCAGCTGCTGAACCTTTTGCTGAGTGCATTTTCACAGCATCTGCTTTTACAGAGTAGAGCAGCCATGACCCAAGAGTCTTTTCCCCATTTATTCATATTTCTGTTCTAATGATCTCTTGCTCTTCATGGATTCCCATCCATATGTTTTAGGAAACTCCAGGTCAGTAACCTGAATGAGACCTTTCCTGACAAGAAAACAATGCTCTGCATCTGGTATCTTACTAGGCCATTCTGCAGGGTCATCAGATATTGTACATGTTCCAATTCCCTCTGAGCCCTTGGTGGTGGTGGTGCTGCTGATGCTAGCGCTGGGGGGGTAGGCTTTCCTCGTTATCGTGTTGAGGCAGATGATCCTCTTCCATCACAGTTAGATGATCCTCTTCTACCATACAAACATCCCCTGTCAGAGACAAAGTTAAATACATAAGCACAAACACACACAGTGAGAAAGAGAGGTATGAGTGTGTTTGAATGCATGAACTTGTTTATCTGCTGTGTTAGATGGTGTGAGTGTATTTGTGCATAATTTCATAGAGTTATATTGTATTGTAAACACTTTGTATTGTAAAATGTTCATTTGACATCTCAATGAAGCTCCATTTGAAAATTTTTCCTAACATGGCAATGGTGTGTCAATGCCAGTTTATTGGAGGAGATTTAGAACCTAATCAGACAGGATACACTTTTTTCGAGTGATAGGCATGTTTTTTCATTTTTTTGCTATAGGCAATAAGCGTTTTGTGCACTTCTTATGCATCCCTGGGCTCCTCGCCTTTGAGACCGATCATCATCCAGGCGAAGCTCCCGGACCAGCTGGTGGCACTCCCTGTGATTTTTCTTTTTCTTTTTCTGAGGGTCTCATATACCCACATGGATCTCTGTGTCCCTGTCCAGCATATTGGCTGAGAACAACCTCTCAACTTCAATCAGAGCCAGAGCAAGCGCTCTCTGCCTGTAGCCTATATATTTAAATTACATGTACAGACCTGTGAGTTTACTTCACAACAAAATAACACTTCAACAATATGTGCATTTTGGTGCACCTCCAGTTTTACAACCTGCGAAAGGTGCTCAATCTGATTGGGGCCTGATGCTTATCATGTTCATCTTGTGCTGTATGCTCTCCCTCATCATGGATGGTATATTGTGATTGTGTGGATTGACCTTCAGTGTCCTTTGAGGGAGGAACTACGGGCAACCAGGGAGAAGTGGCTGTGTTTTGTTTTTTAAGTGCCTTTTAAATGAAAAATTTTCCTTACAAAAACGGCAAGAATCATCTACCGACATGCTACCTAGCTTTCAAAGCTCCTTAGACTGCGGCTTGTCATTGGGTTTCCTCTTTGGCACTCTTCTACTACATCATATGATAGACAGATGATTCATCCAATCACCTGCCAAGTATGTTTTTTTGAAAGTATCTGCCCTTTTCCAACTGTTTCCAACAAAGCTCTCCCAGATGGTTGTGTGTAACAAACCATCTGGTGCGTCAGGTTGTCAGCTCAGGATATTGCTGAGAAAATGAAAGACTTGCTTTCAGAGATCACAGTCACAAATCTCGTCCAAATCTCCCAGAAGCAAATGCAGAATGATGTGGGGAAGTCTCTGATAAACATCAGTTTGTGCAGGTTGCACAACACAGCTACATTGCATCCAGAGATGGATGTAAATCCGTGGATGGGAAGAGTCTGGCTGTTCCACGATTGACCTGCCCAGCACATGGATTTTATGACGGCGACTGGATGCAGCACACCCATGCTTTAGTTTTGCTAATACCGGTGGATTGAGAATATCAACGTATCAAAGAAAGGATTGCTGCCCTGGCCGCATATCAAGCACTACATCGAGATGGTAGGGGAGGTGAACTATCCAATCCAAAAGTGAAGTCATTTGAGGAGGTGAAAATCCGCTGTGTTGATCTTCTCTTCTCTTTTCTGAAAGTGGGGATATCTAACAGCATTGCAAGAGAAATCAACCCCTTCCTCACCATGTATCAGGCATACCAGCCCATGCTGCTCTTCTTCTCTGAGGACATGCACAAACCAATTAAAGGTAAGGACAATGGTGGGATTGCTAATATTTTATTTTACAGTCTATTAGAAACACACACAAATGTATAACAGCTCCAGAGCAAAAGTACAATAGCTTAATAAAACACCATAAGGCTGGCACAACAGGCATAAACAGTCACAGGCAATTTAACAGCATTGTTGTCCATCACATGTTTAGGTTTGGTTTTTATTTGTATATAATTTCTGGAAAAACAATTAGTAAGTTTTATTGATGTCTTAATGGATACAATACAACAATAAGCAGAGAAAAATTATCCAACCATAACAATGTGGAAGCCACACAAATTTTTCGCCTCTACAAGGAATACGTGACACTCATTATAGTGTAGAATAAAGATAATGTGTATATCTTACATACGACATTATGTATTTATTTTTAAATGACTGAAATGAAATAAATGATTATTTAATGCACATATTTGAATCAGCGTACAGCACTGTAGTTTGTATCACCTAAGCTATGAATGTGTAATTTCACTCATTTGGTGTATTTAACTGAAATTAATGGGAAATACATTTGACCTATGGTTTGTAAATTTGACAATATGAGTGATCAAACTGAAACATAAAATGCCCTTCATTTTCATTTTCATCATTTACAGGACTCAATTTCTGAAGGTGAAGCACCTGCAAGAGGCTACATCTATGCTCAGCTCCCCCATGTCCCTTTTCAGCACAGCAGTCTGCACAAGGACAGTTCTCAGATTGATACTTGAATACTGATTTGCAGCAGAAGCCCGGTCTTCCTAGAACATTCCAGAGAGGCAGAGACTGGCAATCAAGATGGAGTGCAAGATACTCTTGATCACACTTCTTGAGAAGTTCCTGAAAAAGGCTCCAGTGCATCTCCAGTGCATCCCACAGTAGTGAGAAACATGCAGTGCCTTGTCCCAAGATGCATGGCTGAATTTATGGAACTGTGTGTATGTCAGATGAGAAGAATGCTGCACTTGCTATTTGAAGCTAAACACATAGATGAGGCAATGTGTGATGATATCCTCAGAGAGTTTAGGGAGTTTTGTGATTCAGCTGCTCCTGAGGCTAAATTCAGGGAATTTGACCCCAAAACAGATCGTGTGGACAGAGAAAATGAGGACAAAACCATCATTTTCCAGAATGGGATGTGGTGAAGATTCTACTTGTCTTGTCACATGGACAGGTCACTGTGAAGAGGGGATTTTCCATTCACAAAGCCTTGACTGGTAGCTCAGAGGCTCATTGTTGACCACATCAGGTCTTTTGGGGGCATGGTAGAGATCATGAAAGAGCTGCTCCTTTCAGCTGCAGGAGTCAGGCAGTACAATGGCTACCTGGATGGAGAAAGGAGAAAGAAAGAACATAAAGCTGTTGACTTGAAGAGGAAGGCCTTCACAGATGTCCTTGATGATTTGAAAAATAAAAGGGCTAGGATGAATGCTCAGATTTGTGCCTTTGAGAAATTTATGGAATACGCTGAGAAAGTAGAAGCAAAGAGCAAACTCACCTTCATCACCTCAACAGTTTCTGCTGAACTCCAGAAGAAAAGAAAGCATCTCTGCTGAAGAATGAAAAGGTGTATTGATGAGAAGCTTGTAGATATGAAAACATAAACTGTGTGGATTGTTGTTTGTGGGGTTCAAACAGGCAAGGTTATCTTCTGTTGATGCTCAGTTAGATTAATGGTAAAAAGGAGGCATTGTTGGTTTAAAATCTTCTTAGTTACAAAATCTTGTATTCCAAAAGACAGTTTCTCTCTGACACTGCTGCCTTCTGAAGTTAATGTCAGTGTTACAGGACTCTTTTATATACTTATTTATTTTTCAAACATCGTTGTCTCCTGGTCATTTATGTTAATTAAAGAGTTACACAATGGAGTTCTCTGGGTTTGGCACATTTTATTCTGTAAACATCTTACTGGTGTGTCAGTGTTACTTAAATAAATGTTTATTTTGTATAAAACCACGTAGCTTTCATTAATTTTATTTAAGATGTACTGTGGTAAATTTTGATATTTATTTTTTTATTATTTTTCATGTATACACAAGCGTTTCAGTGAATGCAGGGTCATGAAAGTTTTCCTGAAAGTCATGGAAATTTATTGGTAAAATGTGTATGAACCCTAGTGATTATGATGTAGTTCAAGCCATTCTGACTAGATGTTAATACACATTTATTCTTTCTCATTTCTCATTTTCATGGTCATCTGAATTATCTGAATCTTTCCCATGTTGATTTCCGAGTAGCATTTAGTTATTTTGCTGTTGCACTAATTGTAAGTATGCCTCAACTGAAAATGTTGTTTTTCCTTTGTAGCTGTTGGAAAATTGGCCATGAGCTGCCAGGATGTTGACACTGATCTCATTCCTCCACTGGAGCACTGTATCCGAACAAGGTAACACATGGACATACTCCCACATGCACAGTGATATGTACCTCTGGAGAAGAACCATAAAATGTTTTGACATTTATAGGTCTTTTTTTTTTTTTATCAAGGGTGTTCACATTCCCTGCATTCTATAAAGACTGTTTTTAAGTTGTAAAAAATATCAGTCATATAGTTTGTACCTGGGTCAGCCATATATGCATTAAACATGTTTTATTTTATTTTCTTTTTTTAGATGGACAGATGCATTTGTCAACTGGAATGACACAGAACCTATTCTCTGACTGATCACATTGTTGTTGTTATTGATGTTATACTCATTATGGCTTGGGCCATTAAACAACAACAAACACTTTGCATAACCAATATATATATATATATATATATATATATGTCAGCATTACAATTGTTTTCTCTTGCAAGTGAGGCACAGTGTTGTAAAAATTTGACTTTGTCCTGCCATTTCTTTACATGACACAATGGCCTAGATGTTACCTATAACACAATGTATATGCAGCTGGAAGGGTTTTGGCCTTAACCAGGACATGGCATATTGCTGTCTTTTAGCCATAAAGTCTCATGCTGTTGCCTACACATTGATATTTAAGAGAATGGAATAATCTTGTTTTTTGAAAGTTTTAGCAATAATATGTGAACATAAACAGGCTTGGATGGAAACTATTACTGGTATATGTTGCCTGTGAAATGTAAATTGGTGCAAGATACAGTATTGACCGTAGTGGCCTTTCACTCTTTACCTGTACACACATTAAATTAATATGATTTCCCTGCTAATTGCTTAATGAAATGAACGTGATATTTTAATTTTAAAGAAATGCTGGAAAAATTACCAAAAATGTAAGATAAATGGACTTTCTTAAATATTTTCACACCAAATTTCACATGCTAATTATAAACTTATTGTACAGTTTGGTTTTCAAATGACCAAACAGCAAATTGCCTTTTATTACATGTGCACACATGAAATTAGGTAATCTATTAGGTTGTATTGTGTTTGTTGTATTGCTCCAATTATAATTCATATGTGCTGTATGAAAATGACATAAATACTAAGTGGTGTGTGCGTGCGTGTGTCAAAGAGACAGACGTGGTAAAGGCTCTCGATATGTGTGTTAGTGAGTGTGACATTGAATATTATACTACATTGCTGATAATTGCCTTGATGAATTTTCACTTTTGACAAACCTCTCATCTGGAACAGATAATAAAATAACTCAATACCTCAACTGTCTCAACATAGTGATGGTTGTTCTGTGTCACTGTCTTGCATCTCTGCATCCCTGTGGCTTTAAAAACACCTTTTTTCATGAAGCTGCTTTTGCCTGCCAAATATATAACATGATGAAAAGTATTGAAAATATAATTAAACATTCTTGATTGATTGATTAAAGTTACTGTACAAACATTTTATTATGCAACTTAAGCATAGTTATACTATTGTTGGGAAAAGATTGAAAGTCTGTATGCTTCTGCAACTATTGTCATCCACACCAAGTTGCCAGTTTATTAGGAACACCTAGCTAAAAATAATGTCTAATATGCCAGTCCTACAATAAATCCTACTGTCATGAAGGTTATAATGTTCAGTTTTTGTTGAAACCTTACTTTTACCTTCATGATCATTTGACGCTGTAGTCTGTTCTGTTGTACTGTATATACAAAGAGTTGTTTCTGTTATTTACAGTAGCTTACCCTTGTTGATATAAATGGGGCTGATCAAATAAACTGGCAATTGAGTAGTCTGCACAAACTTAAATTGTAGTTATCTAAAAGTAAAATAAATCCTAAATTATTAAATGCAACTTGTAGGAAAATAATGTACTGACATTATAGATTACTTGCAGCATAGGGATGGTGTCACATTGCTAATTTTAACCTTAGGCATGAGTTACAGGATGATGAATGCAACAATATATAAATTACCAGCCTGGTGATACAGATATACAAATCACTTTCATAAAAATAACTTTCTTTGTGCTGCAATGTATATTTGAGGCATTTATTTTTACCTCATTTGATAAATGAACGTTTATTCAAATTCAAAGCTAATTGTGAATTAACTTAACTATGTGACATGTCAGGGTAAAAAACAGATTCATTTGAAAGATGCCTTGCAGTTAATCAGTGTCTTCATTATTAGCCATGGCAGGATTCAGAGCACACACAGTGTGGGGCATGCAGAGGGGGTGGCAGGCAGACCTGTGCCAACACCTCCAGCACATGGGATCAAAGACACTGCATCTGGCGCACAGACAGAGATGCAGCAACTCACTTCCCATCAAACTGCCTTGCGTAACGTAGACCAGAGTCTATATAATGACTTGGAAGTGCAGCGTATGGGTCAACACATATCCAAACCATCTTGGCAACTGCACACAATGAAACAATAGAAGCTCCTTTTTTTATTAGATCTGTCAAAGTCACTCACATCCATTTGATTTTCATTTTGGCACGCTGGAAATGTTGGAGAAGAGCTCACCGTGATGATGACAATTCATTCATCTTTCAACTGTCAAATTCCTAATGAAGGCTGTATTATCTCAATGTATATTATTGTTGACTCATGTAGGGATTTATGCACTCTAAAAAAGACATTGGAAGATCCATGAATTAATCATGAGATATGGAGTGAATCAATGAGCCCTCTACAACAATTTTACAGCCATCAAGGCTACTGCGAACACTATAAATAAGGTGGTTTGCTTGAAAGAGGCCTTGGGGTCTAAGAAATCGGATTAGTGTTTACTTTTGCCACAAAATTCTTCTGTGGATGGGGGTAGTTTGATATACGTCATAAGGAACCATGTTTAGGTTTTAGGTTATATTCTAGTCATAATCTACCCTGAATAGTTGGTGCATGAAATAGTTTAATAAGTGCCAAGAGGCTAACCAAATTACAAATGTGTGAATGATTTAAAAGCCAATTAAAGACAAGAATCAGAAGAATCCATTGACTTGGTGAGCTGGTATCAACTCAGAACTGGGGTTTGCTTACAAGGTCCAAAGTCTGCTGTAAGACTGGTGTTACTGTCAGTCCTAATCACAGCCTCCTCTTACAGAATAAAGCAAATCTGTAATTCTGTCCCTTATTCTGTCTGTTTCAAAGAACAGTGGCTTGTAGTTAAAACATTAAGGTGTTTCTCCTCTCTGCTGCTGAGCTTTAGTGCAGCAGGGTGCAGTCTGACAGGAAGGAAATGGCTCGGCTTTGGTCTCTATTTACTATTTATTGCACCAGCATTTCTCAGAGGTATCGGGGGAGGGATTTGGTGCCTGTGTGTAATTGAGTTAGAGCCCTCCCACACGCTGTCCCCAGTGCATCTTCTGTCTCCTCTCCTAATCTGTGCTGTTTGTCTCCAGATAAGTGATATCCTCCTCAGATTAGGATCTAGTGTCCCTGCCCTGCCCACCCGAAGGGAAAGGGATCCCCAGTCCGTCCCCATGAGGTAGAAGCTGTATTTTTAGCTGCCTAATCCTTTTATAGCTCGAGCAGAAAACATCACCCTTTTCCATTAATTGTGTCAGGTAATCATGATATAGTATGCCAGAGAGGAGGCTTTTCAACTGTGTCTTACAATCAGTTTTTGGTAGTTATTTGGTTTTGCAGTTTTGACGATATTCAGGAATTTGGTGGAGTATAAATTTCTAAGCTGGACTCTTGTGTTCCAGAAGAAGCTGTGATTTGTGGAAGAGCGGAAATCACACATTTATGGCCCTTCAGAACAAGACCATCTCATATCAAATTGAGAACAATGCATGGATCGAGATCACAATCACAATGATGAGATCTGTACATCAAGAAAATATGTCCTTTCAATGCAATTTCAGTTCACTACCTTTTGAACTGGCGGCCTCTGTGGATGATTTTTTAATGATCCCACAACAAGCCAAACTTTCTTGAATAATGCATGATCCAATGTAACAAAATGTTCCTGCTGAGTCTGTAGAGACATGCTGGCGTGAGAACTGAGCTGTTGTAATCTTTGGCTTAGCGTATGTTTTCTTCAGAACCTAGTCTATCAGCATCCCTATGCGTGCATGGCTCAATATTTATTTCACTACCCAAATAAAAACAGCAGACAATCACTGTAAGTATTCCCCAGGCACATATTTCAGTATAATCGGATACAACATGACAAGAGGAAGAATGTTGTATCCTGTTTATTTTTGTCAGGACTTTACAACACTCTGTTACTGTAAGGGTAGTTAATTTAAAGCCCTTGCAGAAATACACAATGATCAATTAGTTCCATTAAATAGCAGCTCTAATGCATCTATCTACCATTAGAAAAGTCACTGTGAAGAATTCACAGCTCTGCTTGCTTTGATCTCTTCAAATTCTCATAAATAGTGTTTGCTATTTTCCATTTACAAAGCCTAAAAGGCGAACATGCAAGATCTTTTGAGAGAAAATAAACACTTTTCTTGTCTGGCGCGAATACAAGACAAGCTGGATATAATGCTCGCTGTGTATCAGATTTCAGCCAGTTTACTCAAACTTGTAACACGTGGGCTGAAGCACAAGATCTGTAATGCCAGGCACATTTCATCCATTGGATTTTAATGATTGGGAAAAAACTTGTTTTAACGTTGTGCTTCCTCAACTACATTTGTCAGCTGTTCAAGAAACTCTTGCCAAAGCAATTTAGTAAGCCTTCCCAAAGGCAAAAGGGTGCTTTCAAGAGGGAAATAAAACTAGGATTATCCACTTATATTAAAGTATTGCTATACAATTTAGACAATCTCCATAGAAAACTACAAACATTTAAAATGCTTTGCACATGTGATTACTTAAGGAGTTCCCTAAGTGTTTACAGGTTCAAAGTAGCCTATATTCACTTCTGCTGAGCTTAAATTGCTCAACATTCTAACAAGTCCAAGAGTGTAAGATATTTGACAGCTATGACTGAGTATGTGATTGCCAGAGACAAACACAAAACTCTGCCAGAAATTTTGCAATGAACTGCCGTTAGAGGAGGGAAATCAGTAATGGTAACACCTGCTCAGAGGAGCACGGACATAGGAGACTACATCAGTGAGTGCTGAAAACTTAAACACATATGTTCAAGCCAGAGAGAGAAGAAAAATGTATTCCCTCTGCAGTAAGGTTGTAATGAAACACAGTTTTCTCCAGTGCTTTTTAGAAATTTAAATGACTCTGAGCAGAAGTCTTTGTGCATTTTTTGCCCAATGCTGTGACAACTGGGCAGCTAAGTATGAATAGACCACACACACTTGGCAGTTTTTCAATAAGTAGTCCACTACCCTGAGTGCATTTTCAGTCACACCCATCATACCGCCTGCCTCTAAAGGGATCCATATCCAACTCCGAACCCTCTTTATATTTTTCCCTCTTTCCCCGTGTCTTCAATAATAGCAAAATATGCTGTGCTTCAATATTCTTTATTGTTCAGTACTGCAGTGCATTATCACCACTGTTGTCATTCCATATGTTCTCATTGTCAACAATCACTCAAGTGCCAAATAAAATGTAATGAAGACAATTATGGAGCATGTAAAATCTTTCAGACCACCTTCAGAATATAATATCAGCATAATAGCGAAGAGGACATAATATATGAGGAGGAAAAAAGAGAAAAGCTTCATCTCCTTAAAATATAACTTTTATAACCAAAATAATCAAATTTTTAATGATTGTGTAATTATTATATACATACCCTTTCAATAAATAGGTGTATTTAATATTAAATTAATGTTTCCTTACAAATATATGGTACATACAGGTACATTAAAATAAAAAGCAAATCCATTCAAAAACAACAAGCAACGTCCGTCAGCATTTTCAGTAATGACAACAAGAACAACAAAAATAGAAACACTATAAACACAACAATGTTCATATGACTGCTGTAGATTTGAAGGCACTTCCTTGGCAACACATTGATCCCTCTTTCAATATTTTGGAACCTGAAAGGAAGTTACAAAAAAAAAAAAAACTTGATTAGAGTTAAACAAGAGCAGTTTCTGTAATGTAAAAAATTCTTCTGTCCAATATTGGCAAAGTCACATCTAGACATCTCAGCCTTTCTGACGAAGTCATGTTGTCAGCTTCTAAAGACAGTCATTACTTGCCTGCCATTACCGACATTCCACAATGTCAGGTCTAAGCTCATTCAGAAATGCTCGGGATGACTAAATAATGAATCACTTAATATGCCTTCAAAAGTCCCTCGATTGTGATATACATTCATCAGAATTCTTAGAACAGTGCGGAAAGGATCTTATTATCTGATTCACTTGAGAAACTGAATACCAGAGAATGTGTCAGCCTCTTCAATTTTCTAACCCTATGCCACAAAATAGCCACTTGTGTAGATGAGCTCTTTCGCAGCAATCACTTACCAGCTAAACCTAATTGCTTTGACTGAGAGCATATGCTTTTACCCTTGTTGGATTTAGGACTAGACGGCAGTGAACACATCAGAGCTGCTGTCATCGAAGATCACCTTAACAAAGGAATGACTATGACTGTCCAAAATTACTCCACTGACGATAGTCCAAGTTTTTCCTTTGTCTTGAAAGCAGCTATACTTAGCTTTGCTGAGTTTTAAGGTTAGCGTAAGAAGCACAGAGAAGTTGTTTCTGGCAATAACAATTGGTCCATTAAAAAAACAGAAACAAAACACCATGATCTGTTTCTGTCCATTTTGTTCAAGTTTTCTTTCTTTGCTCTGAGATCGTGCATTGCTTATTATGAAATGCTTTGTTTTAGAAAGGCTATATGTGAGGATTCTCTGCCAAAAGCTAGCATGATACAGGTGATAGAGATACTGCAGGGCTGATATAGTAGTTTAATCAATTAGTCAATCAAGAGAACTAAAGTCAACAACAATTTTAATAATCAATCGATCACTGAAGTATTTTTCTCTAGTTCAAGCTTCTCCAATGTCTTTCTCTTTTTTATATCATTATAAACTGAACTTTTGGATTTTGAGCTGTTGGCCAGACTAAACAAAACATTTGAAGACTTCATCATGGGCCCTGGGAATCTGTGAAACAAAATTTTTTAATTTTCTGGAACTGATTAATCATCAACAGACTGACCCATAATTAAAATAAGTTAGTTAGTTGCAGCCTTAAATAGTTACCATGGTTACATCTACAAATCACCAGACACGTTATTTCTCATAGTGCATTTTTTTCAATGAATGACCGAAGGGGATCAGCAGTAGGTGACTGAGCACACCGAGCATACAGTATTGTGTTGAACATGTAATACAGGGACAGTAGGGGGACATATACAGTAAGTAGTATCACTAGTTCTTCTCTTGTGATGTTCTTGCAGCAGGATGCAAAAGACACTTGTAATGTACATTTCTGGCATCATGATTCCAGTGAAATTAATGTGTGAAATTTGTTTCTTTCTCTTCTCTGTCACTCTCTCAGTCTCCGGCATGTGATGAAACAGATTTGTGTGTAACTTCAGACAACCAGCACTAAGTGTTTCCGCGTGTCCAACACTAAGTAATGCTATATTCTTAAAGGATACAAATTTCAGACAGATGTACTACAGATACATTTCTGATTATACAAGCATCAGTTTTCTTCACTTGCACATCAGACACAAATTAGAATAAATCTGACCAAGAGCAACAAAGAAATTCCTCCACTTCATGCTGACAGAAAATGTAATAAATGTATACATACAAAATTGACACATTGACATTGACACATTACATGAGGTTGACAAGGAATCAGAGTAATTGTGTATATACTGCAAACTGAACCCCCCTCCCAAAAAGAGAAAACACTTTTACTTACATACAATATCTACGATTGCATGCAGAGTGGACTCATTGCTAATCGTGTTAGCAATCTTGCACATCTTTTGTAATCTGGAAAAAAAAAGACAGCGGGAAAAAGGCCATTAACATGTTAACATCATAACACCCTTGTAATTAAAGCCCCAAAATCTACATCTCTCTGGGACTAACTTTTCAAGTTTTAAATTCTGCTATGAGCTGTAATACAGTTCAGGTGTTTTTAAATGTTTTCAGTGTTTTCAAAATACTCATGTACATGCTGGACCTTATATACAACAATATTTACTAAATAGTATGAAACAGCTCTGCCACTATTCTAGTTTCTTCCTTGGTGTTTCTCTGTGTGTTTCCCTTTATTTCCCGTGAGTCTCCTCCTCCCTTTTGTCTGTGTGTGTGTGTGTGTGTGTGTGTGTGTGTGTGTGTGTGTGTGTGCGTGCGTGCAAGCGTGTGCATGCGTGTGTGCATGGTTGTGGGCGCAGCTTCACCCGGCTGGCTCCTGGCCCCACTCTACACCTGTTGCTAATCATCTCATCACCTCACAGTTCAAGAACCCCGGTTCTCCTTCCATTCGTTGCCAGATTGTTATGTTGTGATATACTCAGCCATTGAGTCTTTTTCTAGTGTTTGTTGTGATGTCATTCGTGCTCAATTCTAACAAATATTTTCCTATGCTTAGGATTCCCGTGCCAGCTTACAGCCGGCCTTCACCTCTCACGCCACCTCAGCTGCTCACTCTCAAGCTGCACACCTCCAGCCGGACACAACCATTCCCTGCTTCACCCTCCAGCCAGTCTTCTGCCTTCGCCTGCTGCCTTCTCCCATATTTTTCCATTAATTAAATCCACCTAATACTCTGTGTTTGCTTTAAGGTCCAAAAAATAACAAACCATCACAGAACAATCAGGCCACAATGGACAGAGATTAATTTTGCCAAACCCTGGCATCCCCGGAGGCGTTAGCCGGACAACATGATAAAGTTGTCCATGAAGTAGTGGACACTGCAGGCCTTCCTGCCAGCACATCACAACTCAGTGGCCAAATGGACCAAGTGACTACCCACTTCTTCTCCTATCCAGCTGTAGGTGCAACAGCTTACTCCGCTTATTACCCCTCAACTCCTCCTGTGGCATCTCCTGTGCAGCCCGCTCCAGCGCCGCTCTCCGAGAGCCCTTCTTCCCAACCCCTGAACGTTACTCAGGAGCTTCTTCTCCAGTGGTCCCTGGTCTTCCAGCAGCATCCGACTACCCACTCTTCACGTCTAAGTCACGCATAGCTTTTATTCTAGGTCTATCTTCAGGCAAGGCTTTAAGGCTTCTCAGTGGGCTGCAGCATTATGGGAAAGGGATTCCACTCTGTGCAATTCTCATGCCCAATTCCTAGCTGAGATGAGAAAAAATTTTGATCATCCTGGGGAAAGGAGGCAACTAGCACATTACTTGCCCTTCACCAGGGCACTAAATCAGTTGCAGAAAATGCCACTGAGTTCAGGATTTTGGCAGCAGAGTCTGGTCAGTAAAGATGAGATAGAATCTCTCATTTCCCATCCATATGGTAACATAATCATCTTTGTGACGGCCCGTAAGTCTTCACCTCCCATTTTCAAGCTGATCTATCAGCCGCACCTCCACAGCTTTAGCCCCTCCATTTTGCATGCAGTTTAAAGTGTCTCTTCTGTGCCACCACAGTTCCATTTCCCTTCAAGTTCTGGTGGATTCAGGGGCAGATGACAATGTCATTGATTTCTCTTTTGTGGCCCAAGCTCAATTCTCCGTTGAGCCCCTTCCAGTCCCTAAAGACGTTAACGCCCAAGATGGTAAGCTATTTGCAAGCATCAGTCATGGTACAGTCCCTCTGAATCTCATACTGTCTGGAAATCATCATGAGTGTATTCAGTTATTTGTCATCTCCTCTCTCCATACTCCATTAGTTTTAGCAATGCCTTGGCCCAAACTCCACAATCCCCACATAGACTGGTCAAAGCTGTCCCCCCCAAACAGAACCCTCAGACCTCTCAATGGTTCCCTCTGAATATCATGACTTAAGTGAAGTGCATACAGCCTCTCTCCACATAGACCCTGTGACTGTGCCATAGATCTGCTCCCTGGCACCCCCCTACCCACGAGTCATACAATCTCTCCTGGCCTGAAAAAGAAGCCATGGAAAAATATATTCATGAATCCCTAGCTGCTGGTATAATCCACCCGTCTTCATCTCCTGTGGGAACTGGTTTCTTTTTTGTGGAGAAAAAAGACCACACTCTCTGCCCCTGTATTGATTTTCAGTGGCTTAAACAACAAAACAGTCAAAAACAAATGCCTTCTCCCTTTGATAGATTCTGCTTTTGAGCATCTCCATAGTGCCACTGTCTTTTCAAAATTGGATCTACCAAACATCTACCACCTCATTTGCATTTGAGAAGGACACAAATAGAAAATGGCTTTCAACAACCACTTGGCCATTTTCAATATTTGGTCATGCCCTTTGGCCTCACCAATGTCCCAGCCGTGTTCCAAGCCATGGTCAATGATGTACTCCTTGCTAAACCACCTTATCTTTGTGTATCTGGACAACATCCTCATCTTCTCCCTTTTCCTGGAACATGGAGGGACACGTTCAACATGTCAGGCTAGTGCTCTGTCATCTCCTGGAAAACAAACGTTTTGTCAAAGTGGAAAAGTGTGAATTTCATGTGACCTCAGTAAGCTTTCTTGGTTTCTGGAAGGCTGTCTGCCGGGCTTTGGGGGCCATCACCAGTCTCTCCTCCAGTTACCATCTTCTCCTATGTCCGCCTGGTGGACTTGGCTCTTGGGGAGGTTTAATTTCACTTTGACCTACTGTCCAGGTTCATGTAACCAGATGCCCTCTCTTGCCAGTCCATTCCTGAGAAACCAAGCACTGGGCCTGAAACCATTCACTCACCTTCGTGTGTGGTAGCTGCTGCAACTTGGGAAATTAAGTCCCTTCTGCAGAAAGTGCAGCGCTCCCAGCCAAACCCAGGTAGCGGGTCACCTGTCTCAACTGTCTGTTTGTGCCCAATTCAGTCAGGTGTCAAGTGTTGCAGTAGTGACATTCCTCCAAACTTACCAGTCACCCCGGTTTTCATCGCACTTTGACTTTCATAAACAACGTAGCTGCCATGGGTTGAGTACACCCTCAACTCCCTCACCAGTGCTGCAACAGGTACATCCCCATTCATGGCCTCACTGGCCTCACTCCTTTTTCCAAGTAACAGTGCCATCAGTACAGGCCAACCTGTTGGTGTTGTCAAATATGAAAAGAGGTTCAGTCTTCCCTTCTTCTGTCACCAAACCCCTGCACCTGAATACCAGGCCAAGTTAGAAGGTATGGCTTCATTCCCATGACCTGCTCCTCCAGTCCAATAAGTTGGCTCCCTGTTACATTGGATCTTTTAAGATTGTCCTCAACCTTGGATGCTACTCTCATCCAGGATGGACAAACCTGGGGCATCTGGGGGGTGGGGGGCTTTCACAACTTCCCTTGTGTTTCCCAGTTATTCCCCTGTGTTCCTTCTCCCCTGTTCTATTCCATACCTGCTGCGAAAACTCCAGTTGGATAGAGCCATTCACCCTCCAACCAGTCTCTTGCCTTCACCTGCTACCTTCTCCCTTGTCCCTTACCATTCCTTTCATTAAAACCACCTAATACCTATTCTCTGCTTTAAGGACCAAAATAAAAATAAACATAAAAAATATAACATAGTACTCAATATCCATGTTTATCCAGTGTCAGTGTCAAAGTGAGAGAGGGAAAAAATGGAAAAGACCTAAGAAGCAGTATTGATGTCAGAGATGTTGCGATATATTAATTCCTGAGCATTTAAATAGGTAATGTTCCATAATGTGCTCTGCACGGCACACGACATACACAATTAATAATGTTTTCTAATATCATCAACAGTTAAATTACCATGATAAAATGAACCATAAATGTTGCATTCAACAATTCTCTGCAGTCATCCTGTCTAACAGATGACTGAATCCTGGCTGTGACACAGTTGTCATTTGTATTTGTCCATCATGTCTCCTGGCTTAAACCAAACTGCCTACTGAATGTGGTGCTTACTTAACTGCATCAGAGATACAGAAGGCAGCAGCAAAAAGAGGGGCCTCTGTCTCTGATTCACTCTGTCCAGTAAAGACAAGTCTAGTTAAACAGATATCCATCTGCAACAAGTTAACATTGTCTGCAATAACTCTCCAATGTCTGCTTGACGTCATTTTCTTAATTCCCAAATGTAAACATCCCAGAGGGAAGGATCGATCCTTCAGTTTGCAAACTGAGGTTACAGCCCTGGGTGTTTCTGTATCAGCAGTTCTCAACACTTACACATATTTCATATTTACACATATTTTTCTAATATTTGCTTTTTTATTATGAAATACTGGCTAGTTTTACATCTTCATGATTCTAAAACAATCCATGAAGGGAACATCCCTCTTTGGTTTAACTGCTTGCAAATCACAGAAATATGCAACCTAAAAGGCCAAAGGGTCAGAAATAGACTGTGATATGCCAAAGCAGTTGTAAACAGCTGCCCTTTTCTATCAACTTAGAAAAAGCAATTATCAGAAGTTATCAGCTTTGTAAAATCCAGTATACACTTAGAATACGCCACACTCATTAAATCCTACGTATTTGCTTATAGAACATCAATTTGCGATTCAAAATGCTTTTCTTTGATTGAAAGGAAGCTTAACGCCACTAAAAAGTATTCATGACTAAATATGCATCAATAAAAGTTAAAGTGTGGGAAAGACATCCTTAGTTATAATTTATTAAGAGTTTAGCACTTAAAAAGTTGAGCACTGGGTGTGGTTTAACCACATGTGATTGACAATGGCAAACAACCCACCAATGGTTCCACCAATCCTGATTTTTAGGGCCTTTAAAGCATAATATTCGTGATAATAAAGGATGACAGGTCAGACATTGAGCACTATAAACTATTATACTATTATAAAAAGAGCAACATGAGAGAAAAAGCCATACGTACATGCTGGTCTTGAGCAATCCCTTGTGTTGTGATAAAGTCTATGAAAGTGTGTTCTGCACTCCGACGAGAACTTGACTGGTCCTGCTTAATAGAAAAGGTCTCATCAGTCAAAATGAAAAAGGTTTCAAAGGATACATTATTTCCTCTTTATCCAATCTGCTAGTATAACCACACTACAAGCACAGTATGTGTATGTGAGTAAACAAGTGATAAAAAAGACAAGTCACAAAGTGAAAGTGAACAGCGCTCTATGGCAGACATGATTAGGGAGTCAGGGTTCAACTATCCTTAGTGAACAGAAGAAGTGAGTCTTCAATTATAATCACCTTAGAGTCTGTGCACCAACATTTAAGATTCCAGATTTTCACACCAATAATGAAGTCTACTCATAGGTCCTGAGACAAATAATCAGCTTAACCTTGCACTGCCTTCAACTTAATTCTGTCGGCCTCAGACCATGTGCTGTTTCTCTGCACTACAGCCCCACAGCTTAGCCAGGCAACCCTCTTCTGACCCACAGCAGTGCCAGTATTTACACAGCTTTCTATGCCTTAAACATACTGTATGCTGTCTTACAGGAACGAAAATCATTTTCTCAAAGGGGAAAAACATTAAACTTCCAGCCAAAAGTTACATGGGAAAAGTGCCAGAAATGCTCTAAAATATGTTTGCCAGATAAAACAGTTTTGCAATGTCTGGAGAGGACAGCAGCAAAATAAAATCAAGGCTGAAACTTTGCAACCGTGATATTATACTTGATGTCAATTTTCTTACCTGTGAAATGCTGAATGAATTTGCCTTTCATGTTTACATCTCTAGGAACAATTTCTGGAAGAGAAAATCACTGTTAGCTTGTCAATCAACAATCATTTTCATCAGCTGTGCACTTGCACTTCTGCTTCACCTCTTTGCTCTTCCTACACTGGCCGAAGGTGAAAGAAGTACTTCACCGCACTCACTGCATTTTTTGTAAACACAATTTATAAACACAGCACTTTAAATGAACATTACTCATTGTGAATTATGCTCATCAGTGGTGTAATATATGTAGTGCTTCTATGATGTACCTACACCTTGACATTATTCTCTATGGAGATCAGTGGAGGCATTTCAGAGGGTCTAGATGGGCATCAGGTAACTCCTCTGTACTCAATGCCCACACAGGCAACACATGCTAACAGGCTAAAGAGATTATTGTATGGGGGTTTAATGCTCATCAGAATAAGTCCATGCAACTAGTTACTGAGCTAACATTACATTAGCCCCCAGCCCCAGGAACATGTAATGCTGCAAATGCATTTAACTGCAGGAAGATGAAACAATTTTGCCAATTTTGAAAGCAATCACAGGAAGTTATTTTAAATGCTTTTAAAGTCCGGACACACAGTAAAGCCGAAACAAACCACCCTAAAGTATATACACACCTATATTTTCATATATATATTTTTACTATAACAAAAAGAGTTATGGACATGTAAGAGTCAACTGTGCCATCAAGCCAAAACCCAGATGTGAAAAGTGACAAGGGCAGCCAGGATTACACAAGTCAGATAATGTGGTTTCACTACATAAGCACTGTGTATTGTATTTCCTGGCCATTATTAAATGCATGACCACAACAATAAAATGCTAAAGTCTAAAACAGCCAGTTTGAAGCTTATTTCTTGTGGCATACATATGAAAAGAGAAACTGTAACAGATACAGACCTCTTTATGTTGTCTTGTCATAGCTGTCATTTTGATGACACAGCCATGACTTTTGAGGAAAAACACAGGGACAACTATAGGGTGAACGCATCAGTGGGTTCACAGATGTTTCTACCCCTTCCTCCTCATTGCATCTAAAGCATCTATCCTTGCGTGACCACGGATCTCTGGTAGTGTCACACGCACCAGTTGCTAATATGCTGCTTTTAATATCCTCAAAAAGATAAATTCCATCCAGTCAGTGGTCTGAGAAAGGTACTTTTCCAATTGCATAAGCTGCGGCTGAGACTTTGAGCTGCACGATGCCTGTTCAACAACTCTAAAACATGATTTAATTGATAGTGATGGTTGAGAGAATCTGAAATTGCAGGACCCAACACATTATCTTCACTCGGCACTTAATAAACTCCTATTGCACATACCTATCCTGGACTGCACTCTGAGGTAACTTTATCTGTTGCTGCAATCAAAACAGCTACTATACATAAAAGGGTTTTCTGGATACCTTTTCTTTAATACAGTTTGACTTGGGCCAACCTTCTGTCTTGGATCTCAGATAATTGAAGAGATATGTATCAAAGATTTATTTAAATGGCTTAAATCTGGACATAATGTTTTATTTAAGCCAATAAGGGCAGAGCTACACCGAGCACATCCTCAACCTCAGTACCATTTCAGGGAATGATTAATTGAAAATTAATTTTCGTGAGAATGATTACAGTCAAAAGCAGTGTTTGAGTAACAGTGACTGTGATACACCGCTGTAAGTTACATGGATGTGACATGGCACAGCCTCGCTCCATCTTGCAGAGATACTCATGATTGGCGATGCTTTCTGGGTTTCTAGGATGCCATACTGTGTTGTATGCGTGCGTGTGTGTGTGTGTGTGTGTGTGTGTGTGTGTGTGTGTGTGTGTGTGTGTGTCTGTGTGTGTGTGGAGGGGGGGGCATCATTCATCTTGAAGATTCCACAATGAATCATACTGAATGAATCATTCACAAGTTTGGTGTGACGGTGCTCCTCCTACATGAATTCATAGCACCTATCCACGTCTCCCTTCATCAGTCAATCAGTTTGAGTGAGGGAGTGATGTGTTCAAAACACGTGGTGAAAAGATATCTATTAGTAATAGGAACACCAACTATGATAAACGTGACATAACCTCTTTGTCCTCCAAAGATTAAGCATACCTGCATTACATCTTATAAAAAATTAAGTTGGACATTTAAGGACAATAATATCTTGATACTCTACCCTGTCTTTTAAATATACTCTTGCCAAATACCATATATGAACAGGCAAACCTAATTTCATTTTCCATATTTCTTTGATTAACATCGATACACTGAAGTTCCATTCAGCCAAACTAAATAAGGCTCCTAAATAAGATGTACAGCACAAGCCAGACCATTGACAGCTGTCTCCCACAGTAAAATGGGGATTATGCTTTCATCATCAGGACCTAAAAATAAATCTTATCAGCTTACCTATGAGTCTACTGTTATCCAGCCTTGGAACATAGAAAGGCTTTTCACGGGAGGAGAACTTCATGTCTTGGGCAGAAGTGAAGAGTCCACTGCTACAGCGCCTGGGGACGGGTTTGTCCCGTTGCTGGCTGTCTCTGATAACCTGTAAGATTAGATCCAAAAGGGTCCTTCTCTCTTTCTGCTTGACCTCCTTGCTGTCCATACATTGGCCCGAGGTGATGAGCAGAAAGAAGATAGTCAACAGTATATGCCATTTCCTCTCCACCTGCATGACTTCACTGTCTGAAAACATATGCAAACAAGTTTTGTTACTCAGGAGTTACATGATTTCTGTAAAGTCAAAAAAATCATCATATTTGTTTAATTCTAACGACCAAAAATATAACTGTACACTTTGACCATGCTTAACCTCAACAGATGTATCAGCATTACCATTTAAGATCCTTTACTTTCCCCAAATTGCTCAAAAAAAAATCAGAGGTAACATACAGAGCTTCTAAAAGTGGACTTAATCACCACAAAATAGTCGCATTTCTTCCAGTTTAATACATGGGTAAAACCAATGCAGTTAATCCAACTTTAGACTTACTAGTTTGGGCGTTAAAGATGCTTATGTCCCGGAGAGTGGACACAGTTGTCTTGAGCAAATTCTTCCAGGCGTTGTCTGTAGTTCCGATCGGAGAGAGGGAGAACAGCCAGTAGATTCTGCTCACCACCTTCTTTCTTGAAATAATGCGTCCCTATTTATACGAGGAGCCACCTTCTTGAAGGTAATACAATCGATTTCGAGTGGGTGGTAAAGCAATGTTGACATCTTTGGTGCAATTTCTTCCAGTGGCATTCGCTCACTTTGGCATGCGCCCCTCCTTTACGCACACAATCATCACTGGTTGTAGTTTTAAATTGACTATTAAACTTCAGATATAAACGACCCTTTTCCAAACAGAGTAATGGTTTAACGTTTAAGAGAGAGCCCAACTGAAATTTCCATTGAAAAAATAAACGACAAAGACCGTGGCGCGGCAGCGCGCAAGAAAGTAGTTTCCCAAATAGAGCAACTTGTTGGATGTTGAACGCAGAGAAGAGAAGAAACTGTGGGCCTGTAAGCTTCTAGCTGACCTGTCAGCGTGTCGATATTTTTGTTCACCGATGTCCAAGTCTTGTGACCGCCTAAGCGCAGCAGAGAATGCGCCTCCAGAAGCAGCCATCCGACTGTTTTCCACCCTTGAACAGAAGCCTATAATTGTGATAGAGCTTTTAAGAAATATGACACTTTAGGGTAGCCTACATTTCAAGATGCATCTTAAAGAGAGTCCAAAAAGTTAGTGAATAGTTGGCTCAGCTGTCTGAATGATAAGTCACCCCTTTAAAGACAAACCAGCGTAATGTAAATTAGTTTAATTAATTAATGCATGAAGTCTGCAGATTGGTTCGTATTTTCACCTGTAATTTGCAATGGGGAATATGTTCTGCTACAGCTCCCTTTATATCTGCCGAGATGTGGAGGACGTTTTGCAGCAATACATTGCATTTGCACTTTGCATGCATCCCACTACGTTATGTTGTATATTAGACGAGAGCCGCATCTTTGCTAACATGAAGGGCGTCACCTGGTGGTGTCTCACTTGTTGTGCGGTGATGTGGGTCAGAGACCTTGTGGGCCTTTTATTAAATAAAAGTGCACATTTTATCGTGCAATCTCTATTAAAAAAGAAAGTGGGGGTAAACCCAATAGGCGTAGGCTATTGTTAACATTATTATTATTATTATTATTATTATTATTAGTAGTAGTAGTAGTAGTAGTAGTAGTAGTAGGAGGAGGTAGTATTTCATTAAAGTATAAGGGTAAAAACCGTTACATAGTCACATTGTGAGTGATTTCCACAAAAAATGTAAATTAAAAACAGGTGAGTAACTTCCGGAATCACTGTTACTATGGAGACGGGCCGAGTATTGTTTCAACTTAGGAAAGCTGACCTCCTGTTCGACACACTGTGGCTTACTTTAGTTAAATTTAACTGTCTGCAACTTGTTTGGTTATTTGATAAGAGACATTGGAAGCATTTTCCTTTTTCCAGAGGCAGAGACATGTCGCAAAGGTAAACTTTCAAGCAGGCACAGTCGCTAATGTTGTACGGTCACCGGCTACCGTAGTTTACGTGAATTTAGCTAGTTAGCTGGTTTCATGCAAACAGCCCCGACAACGTTTAAGCAAAGTTGTACTTTAAAACTGTGCGTAAAACATGAAAATATAGGCGAATAAAATAATACTAACATTTGAAAGCATTTCTGTAATGGCATACGAACGAGCAAAGCAATACAGGTAAATAAAGTATTTGAAAGTCTATTTTTTCATACCTCATTTATGGCAGCAGGGTGGCAGCAGTGACTAACTATAGCAACAAGACTGACGCGTGATACTGTTACTGAATCGATTTTTCCCTTATGTGTGGCCAATATAAGTGAATGGGGCAAAAACTACTGCTCTGCTTGTAAAAATGCAAATGCTTGCAATTCTTGCAAAATTGTATTGCAACGTTTATCTGAAGTTTATATGAGGCTTTAGGAGTTTGAGGTAGACAAATCAAGTGGATAGCTTACAAAGTTACAGTTGTCTTTAAAGTACTAACTTCCCTTTTTTTGATGCTACCTCTTCATCGCAGATTAGCAAGGAAACAGTGTGGAATCTACCCTGTGGAAATTACCCTAGAAAGACTGTAACTTTGGAAGATATCCATTTTATTTGACTAAGTACTGAAGCCTCATTTTGAATTTTTGAATTAGAATGACTGTGGATTTTGTCCCTCATCACTTAGGGATCTCATAATGACCACTACGAGCAGGAGGAATAATTACAGCAAGCAATACGTCTTTCAGTGTTAATATGGGCACATGACTATTGTTTCAGGACAGTCTTGGAAAAATTGTGTACAAAGACTGAACACAAAAAGATTGTTATTACATTTGCAGGGCATACAACGAGCTGTGGGCAGAGGCCCAGTTAGAGTTGAGCCGTCTGCTAACTGAGGAGCTGCCTGCTGAGCCACCTCGTCCAGAAAAGGACAGGGTAGTGTTCTTCCAGCGTCTGGCCATGCTTTATGTGCGCTACATCCAAATCTTCAGACAGCTGGAGAAGGTCTATGACCAGGTGGTCCACCCTCAGAAGAGACAAGTTATTCGGGCGATGCTTGATGGTGTCATAGGCAGGGTGATAGAGCTGAAGAATGAAATGGTGGAAAAAGAGTTTTCAGAGTACCACTACATGGATGACGTCCTTCACGACTTAAAGCTCAGACCTGTGAGTTTAATTTTTCATAGTTATTAAACTGAATTGAAATTCTGAGATCTGAATAAAGTTATCAGGAATGTCTCTTCATAACTCAACAGTTATTTTCATTGTTGTCACTTTAGGCAGACCTTGAGATCCCTATCCCTCTCTACTTCATCACTGAACGCAACAAAGAACTGCAAGAACGAAAGACTATGCTCACAGATATCCTTAAAATGGCAGAGGTTACTGAAAGCCCAGAAGTGAGTTGAAAAAGAGCTACATTTTAGTTAAAGCCTGTATGTGTTACATATTTTGTATTGCATCAGGAAAACCAAAATAATAGTTATCATTCATTATTTGTTATACAGTGGGTATGGAAAGTATTCAGACCCCTTTAAAATTTTTCACTCTTTGTTTCATTGCAGCCATTTGCTAAAATCAAAAAAGCTCTCTTTTTTTCTCATTAATGTACACTCAGCAACCCATCTTGACAGAAAAAAACAGAAATGTAGAACTTTTTGCAAATTTATTAAAAAAGAAAAACTGAAATATCACATGGTCATAAGTATTCAGACCCTTTGCTGTGACACTCATATTTAACTCACATGCTGTCCATTTCTTCTGATCCTCCTTGAGATGGTTCTACTCCTTCATTGGAGTCCAGCTGTGTTTAATTAAACTGATTGGACTTGATTAGGAAAGGCACACACCTGTCTATATAAGACCTTACGGCTCACAGTGCACGTCAGAGCCAATGAGAATCATGAGGTCGAAGGAACTGCCCAAGGAGCTCAGAAACAGAATTATGGCAAGGTGCAGATCTGGCCAAGGTTACAAAAGAATTTCTGCAGCACTCAAGGTTCCTAAGAGCACAGTGGCCTCCATAATCCTTAAATGGAAGAAGTTTGAGACGACCAGAACTCTTCCTAGACCTGGCCGTCCAGCCAAACTGAGCAATCGTGGGAGAAGAGCCTTGGTGAGAGAGGTAAAGAAGAACCCAAAGATCACTGTGGCTGAGCTCCAGAGATGCAGTAGGGAGATGGGAGAAAGTTCCACAAAGTCAACTATCACTGCAGCCCTCCACCAGTTGGGGCTTTATGGCAGAGTGGCCCGACGGAAGCCTCTCCTCAGTGCAAGACATATGAAAGCCCGCATAGAGTTTGCCAAAAAACACATGAAGGACTCCCAGACTATGAGAAATAAGATTCTCTGGTCTGATGAGACCAAGATTGAACTTTTTGGCGTTAATTCTAAGCGGTATGTGTGGAGAAAACCACGCACTGCTCATCACCTGCCCAATACAATCCCAACAGTGAAACATGGTGGTGGCAGCATCATGCTATGGGGGTGTTTTTCAGCTGCAGGGACAGAACAACTGGTTGCAATTGAAGGAAAGATGAATGCAGCCAAGTACAGAGATATCCTGGAAGAAAACCTCTTCCAGAGGGCTCAGGACCTCAGACTGGGCCAAAGGTTCACCTTCCAACAAGACAATGACCCTAAGCACACACCTAAAATAAGAAAGGAATGGCTGTCCACCAACGTTCACCATCCAACCTGACAGAACTGGAGAGGATCTGCAAGGAAGAATGGCAGAGGATTCCCAAATCCAGGTGTGAAAAACTTGTTGCATCATTCCCAAGAAGACTCATGGCTGTACTAGCTCAAAAGGGTGCTTCTACTCAATACTGAGCAAAGGGTCTGAATACTTATGACCATGTGATATTTCAGTTTCTTTTTTAATAAATTTGCAAAAATTTCTACATTTCTGTTTTGTTTTTGTTTGTTTTTTTTTTTTCTGTCAAGATGGGGTGCTGAGTTTACATTAATGAGAAATAAAATGAACTTTTTGGATTTTAGCAAATGGCTGCAATGAAACAAAGAGTGAAAAATTTAAAGGGGTCTGAATACTTTCCGTACCCACTGTATTTCATTAGATGTAAATAAGTAAATGTATTCAAATGTCATTTTATATACTTATTTTTATTGTACCTATAGCCTCTAATGGTCAAGGACATGAGTCAAGAGGAGGCCATTAAGATTATTCAAGTGGTGGAGAGGACCCGCCAAGGACGTTTGAGGGCAAAGTTGAATGAAGAGAGCAGAAATATGAACAAGATGTACAGGACCAAGGACTCTGGAGCAGTTAGCATTGAGTCGGCTGCGGTCTGCATTCAGAAGGTTGTCTGCTATTACCATAGTAATATATGCCTTTTTCTCTGCCTCTGTCTTTGCCATGTCTGTTTCATGCTGAAAGATTTGGTTAAATATGATTTGTAGGTGTGGAGGGGCTACATAGAGCGGAAGAGGGCAAAGATTGCTCGGGATGAAGAAATGATTTTTCTAGGAATGGTGAGTTTCATCAATTTTGCTTATGGTCTGAAAAACTACATATTCTATCTATCTATCTATATATATATATATATATATATATATATGTGTGTGTATCTGTATTCTATCATTCTTTGTTTTGCTTGAGCTTAAGTTAAGACAGACTAGTATTTTTAAAAACTTGAAGCTGTATTGCCACATTTCCTTGTTTAATTTCAGAGTGAATCAATACTTTTGACATTCCTGTCCTTTATTTTCTTTCTGAGACGATCAAAGGTTTTTAACATATTCATTATGTTTTGGTCACTCCCATCTAAGGTCATGGATCCAAAATACCAGGTGCCATACCCTGCGGAAATCACTGCCCAGGCCAATCAAGCTTACACGCACATTAAACAAGAAGAGCATGAGGAAGACTACCAAAAGTCAATAGAAGCTGTCACAAAACAACTACGAGATGTGGAGGGTCATGACATGAGCAAGACAATGAAAGACCAAATTCGGCAGTGGTTCATTGAATGCCGGTAAGGTGGCGCAGAGGGGGTGGTATGATTTTTGCTATAATAGTATAATATTTACACATTTAGTGACATTAATTATGTAATTAGTTCTCTCCTTTTTCCTGTGTGTGGGTGTGTGTTTTTTGTTTTTTCTTAAACAGTGATGCTACCGGATCATTTCCAGACTACCCTGATGAAGAGGATGGTGGCTCAGCTATAATTTTTGCAGAAAAGAACCCTCAGCAGGTAAAGCCCTCGGTCAAGAGTATGGTTGCATATTTTTTCAGTAGTTTGCAGAAGGAGAATCCTGTTGGGTATACATTTTTTTTTTTCAGTTAATGGAAGAAATTGCTGAAAAGGAAGAGGTGGATTCGAGCAACAAACCAAAAGGGAAGGAGGAAAAGAAGGAAAAGGGGAAAAAAGACAAGGGGAAAGATGAAGAAGAAGTAAGGCCTCAATGTTATTAAATACATTTTTATTTATTTGATATAACATTGAGTAACTTCTGGTGTTATCAGCCTTTTTTAGATGGATAAAAGTATTTAACAAGAGGGATTTCAACCCAACTCTTGCTGGCTGTTTCACTCCTTTGCATTGCACATTCAGTGAACCAAAATAACTTTTGAACTTGAATTTGGAACCGCAGGAAGAGGAGGCAGGGTTGAAGATGCTTCCTTCAGCTTTTCTGTCAGACTTGGAAGTGGGAAACAAAACCTATACAGGTACGTTTAAATCAAAAACAGGTGAAGATATCCTGTAGTTAATAGCACTTTGAGGGTATGTTGTTTAAGTAGGTGGCCATTACTCATTCCTGATAAGGCCTGAAGTAAATGTTTGTCATCCTCAGATGTTTGGAAAACCCGCAATGAATCTAAAAATTTCAGCCAGAGGCACGAGGTGGAACTGATCAAAGAAGAAAAGAGGAAAGTCATTGAGACAGAGATTCGATTGCAGGTGATGCTGACCACAGAATACTAAAGCAAAAAGCCAGTACTGTCATTTTTACAGGCTGATAAAACTGCAGGGTGGTGCTTGCAAGTTGGGGTTACACTGTTTTGTGTTTGGCCAATTCAGTGTCCCAGACACTGGTGTTTAAAAGTGATAACAGCACCACTTGTTGTTGCACTCAGTGGTCTGTTCTTCTTATATCAGGTAGATGAGCAGATGAGACAAGAGCTGGCTGACTGGAAGCTAGCTGTGGATAAAGACAAGGGTGGTAAAACCAAAGGAAATGCAAAGGTACTAAAGTGAAAGACAGTGGTCACAGTTTACATTGATTTCCTTGAGCTGTTTCCTGATAATGTTCTTTTACTCCACAGAAAAAGAAAGGATCTAAGAGTGGAAAGAAGAAGAAAAAGGAGAAAGATCTGACAGCTGATAGGTGAGGTCTCACAGAGCCTATACCTGATGAACAGTGTATGGTTTTCTGTACAGACTTGAATTGTATAAATTGGATAAATTAGTAAATGCAAATACTGGAGAAAACGATTACATCCTTCATTCACATCTACTAGGACTCTTGAGTCTCTCTGTCAGGAGCTGGTGGAACAGGGCTTGTTGAAAAAGGCAAATAATGTTGGCCTGCAGGATTACTTGGGTAAGACTTTGTATATTATTTGTGTAGACTGGTGTGTCATCTTTCAGAGCTTTTTTTGTCCTGTCTTTTGTCTTTTATGATCATAATTGTATGTGAGATTTTAATGTGACTACAATCGATGCAATGACACAATACAGAACTCTTACTTTGTATAGTCCAGGTAAATTATGTAGTGGCATGCTGCCCTCTTCTGGTTGGTGACTGCCAAAGCACTATGATCACAATGAACAATTCCAAATGAGCACAGTAATCTTTGTGGTCAAATGCAGATTTTGAAGTTCTTTCTTGGAGTTTTTGCAGTGATTAACCATGCAGATGAATAACTACTAGTGTAATAGTTGTTCCCTCCTGTTCCTAGGCGACTATAGCTACCTTGGGACAACACTGAGGCAAAATGACATTGAGCCCATGCCTTCACTGTCAGATGTGCGACAAGTCTTAACTCTATATGCAATTTTACCATTAGGTATGAAAGTTATTCACTTTATATTTAAAATAAATATAGCTAAAAATGGTTTGCAGTTTGGATATAAGATGTGTGTTATTTGCAGGCTCTCAGGTGGTACACGAGAATGCTCCTCTGATAAAGGCCATCCTGCTGACAGGGCCGGGAGGTGTAGGTAAGAAGATGTTGGTCCATGCAATCTGCCACGAGACAGGTGCCAACCTGTTCGATCTGTCACCTCTGAACACGGCAGGAAAGTACCCAGGCAAGAGTGGCCTCGCCATGATGCTTCACATTGTCTTTAAGGTGAGACACTGGTTTTCAAAAGAATCCAGTGCCATTGCCATCTAGCAAGTTTATAACGTAAGTCTATATGTGTAAAGGTTAACATTGTTACAGATCTACCACCATTATATATGGTATGCAGGGCAGTATGTTGTCATGTAATACCCAGCAATGCTGGTTAAGTATAAAATATGGTGATTTTAGCATAAAATTATTATATTTTGACTCGTCCAGAAAGTAAAAATGCTGTTCCTCAATCATCTTCGCACAGGTTGCGAGACTGCTGCAGCCTTCAGTAATATGGATTGAAGATGCAGAGAAAATGTTCTATAAGAAAGTTCCCAAGGAAGAAAAAGAGGTACTCCTGAGCATCATGAACACTGGGTAGCATCATTATGTTGCACTAATTTTTCAGTTATTTAGTCACATGGTGATTATAAATGTTTTTTGTGTGTAAACAGTTAGACCCTAAGCGGTTGAAGAAAGATTTGCCCAAGTGCCTTAAGTTGATCAAAGGGGAAGATCGTGTTCTGATAGTAGGAACAACTAAAGACCCTCTAAGTGCTGATATTAAGTCACTGTGCAAAATGTACAGCAAAATCATCCTCATCCCAAGACCTGACTACGGCTCAAGATACAGTAAGAAAAGAGTACAATAGGAGAGAAATTTTAGTATTGAAATTTATGTTTGTGGTCTTTATTAAGTAGTTATGAAAAGTGACTCCTCTGACTGTGTTTGCCTTCAGTCTTGTGGAAGCAACTGATTCAAAAGAAGGGAGGTGAGGTAACCAAGGCCCTGGACCTCAGCTCTCTTGCCAAGATTTCTGATGGCTACACTCCAGGTCACATGGTCCAGGTGGTCCAGAGTGTTGTCACGAAGCGTCGCATCCTTCAGCAGGCTAACAGACCCCTGACTGCTGCTGAGTTTGTTGCTCCTTTAGCCAAGTTTGACCCCGTGTTTCAGGAAGAGGAAGAAGCCCTTAAAGTAAATTGGATATGTCATATTTAATTTATTCATCATTACATTTTCATCACTGTGATTATTTATTTGTCAGTCTATTTTAATGGAAACATGCTTGTTTATACTTCTTCCTTGCATGTCACCAGAACTGGTACGCAAAGACCCCCCTGGGAAAGAAGAGGATTAAGGCTGCCACAGGAAAGGAAGAAGAAGAAGCCCCGGTTAAAGGCAAAGATGCAAAGAAGAAAGGGAAAAAATAGTTTGTGACCCTTTTTTAATCACAGCTGAATGTAGTTAAATATTTATTGAAGCTCGAATGAGAATTAGCTGATGAAGACAACACTGTCCCACTCTCTACAAAATAAATACAAAATTGAATAAAAAGTGAGTTTTCCAATACCATGAGAGCAGAGTTTAAGGATGCAGTGAAATGCCTGTTCATGTTGTAATGGTATATAATATGATGTAAAGTAGATAAAATCTTCTTTGTACTATTACTAAAACTTAGTTTAAGGAGACAGAACACCACAGCTCACATTCTACGAATAGGATTTTGTACATTCATATGGGAAGGTGCTAACATCTGTCTTGTAATCAAATTAAGAGTTCCTCTAATGAGAACATAAATAGTCATTATATTTGTGTTGTCACTTATTGAATGTCAGCATTGTGTACTATCTCCATCGTATATTTTATGTGATGCTTTAAACATTGTCCTAACTACTTCCTGCATGTGATTACATATATGTTTGGAGTGGATCTACTAGTTGACTGATCCTTATGAAATATTTACCTCAGTAACATAACCCACCAAAGGCGCTCATATGCCTCCAAGCAAACTACATACTTTATAAGAATGTGATCTAAAATAAATTAAGTGGCATGGCTCTAGAGGACAAACTCCTATGGCTATAGTTATCAGACCCAAGGCCACGCTGTAATTAGACATGCCAAGATTGTCTGTTTTATTTGCTTCATTCAAGGGCATCCAATGTTTTTGCTGTATGGCTATAGCTGCCTGGCTATGACACTTGGTTGTGAGTACCACATTTGGGATGTTGCTGACAGAAATAAAACTACCATCATGGTCTTATACCCAACAGCGGGGTGAAGTGTTTTTGTGGGTCACCTAGTCCGAGCCCATTATTAGATGACTACTGTAGGCGCAAGTTTGTGATTTAATATACAGTATTTGTATATTATTATATTCCGGTATTCCTTCATTATGACCGCTGTCAGGTGAAGAGACTCTGGACCAGAAGAAATGTGACACACAGGAGGGGGAGTGTTTCCATACATGGATTCAGGGGCTTAGGTGGAGTGTTCAGCTGTTTTGTCAAGTTCTAAATTCACTCAACACATCCTCACATTGCCTTGGTTCTTTTAACATTAGTCTATTTTTAGCCTATGTGCACCATCAATAGGATGCTGCACACGTGAAGGCCCACATTTCAAGATCGCTGCTCGCTGGCTTCAATGTCGCAGGACATGATTTGGGGCCTCCTTCATCTTTCGAAGAGTATAGCATCCTGTTTAGAAACCAGCATCAAAAAACCATAGAATGCCCTGAATTTTAACCCAGTAAGATACAAAGTGTTCTGCTGGGGGTACATAAAAATACCAAAAAGTCTATATGTGTATTTAAACTCACTTTTTATTCTGTCATACTCAAATGTCGGAGAAAACTGTTAAAAGCTTTGTAATGTATGGGCTGCTGGAGACTTGAAAAGAGAGACTGGTTTGCTTCTGTGGGCCACCATTCCCCATTCAGTGATGACAAGTTGTTTTGTGTGCCCTAGCAGGACTGCATAGAGATTATCCTGTTGATAGAGTTTCACTGGACTTAGGAGTGCTCAGTGGCACATGGAGCTGTCTATCAAACTGAGATGAACACAACGCTGGGCAGTGCTGGCTTTGTTCTGTCGGGATGGCTGGATGAGGGAACCCCACAAACTGAACACCTTAGTCCATCATTTCTCGGAGAAGGAGGAGCTAGAGGAAGGTTGATTGGCATTAACCAGTTCTGTAGGTGAATGGACATTTACACTGCATGGCTGCTGTATTTTTCTGAATGTTTTGTGCTTTTCAGTTTGATCTCTCAGGGCTTGGTTTTATACAGTGGTCAACCACTATGCCACTTTTTCTATGTAATATATACAGTATATGTTTAAGGACAGGTACATATGGGCTTTCATGTGTAGACTCACTAGTGATGACCTGCTGAAATAGGAGCTTAATATTGCTTAATCTTTTGTGACCTTTTCAACTGTGGCAGTGGTGGAAACTCCCTGTGGAGATCCATGGACTTTGATCTCTCTGACCTGAGGTTTAGGACACTGACAGATATGGGTCAGTATTGTAAAAAGCATGTGATAAAACTGCATCAATCGTATACTAGTAGAATGCTCAATTTTTATTGGAAGAGATCTTAGATCGCAGTGCGAGCAACCTGGTACAAAAAAAAGGGTAGTGTTTGATTGTATGTAAAACAACACTTTCATCTGCAGACGGTACAAGTTATACAGACCACTGACCTACATCATCATGCCACGTGAAGGTAACTTAAACTTTCACTGACAGATGCTTTCAACTAATTTGCACTTGTGTCTCACTCAAGAAAACCATCAAACACACTAAGCCCATTGTATACATTTTGATTGTTTTCGATGGTTCCATTGATGGTGGGCATGAGTTGCCTCACACAATTAAAGCCAAAGCTATCTTTGCGCTCATACTGACAGAAGGCTATTTTGGAGGTTAGTATGTGGGGAGAGATATGTCAGCTGTTCAGCACTACGCTCCATCACAGCAAAAAAAAAAAGAAAGCGCTATAGGCTGTCTGCTTTAGAGACTGGGACGCAGTTTGCAGACCTCGACATGTTCTTCTTTGGCTGAACGATTGTTGTTAATCTTAAAGGCTTTGTGAAAAACAAGACAAGACCTGGACAGATCTGTTGCCATGGTGGATGTTTTATCCAGTTGTTTTTAGGTGAAGGGCATTGGTGCAACAAGAGAATATGCAAGGATCTTTTCTTTCTAGAGTGGGTACATCAAGTGATCTGGTATGTTCTGGTTTTATTTTGGTAGTGTATCTCTTCATTATTTGTTTGGCTTGTTTACATACTTTAATAGCACCAAAGGGAAGTCACCATTGAACATGGTGTTAATGGAAGTTTTTGATAAGTTGAGTCTTATATTGCACAATTATATTAGGAAATGTCTTATAAAAGGTTAAAGTCTTAATAGGTAAATACAGTATTTCACAATCACCAAGGTATTTTTTTTTTATTTTCATAGTATTTAATCATTTATGTGGCATCTTGAAGAAGATATCACCTCATATTAGGCCTCTAGAGGCAGTTTAGATAATTCTTTGCAAATTTAGTGTCACTGTGTGATGCATTATGAAATATCATTTTAGTTGGCAAATAATGAGAGAGTGTTTTATCATTTCAATCATATCGATCAGTTTAGAAATTGGCAGTTCTCATTGCCCTCTTATTTTTTTTTAAGACTTCCCTTTTCTCTGAGTTCAGTGCATGCAGCGTGATAGAGGAGGCATCACAGCTGAGTCTATATTGGTGGTGCTGAGCTCAGCCAAGTGAGGTGACAGAGATTACTTTGCTCTTCATTACTGAGGAGGACTGGCACACCATCACAGGGATCAACCATATGAGAGCGTAGTCATTTGTATGCATTTTGATTGGCCTTTTTGAAGTAATGGTTTATATCATTATTAGCATGAGAAGAATTTGTTTGTCATTTGAAACATAGTTGTACTCATAACAAATACAGGGTATACATTGCAACAGGTTATTTACTAAACTCTATCTACAGAGTGTCCCTGAAAAAAGCTGAATGCCAGTGTCAATGTGAATGAGCTGTGAATGAGTTGGTGGAAGATTCATGGTAGGACAGAAAATTCTTTATTATAGTGGTAAGATGGATTATGAGACATTACCTGATATGTATTTTTTTAAATCATATTGCAGTTCTAGCCCTTCTGTGATTTCTGTGGTAAAAAGCAAAGATTCCCAAATCACACTGAGAGAAGAGCAGGAGACATGGGAGACAACAAACCTGGAGGAATAATAGCGGCAGCAAGTAAGTGCTCCTCAAATACACAGCTGTACCTTTCAGTGTGGTTCTTTCAGTGTGAGTGAGAAGATTTCAGATCTCTGATATTGTGTGTGTGTTTGTTTGCCAGAGAACCGGCTGCAGGTGGTGAGGGGTCTGGAGGATGTGGAGGTGTCCGAGTGTGAGAGCTGCACCTTTGAGGTGACCCTGAACTTGGCCTACATCGAGGGTGTGTGGACCAGGGATGGGATGCAGCTCAAGTCTAAGCCCAACTGTCGCATCAGCATGCATGGGAAGAAACACTCCCTCATATTGAAGAGGGTGGCTCTAGGTGACGCTGGCCAGTTCTCTTTTCAGGCTAATGGCATTCAGACCGCAGGTCGACTCAGTGTGAGAGGTAAGGTAACACAACAGAATGAACTACTTCCAATGTCAAGTCAAGTCAAGACATGACCAAGGTCTAAACATTTAAATGATGGGACAGCCTCATAAGTATGTCTGATCATACCACTTTAGGTAACAGCCCAATACACCTAAAAAGATTTATTAATGTATACAATTATAAATGAACAAATAAATAAGTCTGTAAATAAGTCCACTATGCTAGTGGCAGAGCACCCACCCACCCCCATATAGCCACAGCTATTGGATTGATTTCTCAAAAGTTCGCATAGACATTCATGGATCCCAGACGATGTATTCTAATGAATTGTAATAGCTTTGATCCACCTGACTTATCATCTAGCACCATCATCAGGTCAGAATTTCAATTTGTCCACTAGTTAAATGTATGAACCTGCATAACTAATGACATCCCCGTCACCCTCACCTGTACTTTGCACTTAGTGCAAATCTAGAAATGTTAGCATACTAATATGTTAAACTAAGACGTGAACATGGTAGATATTATAGCTGCTAAACATTGATTATCATTGTGAGCATGTTAGCATTATGATGTAAGCATTCAGCTAAAAACATCACTGCGCCTAAATACAGTATCACATATCCACCAACACTGTAGACTAGACTTGTTTTAACACTTAACACTTTCAGTCGTTTTGAACCACGACATTAGAGTGAATGAACAAGCAACACTCAAACACTTGCTGAAAAGTTTATGGGCATGGTTTGGGTATCTTCTGCCAGCTAGGGACATCCATATAATGAAGGAGCTGGAGGATGTAGACACAATGGAGCGGCAACCTGTGACCTTCCTGTGTGAGGTCAACCAGGTGGATGTGGATGGTCGGTGGTACAGAGATGACTGCAGGATCCGACCTGGGGACAACATCAAGATCAGACACCAGGGCAAGTGATCAACCACATGGTCTTTACAGAAACTAACGGCCCAATGATATAAAATCCTCCCCAATGCTTGCGTCATAGTAGGCCTACATTCAACTTTGCAAAGAAGCTGTGTTTGAGTGGGCATAGTGGTTGTAATAGGGAGTTCCTAGGTGTAAATATATAAGAAAGAAATAAAAACCTGGGTAAATACAATACATAAAGATAATAAACATTTTGCTTTGATCTGATTGCAGGTAAAACTCACACCCTGCTCTTCAGGTCAGTCAGGCCAGAGCATGCTGGAGAGATCAGATTCACTGCAGAGCGTGTCTCATCCTATGCAACTCTCACAGTACAAGGTGAGCCACCAGACTGTTCATATCACAATATAACAAGGATTTATGCAGGAAATGATGCCTGTCCTTATTTCTTCTCCTCTTCAGAGCTCCCAGTCCAAATTGTGCGTCCTCTGAAGGTCAAGATAGCCATGTATCACCACCGGGGTCTACTGGAGTGCCAGGTGTCACGGCCTAATGCACAGGTCAGGTGGTACAAGAACAGGAAGGAGCTCCTGCCTAGTACGAAGTACCAAGTCATCAGCCAAGATGTCTACAGGCAGCTGACCATCGATAATGTCTGCTCCTCAGATGAGGACACCTACACCTGTGATGCAGGAGATGACAAAACCTCATGTCAGCTCCTGGTAGAGGGTGAGATACCTGTTTTCACAGTAATCATAGCAGTCACAATGTCAAGTTGATGGCCAACCGTATGCTTTGCATTCATGTAGCTACACTTTTACAATACTTAACCAAATGGTTGATGCACATATGCACATGTGTGAACTATACAGTCAGAAGACTTTATTTGAATGCTAACAGTCAGGAGTTGCGTCAGTAGTGGTAATGTGTATTATGGCTGTACATGCAGAGCAGGCTATCAGCATAGTGCGGGGGATGAGCGCAGTGGAGGTGATGGAGCCAGAGCCGGCATTGTTCCACGTGGAGACCAGCTTGAAGTCAGGGAGGCCTCCGAAGTGGACCCTGAACGGTGAGGTGCTGGAGCCATGCGCAGCGGTGAACATCGACAGGGAGGGCACCCTCCACAGTCTCTGTCTCACCTCCACTGAAAGCTCAATGTCCGGCCCTGTGCTCTTTGTAGCTGGAAAGAGTCGCTCCACCGCTCAGCTCACTGTGAAAGGTGAGTATCGAAATGTTCTTAATCTTAATCTAAAAAAATGAAAATGAAATATCATATAGTGTTTAGAGTATTATTTTGTCTAGCCTACCACAACCACATCCATCACATATCTTTGCACTGACTTAGCAATAATCAGCTGTTGTTTTTATTTATTCATATACTGTAACTAGGAATTACTAGCTCTGCAACAGGAGGATGGAGCATACATGGAGACGCGAATTAAATTATAATAATATAGTAATACAAAAAGAAGTAATTTTGTTGTCAGACTGAATTTTCATCTCAAAAGAGCATCTCTGAAAACAGGCATTGAACTGTAAGTACCTACTCTGTGTCTTTGCCCTACAAGGGACTGGAAACCTTTCCTGTTTAATGTTTTATCAGTGCTAAGAGGTACTGTAAAGTGAATGAATGTGGACATTTTTAGGAATGTCTCTTTAAGCACTCTTTACATATTTTCCCCTGCAGAGCGACCTCTTCAGGTTCTTCACCACTTGGATGATGTGGAGGCGAAGGAGAACAGCTCTGTGACTCTGAGCTGTCAGTTTGCCCCTTCTCCCAGGGTGGTGCGGTGGTTTAAAGGTCGAACTGCTCTGAAGACTTCGAACAAGTACAGCATGAAGAGAGAGGGGAAACGAGCAGGGCTGACCATTCATGGCTTGACAGCGATGGATTCAGGGCAGTACCGCTGCATGGCTGGAGGTTCACAGAGCACAGCACATGTTAAGGTAGAAGGTAGGTTAAACATGATTTGGGAAAACTGGGTTATAAGGTGCTATATGGTACTGTTCAATATATTCAGATTTTTATCATACTGCTTTCTTTACGTTAGTTCAGTTAATTTCTTTATATAATCACTTGTGTCTTTGTTTTGTAGCACGAACACTTAAGTTGGTCAAACACCTTGAGCCGGTGGAAATTGAGGAAGATGGAGTCGCCACTTTCTCATGTGAGCTTAACTATGTGGTCGCCAACGTGGAGTGGCTTCTCAACAATGTCCGCCTCTATTCCAACGCCATCAACAGGATCCAGCACATGGGCACAATGCACAGCTTCATAATCAAGAAGCTGCGGCCACAGGAGAGCAGGGTCACCTTCAAAGCAGGCCTTCTCTCTGAGACTACAACCTTAAGGGTCAAAGGTCAGCCATAGCAATAACTGAAGTGTATGAACAGACTTTTTTTTTTTTTTGTTAATTTCTGAGAAACATCTGAACACCGTTAATGAAATGATGCTGCTCTTTGTCTCCAGAGCGCCCAGCAGTGTTCCTGAGGTCTCTGGAGGATGCAGTAGGCGAAGAGCAAGGGGAGGTCTGCCTGCAGTGTGAAATTTCCAAAGAGATGGTCACCCCTGTTTGGAGAAAGGATGGTATGGTCCTGACAGCTGATGATAAACATGAAATACTCCAGTTTGGGAAGTCCATGGCGCTGATTGTCCATTCACTGAGCAAGGATGATGCTGGACAGTACACCTGTGACCTGGGCACCAGCCATTCTAAG
Organism: Seriola dumerili; assembly: GCF_002260705.1. NCBI lineage: Eukaryota > Metazoa > Chordata > Actinopteri > Carangiformes > Carangidae > Seriola > Seriola dumerili. Next base: position 1,835,433 of record NW_019174257.1, on the reverse strand, counting down.
GCTAAAGTTACAGTACATGGTGAGGAGGAGGAAATATGTTGCTGGTTATTTGGGAAGAGCTCTATTCCTTGAAAATCAAGTGTTCTGCATACATAAAGATGTCTGTTAAGCTGTAACCTCAGATGACACTTGGATGCCATTCTGTTACAAAGATGTTAAATGACTCTGTGGTGTCAAGTGTTTCTCTCTCTGCAGCTTTGAGATCTGGTACACAGGTGGTACAGTTAAATATAAGTTCCACTGATAAGATATATTTACTGTAATAGAGCTACTGTGTTGTTATATTTATCTACAGATTTACACATCACAATTGTTCAACGTATAAAGACAACCTCAGTTCTGGAGGGTGAAAGCTGCACCTTTGAGTGTCTCCTCTCTCACGATCTCGATGATGAGCCTCTCTGGTCGATCAATGGCCAGGTGGTGGCCGCTGACAACCGTGTCCAGGTTATCAACAATGGCCGCAAGTATAAGATGACCATCAAAGATGCCTTACTTACTGACGCTGGAGACGTGGTCTTCACAATTAACGACCTCAGCTGTAGGACCATGCTTTTTGTAAAAGGTGAATACCTGGCTGTGTCAGATAAAATTATCAGCAATTTTAGTTAAGTTTGTATATGTGAGGATACATGTCTCTGCATTTTATTTTGAAAAGAGCAACTCTGTAGATGCATTTATACAAAAAATGCCTGAATGTGAGTGAACGCATTCCCCCTACTTTAGAGAAACCGATGCACATCTTCAGGGACCTGCTGAACGTCAAGGCAGTGCCAGGCGAGGACGCTGAGCTGAGCTGTGAAATCACCAAACCAGAGGCCACCATCCATTGGCTGAAAAATGGCCATCTAATCAGAAAGAGCCCTAAATATGAGATGAGTGTGGAGAAGAACTTGGCGCGGTTGGTGATCAAGAATACCACCATTAGAGACTCTGGGGAGTACTGCTGTGAGGCCGAAGGTGTTGCCTCTCGTGCCAAGCTGGAGATCAGAGGTAGGTGAGAGTATTCAAAATAAATGGTATCCGATAACAATGCAATGGAGTGTTCCTTACTGCACTGTTGTGCAAACCAGTGCTGCTCTCCGATGTCCCATTTTACAATGTAGGTCGGTAACTGCTGTACTCAGTGTGAAGGTTGACTCAATTTTCTGAACTTCACTATACCTCTCAGAACTCCAGCACACATTTGCAAGGGAGCTGAGGGAGACACGAGCAGAGGAAAAGGGTAAAGTGACCCTGGAGTGTGAGACCAGACGGCCAGCCAAGCGTGTGAAATGGCTGAAAGGAATGATGGACCTGAGGTCTGGTAGGAAGTACGTCATCAGGCAGAAGGGTGTGGTGCTGTCCCTGACCATCACCTGCCTGGAGAAGTCAGACACGGATGTTTACACATGTGATGTCGGTACCATGCAGAGCCGAGCACAGCTGACTGTGCAGGGTGAGACCATAGGGCAAGGGAACACTGGGCACTGCATCACTGTGGTTTTGTTGTGTTCATCTAAAGTCAGCTGGGGCCAAGTGGTAGCTGTGGGTGACACCAGGACAGATTTTTACATCAATTGTCAGCTCAGTGGTAGAAATTCTGGGATATATTATTAACTGAGTGATGAATTAATTTACAAAGTGAATACTGATGCAGTTGATACATGTTATATACTAACAATACTAACAGAACTGCCAACATATCGACAAATTGATACATGTCAGCACAATATCCTTAACATGGTTATAAATGCTAGTCTAAAAATAATGCAGGTTTTATCATTATTGAGTATAATACTCAATAAATAAACATTAAGGATGTTGGTTGAGGCTTCAAGTACCTACTCAATGTGATGTGTATTGGTTTTAAAGACTTTTCAATGTCTTCCATGTTTCATTTAGGCCAGAAGGTATTGATCCTGGATGAACTAGAGGATGTTGAGTGTCTAGAAGGTGACACGGTCACATTCAGATGTCGAATCTGTCCCAGTGACTACATCGGGGTCAGGTGGTACCTGGATGAGACTCTGCTGTACACCAATGAGCTCAATGAGATTCAGATGGTACCCGGAGGCTACCACACCCTCACGTTTAAGCAGCTTGCCCGCAAAGACACTGGCACCATTTCATTTTCAGCAGGGGACAAAAGATCGTACGCTTCACTACTGGTTAGAGGTGAGTCTTTGATCAGAGTTGTAATCTGTGCTTTTATGTCACGTTTCTTTTGGCCTTGATTTGGTTTCATCTCTTTCTGTTCCCAGAGAGGCGCCCCACCATCATTAAAGCACTGGAAGACTGTGAGGCTATTGAAGGAGGTGGTTTGGTTTTGTCCTGTGTGACCTCCAAGCCATGTCACATCCTCTGGTACAAAGATGGCTGCCTGATGTGGAGCTCCTCCAGATATTTTGCCAGTCGTTCCGGCTGTGAGGCTCGACTAACGATCCGGGAGGTCTGCAACAGTGATGCTGGGGTGTACGAGTGCAGCGCTGGATCTGTTACAACTAGGGCTGTTGTAACTGTCAAAGGTATGAATAGAAATCGGAAAGTCTATTGCTACAGGACTTTCATTGCTTTGGACTAGCACTGAATGACAAAGGTTTCTGAAAAAAAATATGAGTAATGGTGTACCCTCTTTTTTTTTTTTAGCCATCCCAGCAGAGTTCACTCAGCCTCTGAAAACTGTGGAGGCCAAAGAGGGAGAGACTGTAACCCTGACCTGTGAGTACTCTTTGCCTGGGGTCCAGTTCCACTGGAGGAAAGGTTTCGAGAGTATCAGGCCTGGAGACAAGTACATGATGAAACAGAGGAAGACAATCAACTCTCTAACCATCAAAGGCGTGAAGCCGGAGGACTCAGGAGAATATACCTGTCAGTGCCGAGATCACCGCACAACAGCAAGCATCAAAATACATGGTAAGACCCATTTAATTCATCTGTCATCACATTTTACCAAATCCTACTCAAAACTTTTGGTTCAATTTCAATTCAATTTCATGTTCAGTTTAATAAAATCATTATTTAAATGGCCGGTTTCAGTGGTGAAGCACTACATAACACGTTTTTCTCAGAGGGCTTAATCTGTTACACTTACACTGAAAGTCAATGAAGTATTTTTTGTGACTGACAACTTAATTGACATTGTGTTTAAAGGGATAGTGCAGATGATTTTGACATAAGGTGAAACTCACTTGGAATGATATTGTTGAATGCTGAATGCTAGTTTAGTTCCCATGTTGCAGCCGTGGTACAATATCACTGCAGATGAGCTAGACTTAACATCTTACAGTATGTCAGCATCTGAATTAGATTTGCCTATTAATTATATTGAAAATGTGTGTTGTGCCACCTCCTCTTTTTCCAGCTATTCCTATTTCATTCATACAACAACTGAAGAACATGCAAGCAGAGGAGGGCAACAATGTCATATTGCGCTGTGAGCTGTCCAAACCTGGAATACCAGTCGAATGGAGGAAAGGAGATGAGCTGCTGAAGAATGGGGTCAAGTACCAGATAAGGAAATGGGAAACCACATTGGAGCTTCTGATATGGAAGCCTGTGCCTCAGGACAGTGGGATCTACAGCTGTGTGTGTGCTGATCAGATGACATCTGCCACTGTCAAAATCACTGGTGGGAAGTAATTTATCAATAGACTGATTGATGAGTTTTAAATTTTAACAAATAAAGTTTATAATTCTAAATAATTATTTATCTAAATGTATGTTCATCCATGTCTCCCCAGCCCTCCCGGTCACTTTCAAGCAGAAGCTGAGGAATGTGCAGATCGAGGAGGGCAACACAGCGACTTTACGCTGTGAGCTGTCTAAACCTGGTCATACTGTGGAGTGGAGGAAGAGGGGGGATGAACTCATCAGGAATGGAGAGAAATATCACATTCGGCAGAGAGACTTGCTGATTGAATTGAGGATCTTTGATGTGACACCTGAGGACAGCAATATCTACACATGCATCTGTGGAAATATAGAGACCACTGCAACTCTGACTGTGAATGGTAGGTGTTAATTGTTTACATTATTTTTTTAGGTTTTTTAGATTATTTTTATCTGTTTACTTAAGGTTTGTTTTCCTTAGATTGATTGAAAGAGAACTGTAATTCCAAAGCAAAATTATATGCATACAGTTACTTGATTTCAAGGGCTGAAATGATTCTATTCCTTTCCATCACATGACTTTAATGTCGTCTTGTAGCTCTTCCCATCACCTTCAAGCAAAAGCTGAAGAACCTCCAAGTCGAGGAAGGACACAACATCACATTGTATTGTGAGATCTCTAAGCCTGGAGTCCCAGTGGAGTGGAGGCTCTCAGGAGATCTTCTGGAGAACGGAGAGAAGTACCAGATTAAGCAGAGGGCCTCTGCTCTGGAGTTGACTATCAGAGATACTGTGCCTGAAGACAGTGGTGTATACACCTGTGTGTGTAGAGAGCAGAAGACAAAGGCCACTGTTAAAGTTATTGGTAAGCTCAATGTGTGTGATGTGTGTGGTGATGGCAATCTGCTGCGTACTTGTTCACTTGTGTCAGTAGTATTGCCGGTATTCTGCTTTACATGTATAAACAGCATCTGTGTTTGGTTTAACAGCGGTTCCTGCCACATTTAAAGTGAGCCTGAAGAGCCAGGAGGCCGAAGAAGGGAACAGTGTGACGTTACGCTGTGAGTTGTCAAAGAAGGGAGTCCCATTGCAGTGGCAGAGAGAGGGCCAGGAGCTCTCTGAGGAGCTATCTCAAGGAAAGTATCAGATGAAAGTAGAAGGAAAGACAGCTCTGATGACCATCCTCAGTGTCCAACCAGAAGATGCAGGGAAGTACAGCTGCATCACAGGAGATGAGAAAACCACAGCTGAAATCAAAGTGAAACGTAAGTTTACAGCATGAAAAGACCTTATCATCACTCCAAAGGCAACTGCATAGTTACAGAACAGTTTTTCAGGTGTTGGTTTTGAACAGTGTTCTCAAAATTTCTAGTAATTCTTAATCTCATTAGATTATATAACAATACAAATATACATAAATTTACTATAATGTAAAGTCAAAAATCACATATCCATGATGCCAAAATGCACGGCTTATTTCCACAAGGAACAGCAGCATAAATATTTAGGTATCTGCTCCTCATATTGCAAAAACAAAATCCAAGGATTCAGTAGAAAAGCCCAAAGAGTCTTGAAGAGGGCTCTGCCTGGGCTCATAGAATTTGAGTTATAATTCCTTCATTCCTGGAGTAAGCAGAGAGAGCAGGGTGAATAAAGTTTCTTTTGTGTCTGCAACAGCACTTCCTGTGACATTCAAACGAGAGATCCAACGCCTGGTGGCGAGGGAAGGGGAGAGTGGAGTTTTCTGCTGTGAGCTCTCCAAACCTGCAGCTCCAGTGGAGTGGAGGAAAGGCAGAGTCATCCTGAAGCCTGGAGAGAAATATGAGATGAAGCAGGAGGGACGTCTCACTAAACTGGTCATCAACAACTTGGAGGAGAGCGATGCTGGGAAATACACCTGCAAGACTAAAGACAGCCAATCAACTGCTGAACTCACCGTACAAGGTGAGACAGGTTCTTGTCAGAAATTCTCTCTCAAACTTTTGATTCCTGATCTTGTAAAACATTTGTCTTTCTCCTTTTGTAAATTTTCCCAATGTATTCAACAGAATCACCTGAGCGCAGACGACAAAGAGGTCAGCTTCAAAATAGTACAATAAAAACAAAATAGACCCAGTAGGTGCTAGCACTGTGTGACCTCCATTCTGTACTGTAGTCTCACTAAACCTTAATGGAGAGTCTATTTTTGCCCATCTAGTCATCCATCTTGACAGCCTGACTATGGCTCATGTCATATGGGATGTTTAGACAATAGTTTGAATTTTGATCCGCAACTAAACTGTAGCATTAGTATTACATGTAGCATTAGTGTTTTTCATGTAAGTAATATTACATTTGATTTAACTAATCACTGATAACTGAATATAATTTAATCCATTATTATTAAATAATCTATAATGGATTGTATTATAATCCGTCATCAGTGTCCACTGTTCAATGTAAATATAATAGTTTGATTATGAGCATGACTTGTCTTGTAGGTATACCTGCCATGTTGCTTACATCACTGCTGCAACATGTCAGTGGAGTATTTATTCTGTTCATTGTTATGTTGACTGTTGTTACCATGTTATCATCCCTAGTTATTTTGAAGCAGGGGGAATTTAGAAGGGTCATTTTGTGTATTCATTCTCCATCCATTCTCATTTCCCTCTAGATTGTATCCTTGTGTTAGCTGTACCATGTGAAAAACCCTCATTTGGGGTTTATTGGCTAATCTCTAATGTGGTCATTCGAGCCATAGTATTTACTTCTTTAAGCTTTTCAGGAGGTTTTCACATTTGTTGTACAAGTGCTTAAACATTTTTTCTCATTCTCGATTGTTGACAGCTTTACCGCCAAGTTTCAAGCTGCCGCTAGTTAACCAGGAGGTGATGGAGGGGAACAGTGTGGTTCTGCGCTGTGAGCTCACCAAACCTGCCCCATCGGTGGAGTGGAGGAGAGGAGGTGAGCTGCTGAAGAATGGAGACAGGTACCAGATGAGGAAGAAGGACCTCCAGGTGGAGATGAAGATTGTGGACCTCAGTCTGGATGACACTGGAGATTATACCTGTATATGTGGAGAAGAGAGGACAACAGCTAGGATCATGGTGAATGGTGAGCACTGCATCCAACACAGCAGGGTGCATTTTGTTGCTTTAATGCTTTTGCAAGTACTCAAGGACGTCATGACCTGACAGTATGTCAAAAAAGTAAAATGTAAATGTGGCACATGTAAATGTTGCTGGTTTTAAAGTAAGGGTAAAAGTAAAGAGTAAAACGACATCAAGAACTAAATGCAAAATGGACAGTGTGGAGTTACTGAAGGAATTTCTGGGCCACATCTTGTTGTATAAATGTCCATATTTATAGTACAGTATACAGTGGGTACGGAAAGTATTCAGACCCCTTTAAATTTTTCACTCTTTGTTTCATTGCAGCCATTTGCTAAAATCAAAAAAGTTCATTTTTTTTCTCATTAATGTACACTCAGCAACCCATCTTGACAGAAAAAAACTGAAATGTAGAACTTTTTGCAAATTTATTAAAAAAGAAAAACTGAAATATCACATGGTCATAAGTATTCAGACCCTTTGCTGTGACACTCATATTTAACTCACATGCTGTCCATTTCTTCTGATCCTCCTTGAGATGGTTCTACTCCTTCATTGGAGTCCAGCTGTGTTTAATTAAACTGATTGGACTTGATTAGGAAAGGCACACACCTGTCTATATAAGACCTTACAGCTCACAGTGCATGTCAGAGCAAGTGAGAATCATGAGGTCGAAGGAACTGCCCAAGGAGCTCAGAGACAGAATTATGGCAAGGTGCAGATCTGGCCAAGGTTACAAAAGAATTTCTGCAGCACTCAAGGTTCCTAAGAGCACAGTGGCCTCCATAATCCTTAAATGGAAGAAGTTTGAGACGACCAGAACTCTTCCTAGACCTGGCCGTCCAGCCAAACTGAGCAATCGTGGGAGAAGAGCCTTGGTGAGAGAGGTAAAGAAGAACCCAAAGATCACTGTGGCTGAGCTCCAGAGATGCAGTAGGGAGATGGGAGAAAGTTCCACAAAGTCAACTATCACTGCAGCCCTCCACCAGTTGGGGCTTTATGGCAGAGTGGCCCGACGGAAGCCTCTCCTCAGTGCAAGACATATGAAAGCCCGCATAGAGTTTGCCAAAAAACACATGAAGGACTCCCAGACTATGAGAAATAAGATTCTCTGGTCTGATGAGACCAAGATTGAACTTTTTGGCGTTAATTCTAAGCGGTATGTGTGGAGAAAACCATGCACCGCTCATCACCTGCCCAATACAATCCCAACAGTGAAACATGGTGGTGGCAGCATCATGCTATGGGGGTGTTTTTCAGCTGCAGGGACAGAACAACTGGTTGCAATTGAAGGAAAGATGAATGCGGCCAAGTACAGAGATATCCTGGAAGAAAACCTCTTCCAGAGGGCTCTGGACCTCAGACTGGGCCGAAGGTTCACCTTCCAACAAGACAATGACCCTAAGCACACACCTAAAATAAGAAAGGAGTGGCTTCAGAACAGCTCTGTGACCATTCTTGACTGGCCCAGCCAGAGCCCTGACCTAAACTCAATTGAGCATCTCTGGAGAGACCTGAAAATGGCTGTCCACCAACGTTCACCATCCAACCTGACAGAGCTGGAGAGGATCTGCAAGGAAGAATGGCAGAGGATCCCCAAATCCAGGTGTGAAAAACTTGTTGCATCATTCCCAAGAAGACTCATGGCATTACTAGCTCAAAAGGGTGCTTCTACTCAATACTGAGCAAAGGGTCTGAATACTTATGACCATGTGATATTTCAGTTTCTTTTTTAATAAATTTGCAAAAATGTCTACATTTCTGTTTTTTTTCTGTCAAGATGGGGTGCTGAGTTTACATTGAGAAATAAAATGAACTTTTTTTATTTTAGCAAATGGCTGCAATGAAACAAAGGGTGAAAAATTTAAAGGGGTCTGAATACTTTCCGTACCCACTGTATATACTGTATATCTATATAGTATACACTGAATAGGATTTGACTCTGAAATATGGACTATATCAGTACAGCAGGGTGATATAACAAGTTGGTATTGTGTTAGCACAATTGAAGTACAGTTCAGCTCATTATTTAAGAATTTTGAAGACTAATATGAAACACAAAGTTCTCTGAAAGTTGTCTTCGGCTGTTTTCATTTTGGTGATATCTTTCCCATTACAGTATGGTTTCTGTTGTCACCTCTTTCTTGATAGCTTTTGCATTTCTCTGTCTCTGGTTTTCTTTTTTTTCTTTTTCTTTTTTTTTTGCTGCTAACGTTACAGTTCTTTTCTCATTAACTCCAAAGAAAACAGCGGTGATGCTGCAGATACAAAATGTGAGATGTAAAATGTGTCAATGGAAAAAGAGGAAATTGTGAAAACTTTCATGAACTACATGTAATTTACTGTAACTTTGACTTATCCGCCAGGAACAGAGAGTGGCAAAACAGATATTTATCGACATGTTTTCAGTCATTTTAATGCTTGTCTCGTGGACCTCTCCAGAACGGCCCATCAAATTCCTTCAAGAACTGAAAAATATTCAGGTGCAGGAGGGCAATGTGGTGAGTCTCTGCTGTGAGCTCTCCAAACCTGACACTCCCGTGCAGTGGAAGAAAGGAGACAATGTGTTGACCGGCGGAGAGAAATACCAGATGAAGCAGAACGGCTCCACACTGGAGCTCCTCATCAGGAAAAGCCAGCCTGAGGACAGTGGCACATACAGCTGTGTTTGTGAAGACATAAAAACTACTGCCACCATCATCATCACTGGTTAGAGGCGTTCTACGCTATCACTATGTAACAAAACATACTTTGGTAATTTTCACATTTTATACTGCACTTTTCCATGTCTTTCTGATGTATCACTCCTCAGCGATCCCGGTGACCTTCAAGCAGAAGCTGAAGAACCAGGAAGCTGTGGAGGAGGGCAGTGTGACGCTGCGCTGTGAGCTTTCTAAGCCAGGAGTCCCAGTGGAGTGGAGGAGAGATGCTCAACTTCTGATAGAGGGAGAAAAATATCAGATGAAGCAAGAGGGCAGGGTGGCCGAGATGCTGATTAAAAATTTAACTCTCACAGACACTGCAGAGTACTGTTGTTTTGCTGGCACTGTTGTGACCTCAGCTGACATCAAAGTAAGAGGTATGCTTCACTACACCTGACACAGATGAAAAATAACAGGGAATGACAGTGTTCATGTGCTGATTTTGTGTCTTAACCACAGTGATATAGGCTTGGTATTCCATATGACGAACACAGCAGATCTATTAAGAAATCTGCTTAATGTTGTTGTTTGTTTTTTTCTCAGAGCTCCCTGTAACATTTAAACAAGAGGTTGAGACTTTGGAAGTGAAGGAAGGGGAGAGTGGAGTTTTCTGCTGTGAGCTCTCCAAACCTGGAGCTCCAGTGGACTGGAGGAAAGGCAGAGTCATCCTCAAACCTGGATACAAATATGAGATGAAACAAGAGGGACGTCTCACAAAACTGATCATCAACAATGTGGAGGAGAGCGATGCTGGGAAATACACCTGCAAGACCAAAGACAGCCAATCAACTGCTGAGCTCAGCGTCAAGGGTAGGACAGAGATCTTACACCGAAACCATGATTAATAATTAATAATAACTCCTATGAATTAACTGGGCATTCTCAAAACATCCCCTTGCAGCTCCTCCCATCACGTTCAAGACGAAGTTAAGGAACCTGCAGGTGGAGGAGGAGAACAGCCTGACATTGAGCTGTGAGTTATCTAAGCCTGGCCTTTCTGTGGAGTGGAGGAAAGGAGAAGAGCTTCTGAAGAATAATTTCAAGTACCAGATTAAAAACCGAAACAGTGTCATGGAGCTGACCGTCAAAAACGCACAGCTGGAGGACAGTGGTGTCTACAGCTGTATCTATGGTGATGCCAAGACCGCAGCCAACGTCACCATTACATGTAAGGGAAGACTGTAAATACAAGCATGTTTGTGTATTTTTTGCATTCTTTTTAGAAATTCTGGCAATTTTGACAGAAATTTTGATTTGTGATTATGTAGATTTTAAAAGTATGTATTTGAATTTAAAAAGGAGTAAAAGTAGAACAATATTGTCTTTAAAGTAAAATAGTAAAAGATACAACCCTACCCAAGCAGTGGGAATTTTCTTGATCTCTTTTATTATTGAATTATGTATGTCTCTTATACCGGTTTTCACTGTATAAAAATTGCCTTTTGTATCTGCTCTCAAAACACAACGTGAACTTTGATTTTTCACCCCAAACTCACAGCTATTCCCCTCACCTTTAAAATGGGTCTGAAGAACCAGGAGGCCCCTGAAGGAGGCATCGTGACCCTTCGCTGTGAACTGTCCAGGGCCGGGGTGCCTGTGCAGTGGTGGAAGTCAGAGGACCAGCTCTATCATGGAGGGAGGTATCAGATGATGCTGAGAGGGAAGGTAGCAGAGATGCACATCAAAAACATCCAGCCAGAGGATGTTGGAGAGTACAGCTGTGTCTTTGGAGGGCAGAGGACAGTGGCTGAAGTGAACGTGAGAGGTATTTGACATGCTTGCGTTTTTTGTTTCTCACACCAAGCCACTGTTAACCCATGGTTCTGGTTCTGTATGACTCCTCAGGCTAAATATAAACTTTGTATTCAAACCAGTTCCACATGAGTTGTCTGACTTAATTGCATTTACTCAACATTTGCCAAACCCTGATCATAACCACTGATTAATTAGATCACATCTTGTTTCCTCAATAAGCAGATGATTCCATTGTTTCTATTATACTTGAGTTAAAATTCCACTTTTTGTAACACATTATCTCCTATCTGTCTCTCATCAGCGGCAGCAGGTGTGTTCTTTGAGAAGGAACTGGAGAACCAAGTGGTAATGGAGGGGAAACCTGTGCTGCTGTCTTGTGAAGTTACCAGTGCTAATGTCCCTGTTACTTGGAAGAAGGACAACATTGTGGTAGAAGAAGGAGGACGGTGCATTTTAAAGAAAAAAGGCCCCACGCACTCTCTGGAGATCAAGAAATTACTTCTGGAGGATGCTGGAGAGTACTGCTGTAGCACCAGAGGCAAGAAGACCACTGCCAAGCTGACTGTGAGGGGTATGTGGATACTACAGTGGAATTTCATCTATCATGTACTGATACATTTGGCTAATTCATTTACTTTCAAAGAAATGTGGCATGAAAATAACCGACAGGCCGTTCTCAGCTAAGTTCATGTACATATATCAGATTCAATCTCTAAAAAGCCAGCTGTATCTAGCTCCTTCCTCCTCCACAGAGCGCGTGCGGATTGTTACAGAGCTGCAAGACATAACGGTGACGGCGGGAGAGGACGCGGCGTTTGTGTGTGAGCTGAGCCACTCGGACGTGAGTGAAGGTGTCTGGTGGCTCGGTTCCAGCCCACTGCAAAGGAACGAGATGAACCAGATGATGTGCCAGGGTCGCCAGCACCGACTGGTCCTCACCATGACAACACCTGAGGAGACGGGCACCGTGGCATTTGTGATTGGGGATGAGAGGACCTCTGCATGTCTGCTAGTGGTCCCTAAGCCCAAAGGTGAGCAGAAACATAAGAGATATAGGGTAGAAAGATATTTGATATTAATACCAGCTTCCACAGCTTACAGTCAGTTGTTACATAATGAATGAGAAACCCAACACTTATCAAGTACAATCTTGATGCTGCATTTGTTACAAACATAGTGTATCTCCTTTATTTTATGTTATTGTTATCATAAATTGGCATGTGATTTCAAATTCCAGTTTTATTTGAGGAAAAGCCTGAAGACGTTGTGCTTACGGAGGGAGAGACGGCCACTTTGTCCTGCACAATCTCCGACTATACCTCACCAGTTACCTGGACACGCAACCATATACCCCTCTGCAATGGTGATAAATATGAGTTGCGTAAGGAGGGAAAAGTCAACCTGCTACTTATCCATGATGTGGATCCCCTGGATACTGGCATATACTCCTGTGATACAGGAGATGTGCAAAGCAGTGCCAAGCTTACTGTAACAGGTAAAAATGCAAATATTTTTGCTTTTGATGTTACATTTCTGATTAACAAGATGCAGATACTGTAAAATTTTACTTGTTACCTTCTGTCTTCCCTTGGAATGCTAATTGTTGTACCTGCTTTCTTTGAACATTGATTAGATTTGTCAAATTATACTATGAAATGTTCTTATATCACCAAATGTCTCCAACTCTTATTCCTAGAGCTCCCTCCATTCTTCCAGGAAGAATTGCAGAATACGGAAGTTGAGGAGGGAGGTTTGGCCTCTCTGTACTGTGAGCTGTCTAAACTTGGAGTGCCAATTCAATGGAAGAAGAACAGACTGCCGCTAAGAGCCAGCAGGAAATATGAGATGAAGCAGGACGGCTGCCTCCTCCAGCTGCACATCAAGGAGCTCAAACTTGAGGACAGTGGCAGCTACACATGTCAAGCAGGAAGTGCAGAGACCACTGCAACTGTGACAGTGAAAGGTGTGTGAAGTTGGATATGTGCATGGCAGGGAGTGGACTTTCTGAACTCTTTACATTTTCCAACATAGCAGTTCCCGCCTAGATGTTCCCAAATGTAACTTTATCACTGTACATTTTGGTGTCAGTACACAGCCCACATACTAGTGTCAAGTACAGTAACTTTCAATTACTTTCCTATGATTGTCTGAACCTGCCTGAAATGTAAATACTGCATGTACCCTTATGCTAAAATAGTAAGATAACAAATGACCATTCTGCCTTTTTGTGTGACAACTCAAACATAAAGATGTTTCATTTTTCTCCCGCTCAACCCTTTTTTTCCAGAGCTCCCTCCATACTTCAAGAAACAATTAAGACGCATGGAGGCTGAGGAGGGAGGTTCAGCCTCCCTCTCTTGTGAGCTGTCTAAACCTGGAGTATCAGTGCAGTGGAAGAAGAACAGACTGCCACTCAGAGAAAGCAGGAAGTATGAGATGAAGCAGGACGGCTGCTTCCTTCAGCTCGACATCAAGGAGCTCAAACCTGAGGACAGTGGCTGTTACACATGTCAGTCAGGAGGTGCAGAGACCACTGCAACTGTGACAGTGAAAGGTGTGTGAATTTGGAGATTTACATGGCAAATGTGACCGTGTCAGTAACATCTGAATCATAGAAATAGTTCTTATGATAATCTAAACTTACTGACGATCAGAATAATTTGATATTATTTGGACCAAACACTACTCATCTATCGCATAAGTAGACTATAAAAACATTAACATGATGTATACTACTTATTTGGTCACTCCAACCCTCTTATCTTTCCCAGAGCTCCCACCATTTTTCAAAGAGGAACTGCAGAATGTGAAGGAAGAAGAGGGAGGTTCAGTTTCCCTGTGCTGTGAGGTGTCCAAACCTGGGCTGTCAGTGCAATGGAAGAAGAATAAGCTGCCTCTAAGACCCAGCAGGAAATATGAGATGAAGCAGGATGCCTGCCTCCTCCAGCTGCACATCAAGGAGCTCAAACCTGAGGACAGTGGCAGCTACACATGTCAAGCAGGAAGTGCAGAGACCACTGCAACTGTGACAGTGAAAGGTGTGTGAATTTGGAAATGTGATACATTTTTGCAATGTCAGCAAATTGTTAATCTAATCTAAACTTCAAACAACAGCAAAAATCATGTGTCTATCACTGATATTTTTTTTTTTACAGCACCTTATTTAGCCTGATTTTGAGAATGTCTAAAATGCTATTTCTGTTATGCTAAAACATCCCACTCAGTTACTCCCTAAACACTTGACATTTCCCAGAGCTCCTGCCATTTTTCAAACAAGAATTGCACAATGTGGAGGCTGAGGAGGGAGGTTCAGTCTCCGTGTCCTGTGAGGTGTCTAAACCTGGGCTGTCAGTGCAATGGAAGAAGAACAGACTGCAACTGAGAGCCAGCAGGAAGTATGAGATGCAGCAGGACGGCTGCTTCCTCCAGCTCCACATCAAGGAGCTCAAACCTGAGGACAGTGGCAGCTACACATGTCAGTCAGGAACTGCAGAGACCACTGCAACGGTGACAGTGAAAGGTGTGTGAATTTGGATCATTCTGACTATATCAGAACATTTTAGTGTTACAGCTTCATGCACTTTATTGTACAAAACTTCCATGTTCTCTCTGATCTCCCTAGTAGTCATTATGTTAACCTACCTATAGGTAGTCTTAAAAAATATATAAAAAGTTATTACAAATGCTGTCCTGATGAGGTTTCAAGCATTGTTCCCTTTACATTATAGATCCATAATGTTGTTTTTCTTGCCCATTTTCCCAGAGCTCGCTCCATTCTTCAAGAAAGAATTAAGATGTGTGGAGGCTGAGGAGGGAGGTTCAGCCTCCCTGTCCTGTGAGGTGCAATGGAAGAAGAATAAGCTTCCACTGAGAGCAAACAGGAAGTATGAGATAAAACAAGATGGCTGCCTCCTCCAATTGCACATCATGGAGCTCAAACCTGAGGATAGTGGCAGCTACACATGTCAAGCAGGAAGTGCAGAGACTACTGCAACTGTGACAGTGAAAGGTGTGTGAATTTGCCAGTGAACAATGTAGTGTTTGCTCTGTATGCTTTTAACCACGTAACAAAACTGAATGTTCATTGTAAGTTGATCAAAAGTCTTTAACAATTACATCTCAGGCTTTTTATTGTCCAATTTCACTTAGGATGTATAATTTTTGAAAATATTTTCCAATCCATATCTATTTTCGCAGAAGTTGCTCCATTCTTCAACAAAGAATTACAAGGTATAGAGGGTGAGGAGGGAGCTACAGCCTCTCTGTTCTGTGAGGTGTCTAAACCTGGGGTGCCAGTTCAGTGGAAAAAGAACAGACTGCCACTGAGAGCCAGCAGGAAGTACGAAATGAAGCAAGATGGCTGCTCCCTCCAGCTGCACATTAAGGAGCTCAAACTTGAGGACAGTGGCAGCTACACTTGTCAAACAGGAAGTGCAGAGACCACTGCAACTTTGACAGTGAAAGGTGCTTTGTTGCTGTTGTGGTGTATTCACTGAAAGTTTTTAGTATTCCACCTCTTAAGCTCTTGATGATAGGAGGGTATCCTTTTTCAAAATTTAAAACTACTTAAATGTGATAGTTTGAACTGTTTGGAACACACAAAATTTTCCTGAGTAGCAAGCAAAATCAATACATGAAAACTGAATATATTTTCAGATCTTATTTGGCACTTTATCTGGCGTCTTAAATAATGTTTTTGTCTGCTTTGTACCACCTACCTAGAGCTTGCTCCATTCTTCCACAAGGAATTGCAAAATGTGGAGGCTGAGGAGGGAGGTGCAGCCTCCCTGCACTGTGAGCTGTCTAAGCCAGGAGTGTCGGTTCACTGGAGGAAGAACAAGCTGCCACTGAGAGCCAACAAGAAGTATGAAATGAAACAAGATGGCTGCTTCTTCCAGCTCTACATCAGGGAGCTTAAACCTGAGGACAGTGGGAG
This sequence comes from Seriola dumerili, assembly GCF_002260705.1. Classification (NCBI taxonomy): domain Eukaryota; kingdom Metazoa; phylum Chordata; class Actinopteri; order Carangiformes; family Carangidae; genus Seriola; species Seriola dumerili. The sequence goes on along the minus strand of NW_019174257.1, from coordinate 1,819,357 downwards.
CTACACATGTCAAGTAGGAAGTGCAGAGACCACTGCATCTGTGACAGTGAAAGGTGTGTAAATTTGGCAATGTGCAAAGCAAACTTTACTATTTCACACACTCGAGCCACAGAAAAGTAATGTTATTGTCAGTGGCTAAGTACTGTCTTGAGTTGACTGAACTTTCTGAGACTTATTATAAGTTGTAACAAAGCAATTAAAGGACATGCAGGTAGACACATATGCTAATGTCTTGGGCACTATTTCTCTTTTGGTAAAGACATTTTCCTCCTCTTTATGACATTGTTTCACAGAGCTCCCCCCATTCTTCAAGAAGGACTTACAAAGTATGGACGCTGAGGAGGGAGGATCAGCTCCCCTGTGCTGTGAGGTGTCTAAACCTGGGCTGTCAGTGCAATGGAAGAAGAACAGACTGTTACTGAGAGCCAGCAGGAAGTATGAGATGAAACAAGATGGCTGCTTCATCCAGCTACACATTAAGGAGCTCAATCCTGAGGACAGTGGCTGCTACACATGTCAAGCAGGAAGTGCAGAGACCACTGCAACTGTGACAGTGAAAGGTGTGTGTGCGTATGGTTGTTGTGGGCGTATACATGGGAAATTTTGTTGTATTACTCTCAAATTCTCACTGATAGAGGTTATACTTTTTCAGATACTTGTATGATTGTATGAACTCACTGTATTTTCCATTGTAGCACACTCTACCTATTAGGCACATACAGTATGTAAGCTAAATCAGTGTCTCAAATAATGTTTTTGCTGTGTTCTGCCCCACCTACCTAGAGCTCATTCCATTCTTCAAGAAAGAACTAAAAAATGTGGAGGCTGAGGAGGGAGAGGCAGCCTCCCTGTCCTGTGAGCTGTCTAAGCCTGGAGTGTCAGTGCAATGGAAGAAGAATAAGCTTCCACTGAGAGCAAACAGGAAGTATGAGATAAAACAAGATGGCTGCCTCCACCAGCTGCACATCAAGGAGCTCAAATCTGAGGATAGTGGCAGCTACACATGTCAAGTAGGAAGTGCAGAGACCTTTGCAATGGTGGCAGTGAAAGGTGGGTGAATCTTGATACCTGAGTTACAGTTACAGTTAAAGAAACACACGTTTATTCATTTTCTTTTTCTTCAACTTCCACCACACATAAATAAGTTGTCAACATTTTTTTCTCATTCTTTTGCCTAGCACTACAATCTGCTCCACCAAACACAGAGCCTCCCACAATATTACCTCGGGTAAAGGGTGCTGTCTCTAAAACAACTCCTAGTCCCGAGAGTGAGGAGCCTGGCCTCCCAGAGGCCAAACCTGTTCCTCCAGAGCCCAAAAAGAGATCTCATAGGAAAGCATCTATTACAAATTCAGAAAAAGATGAGGAGCCAGTATTGCACCTAAAGCAGTCTGTGCTGAAGGAAAATAATAAAGACCAAAAAGGAACCCAACCTGTAAAGCCTATGGAGAAAGACTTTGATGTTGTACAGAACATAACACAACTGGAGAGTGAGGGCTACAAGAAAGCCGATAACTCAGTGAGATTACTAGAGCAGGATGACAGGATTGACAGGAAGGTCAAAGAGCCAGGGAGGTCTATGGAAACAGAAAATGAAGTTTTCCTGGAGAAGCAACAAGGAAGGAATTTGGAGGAAATGGTTAAAGCTGACCTTAAAGTAAGTCAATCAGAGAGGGTTCTGGGTGACACTGTGGCTGAACAACAGAGATTAAAACAAGCAGGAAAGCCCTCAGAGAAAACAAGTGAAATTCAGGAGAAGGTGAAACATCCTGGGACGCTTCTGCGGAAGAACAGTGAGGATGAAAAATGGCCTGTTGAAGCACTAGAAAAGTCAAGTGGAAAAGAAACAATAAAGGAACATGTAAAGTCTACAGTAAAGGAAGGTGCAGCAGGCATGATGGAAGAGGAACCTTTAAAACCACCAGTAAGATCTAAAGGAAAGACAATGGAGGGGAAGCAACCAATAAAGCATATTTTAAGAGAACCTGAGGAGTTAATTACCCAAGCATTAAAGACTACAGTAAATGGCTCTGAGGAAGACCATAAACAGAGAGACTATGTGAGACAACAAGTGTCCACAGAGGCAGAGAGGGGGAAAAAGCCACTCAAGCAAGTGCTGTCAGTAGAGCAACCAGAAAAACCTTCAGAAAGAGAGGCAGAATTTACCCCTCCAAAACCACCTGTGAGGATAAAAGGTAAAACAAAAGGGGGAATGGAAAAACAATTATCACGGGATACAGAAACAGATCAAGAAGGACAAGAGCTGACAGGAGGTGTGGTGAAAACAACGGATGATCAGCCAGTAAAACAGTCAATAAGGTCTGTGGGAAAAGAGGATAAAGAGAAACCCAGACTTGAGAGGAAACATTCAGTAACAACAGACAGTGAGATAGCTGAGAAAATAAGGCAGCCTGTGAAAGCTGCAGAGAAAGATGCAAACACCAAACAGCTGATCAAACAACCAGTAAAACCCATGAGAAAAGAACCTGAAGTTGACCAGGAAATTAAACTGGCAGTTGAGCCAATGAGAAGGAAGGAAGAAAAACAGACGAAGATGACAGAAGATGTTCCCCTTCTGTATATTTCTGAAGACGAAACTTTCTCAGAGGCTTTGACGGAAATACCAGGGAAGGTCCACCCAACTGGCTCTTGTAATGAGGGGTCAACTCAACCCTCTGGTCTTCCACCAGAGATTGACATCAGCATTGAGGATGAACCACAAATGCAAGAGGCAGCAGTCAAGATCCAGGCTGCCTTTAAAGGCTACAAAACCCGCAAAGACATGCGACCTGTCTTTAAAGAGGTTTTTAAGAACCAGAGTGCAGATCTTCATGGTACAATTACTCTAGTGTGTGTTGTAGAAGGAAAACCCAGCACAGTGCGCTGGCTGAAAAACGGCCAACAAATCACTAATGACCAGCGCTGCCGTACTGAGACTACAGAGAAGGGCGTGTGCACACTGGTGATCAAAAACCTTACCACCAGTGACGGTGGAATCTATACCTGTGAGGTGGTGAATAAGTTTGGTGTGACCTCCTACAATGGAAACGTAACGGTAGTACAGCCTCAGCAGGCTGCTCCGACAGCCCAGAAGCCTGTGCACCCACCCCTTGCAGCCATAACTCCTCTGCAACTTGCCCCACCAAGGCCTGAGGTCCAGGCCAAAACACAGACTCTGAATCTTCCTCAGACTCAAGCACAGATACCCACTTCAGCTACAGATGCTGCAAACTATGTAGAAAGTGTGAGTGTCTCTCTGTGGGAGGCCTACAACCTGACGGAGCTGACTGCACAGATGACTCTGGAAGAGAGGAGACGATCATCACTCATTGCTGCCAGCTCCAGTGAGTAACTCGCTTATATACCGGGTGTGATGACAAAACATATGGATTTGCTTGGTCATATATTTACAGTATAGTGCATATGATTTTGTGCTTTCAACAGTGTCAAGTCCCTCTGATTATGACACGGCTCTGGATATAATGGAACCTGTTGAAACTGTTCCTGCTGTTTCAAGGTCAGAGTGCAGAAGAAAAGATTTGTTTATCTGAATTTCAGTGCAAAATTGGTCTTTTGTTCTCATGAAAATACCCAAAATATATTTTTATATTGTCACAGGGAAGTACCAAAACCACAAGATCAAGTATCTGCGAAGGACAATAAAGAAGAGATAGCTGCTCCACAACCTCCTAAGAAACTATTAAAGGTCAAAGGTAAGCTATGTTGATTTTGTTCATTGTTGTTTTTCACCTTTCCATTACTAGTTCTCTACTTTCCTGTCAGGTAATACCAGAGCTTTCTTCCTCTATAATCTGTAGGAGCTCATGAAGGCAGAATGAGGACACCATCTCCAAAGCACCATCGTGCCCACACACCCTTAGCAAGTACGGTATCTGGATCAGAGTCAGAGGGGGAAGAGGATAGCAGAGAGGTACTTTTTGCGTATTTTGCTCTAGCATGGATGTATTTATGGACTTATTCTATCTGCTCTATAAATATTAATGTAACAAATGTGATTCAATAAAGTCAAAATCTGACAAAGTAATATTACACATTTAATTTTTTAAGCCGTAAATTATGTAATTTTTGTCCCCCTCAGACATTTGAAATGTATGTGGCTCGAGCTGACTGCAGTCCTAACAGTGGAAATAAGAACAGTTTCATCCTGAAGGAGGGCCAGTTTGTAGAGGTCCTGGATTCTGTTCATCCTGACAGATGGCTGGTGAGGACCAAACCCACCAAAACCAACCCTGCTCGACAGGGATGGGTGTGTCCAGCCTACCTGGAAAAGAAGAGAAAGGTAGGATGTATAGATCCGGATGTTTTTTCTCCAATGCTGAATAAACATGTTACATTAACCATTTAGGTTTGCTTAAGATAAGACTTAAGATAATAAATACATGACTGTTGTTTCGAACAGGAAACCTTCCCACAAATGAGAGCACCTCAAGAGGATCTTGATGGAATAGGGTCTACAGGAGAAGAATATCGGAGAGCTATGAGGTCTGTTATTCTGCAATTATATGTTGACATAAAAAAAAAAAATTGGGAGGAACGTCACCAGACAGTTTATTTTTTATTAGGATTTAGGATTAGATTTAGAATTTTATTGAAATTTTATTGAAATGCATTATGATTGGTTACATGTATTTGGACAATTACATTTGGATATTTTATGATAATGGAGACTGAATTTGTTCTAATTGCAAATTTCAGAGGAAAACTGCAAAAAACTAATACTGCTGAGCCATGTCCAGTCTGAATGAAAGTCCTTCTTTCTTTAGCCAACTGATCCAAGGCCTGATTGACGGAGAGGAGGAGTTTGTAAAGGAGATGAAGATGTTCACCTCTCACCAGCTAAATTATCTGGACTCTAGTTGCCACGTCCCCATTAACATCCTCAACCAGAGAGAGATCATTTTCAGGAATATCAAGGACATTGTCTTTCTGCATGAGAGGTAACACACACACACACACACACACACACACACACACACACACACACACACACACACACACAGAAATGTATTGCACTTCTACTATATTGTATGTAATTCATTCTATTTTTTTCTCAATCGTTACTTCTTGATTTTGATGTTTTCAGTGTCAAGCATTGTCTTTTTTAAATTTTTTTTCCTGACACTGCCTCTCACTTCTCTCACTCCAGGTGCGTCCTTCCTGGTCTGAGAGGCTGTGCCACAGACGATGATGTGGCCATGCATCTGATCAAGCACACTGAGGACTTTGAAAAGTATCTTCACTACATGGTGGGACAAGCTCAAGCTGAAGCCTGCGTCACCGACAAGGCTACCCAGCAATATTTCAAAGTATTGACAAAATCTGTTTGGATTTAAACATAAACCTTTAACATGAATATTGTGGAAACTAAGGTGCTGAGTAGCAGCATTGTTGCACGTATCTAATGTTCTTTATTTCTTTAATATGTTGCTCATTACACTTCAGGAGTTAGCAGAATCTGGTAAGCCTGACGCACCTGTCATGGATGTCCTTACCTTCCTCCAGCGACCAGTGGAGAGGATTCAAACCTACCAGGCTTTACTCAAGGTCAGCATACAGTTTCATTTACAAATTTGTGTAGAATTCCACAGACTAAACTTTTTTGACAAAATTTTGTTTGATTCTTTATTGTGCCCCTCACAATCAAACAGGAATATTGTAGAGAACCAGGAATATTTGTATCTTGGATATTTATTTCAACTAAACATATTTAACGAGCTCCGCTTGTTCTGCTGTTGCACACGTGGCAGTGTCTTCTTGAAAATTTGTCACCTGATTGCCTGGGATGTAAATGAAAAACATTTTTTTGGCAGGAGTTTATCAAGAACAAAGCCAAAGGTGGTCAGAGCTGCTGTCTGTTAGAGGATGCCTTCTCTACGGTGTCCTGTCTGCCCTGGAGGTCTGACAACCTGCATCAAGTGTCCCTCATCGAGAACTACCCAGCTCCTCTAACTGCCCTGGGCGAGCCTGTGCGACAGGTACCTACAGACGACTGACATGTTTTCATTATAAACTCCGAGTTAGGCTGACATATGGTCATCGTATGGTCTTCACTTGCCTTCTTCCCTCCAGGGAGTCTTCACAGTGTGGGAGGAATCTCCAGAAATTAAGACGGCCTCTAGAGGGCATCAGAGACAAGTCTTTCTCTTCAAGGAATGTATCGTACTGTGTAAACTGAAAAGGGACACTCGCATGAACAGTGACACCTACACCTTCAAGAACAAAATGAAGGTAGCATCTATGCTCCTGTTTTCCTACTAAATCTACTTGTGTTTGTGGGGCAATACAAAAAAGAAACTGTTTAATATCATAGCTTTTCACACTCCATAATGATTACTGTAGCACAGTTTACTCTGATTTCTTTTTCCACATTTTGACCTCACCATCCTTCTCACTTGTCTCTGTCATCTTTGCTTTTGTTATCTGCTCAGCTGAATGATGTGGAAATAAAGGAGACTGTGGGTGGAGATGAAAAGTCTTGGGGGTTGTGGCATGAGCACAGGGGCTCAATGCGTAGGTACACACTGCAGGGCCGCTCCACGCTGGTTAAACTGCCCTGGCTCAAAGACCTGAAGGAGCTCCAGCAACGCTCCAGTCTGCCCACTAACAGTAAGTCAAAGTGAACACCAGGTGAAGTTTGACATTGAATTATAAGAAATAAACAAATATTTTCCTATTTATTTTAAATTTATGTTTTTATCTTAAAATGACAATGGCAGCAACAGGATGACATTAACTGAACATTGTCACAGACGGTCACAAAACTTTTGTGGCATAATATGGCAAATATTTTCACCAAATGCTTTGTGTGTAATTTCTGTATTTGTGTGTGCGTCAACAGGCCCACCAGTGTTTGAGTCACTGTTGTCTGACTGCACAACAAAGATAGGGCAGACAATTAAACTGACATGCAAGGTCACAGGATCACCCAAACCAGTGGTCAGCTGGCTCAAAGGTCTGGAAATGCTTTCTAAAATATAAATAATAAAATAGTCATGTAAATTCTTTACTTTTAATGTATCAGAGTAGGTTTTGCTGAGCATGTGTAGCAAAAAACAGCAAGTCATGGTTTCACAGTTAAAATATCTGATGTCTGCTTCTCAGATGGCCTTCCTCTGGAGGATGACCCCCGTCACATCATCACAGCGGACCGGTCTGGAACCTGCAGTGTCATCCTGGACAATCTCACTGCAGAGGACTCTGGACAGTATACATGTTACGCTACCAGCTCCATGGGCACTGCTGGTACTCTGGCTAAGGTTGTGGTGCAGGGTGAGTCTGTGGATGAGCCTGGGTCACTTCAGTAGTTCGTTACCATACAGCGATATGTGTGTTTGTAGATGAATGCCTTACATGCAACACCTACACTGTCACAAAGGAACACAGGACAGATGACGGACCTCATATTTTTTTTCATCATATTAGCATATCTACAACTACAAGCACAAATACTGCCACTACTTCTACTACTGCTCTTACTTCTATATTATTACTAGTACTACTACTATTAATAGTAGAGTTACAATGACCTCTACAACTACTAGAGCTAGTAATAATTCTACTACTTGTACAACTGCTATTATGCAACTCTTGCTACTACTGGTGCCATTGTAATTACAATTGTCACACTTACTACTATTGTTATTATTACTACTATAATTGCTACTGTAGTTTCTAAAACTTGTCTTACTACTGCTGTATTTACTACTAATAATATTACTGTGAATACATTCACTGCTGCAGGCTGATTTACTGGTCACTTCTATTGCTAATTCCTCTGCTACTACTATTGCTGCTTTGACTGCTGATCCTTCTAATATTGTCATTACCCCACTACTAAAACTGCCATTATTGGCCTGTTTCTAATTATAGGGACACAGGTGACAATTTAATGTATTTTTTCTTCTCTCTAGCTCCACCCAGATTTGTGAGTCGGCTGGAGAGTGCTTGTCTAATAGAAGGAGAGGACATCCAGTTCTCTTGTTCCACACTCAGTACTCCTTTACCACGAATCAGGTATGGCGAGAAAAAAAGCAAAGATGACTGTGACCGCAGTGGTTGTGAGGTGAATACGTCAAACACATCCATCTTTGGGTTTGGCAGGTGGTTGAAAGATGGCAGAGAGTTGACTGACCAGCAAAAATACTCGATCCTGAATGATGCTCGGAGTGGAATCTTGTGTCTGACGGTCATCTGCGCAACAGCGGCAGATATTGGACAGTATGAGTGTGAGGTATAAAACCCACATACATAAAACCTTCAATGTATTAAGATGATTGGCATTATTAATGTCAGAGATCTTCTTTTAAGATGCAGTATATCAAATGTTTTGTTTTGCTTAGCTTTGGAATGAGTTTGGCTGTGTCAAGTGCAAAGCAGGTCTATGCCCCACTTACATACCACCGACTGACATCGAGGATGACCAACCAAAGGATTTACCCCCTAAAGGTAGGACTGGCAAAGTTGCTGAAGGTAAATATCCTCCACATATGATGGAAACTAGTGGCAGGGTTTTCATGCGGCTGATCGACACGTTCACTAGTTCAGCCGTGTTTGAGAAGGGATGAAGCACATGCCATTGTCCAGTTTCACTTCAGATCCTGTCACCCTCTCTGCATCACGTCATGTGACATCTCTTCACTTTACAACAAACTGCAACAATCTGCATCAATTTCCACTTTCAACCACTACCATTCATCCATTCGATTCAAGTTCACACCATTTTGAGATTTTACTCACATTTTCCTTTTTCCCATTTCACAGACACTCACATCATAAGTAGTTCAAACTACCATACCACTTGTCACTAGATCCCCTGGGGTTACGGCATGGAGTGCAGCCTGTAGATGAATGCCTAAAATATGAAACGGAAAGAATAAGTAGTTTCTGTCTGCATGGCACGGCAAATTTGAATTTACAACTATTAACTGCATTATACAGTGGTATGCCTGAGATAAAACTACACTGTCATTTTTCATTTCTCCATTTCTACTGCTGCCATTTGAGTTAAGTGCATCATGCATGCTATAGGTGAAAGGACACTCTCTCTCTCTCTCTCTCTCTCTCTCTCTCTCTCTCTCTCTCTCTCTCTGTCTCTCTCTCTCTCTGAATGCCGTGAGAGTGGTTCATCTCTCTCTCACACTACTACAGTGACCTTAGCTACACTAAACACATACTTAAACATAACCATCTCTTACCTAATACCTACACATAGCCAATGCTAACTTCTGCCCTTTGATCCTTAATCTGTGTCACTAGTCACTCCATCTCTTCTACTAACTAGTGTTGAGTCTGAGGCACTTTAACCCCTGCCTCTGGAAAAAAAAAAAAAAACTCGTAAGTATAACTACTTCTATGTCAAAAGAAGCTTTTATTTGCCATAACCCAGTGGGATCTAGTGGGTATCATTCAACATAGGCACCATACTTTATTTCCCAGCATTCCTCTCACTCATGTAAACACAATGATACATTTATTGTATGGAATGATTTTGTGTTTTTCATCATGTCTCCACTTTCCACACAGGGCATGGATTGAAACAGACTCGATCATTTTCCCCCCATTAGACTCATGTTATCATCCAAAAGTCAGCCCAGCCACCGAGGTGCCATAACTAACAGCAGTAATTTAAATATAGTGTGTAGTATTACTGTCCTATATTATGTAGCGATTTTCAAACTGTGCTAGTATCTATGAATTTACTGTTACTGTTACTATCACACAGGGTCAGAAATACAACTAGTATAATGGAGTAAATAATAGAATTCAGCCAAATTCAATGGACTTATTAGAGTGGATGAAAAACCTGCTGTAAGTTTGACATATGATATACTTTATATTGACTATAAAGTTGTCTTACTCACATATTTTTTTTCTGGCTTTTGGACACTGGTTCACGGTGTTTTCCCTTCCATTGTCCATATCCTACACGTTTCTCCATCTTCCTTCTACTAGTAGTAAAGGAGGAAGTTCCTCACATGGACCGTTCCATGTAAGTCATCATTGTCATGATAACAAATAACCACTCAACAGTCCCCTTTTTCCTCTTGCCAACGCATGCCCAGCTAACTCTTCACTCCTACGAACACAAGATGGTCATGTGCTGGGCGGGTGCTCCCTTTGCGCCCATGCAGGAGTGGGCATGCACCCATGTCCTGTTGATGTGGTGGGTTAGTGGGGTAAAACCCTCAAGTCCTGAGGTAAGAAATGCAGTATTACTGCTGGTGGTACTTAAGGTAATGTACTTTTTTTCACTTTTCACTCTCCAATGTTGCAGTACATATAAATTACATTCAAGGCAAAGTGATAATTCCTTTAAATATAGTTAGAAAATATATTGTTATATTAAGTCTGTGATCCTTAAACTCCGGCTGAGTGGCAGTTTGGCTTTGGTAGATGCAGACTCAGAGGGCTGGTCCACTGCCTTTGTGAAGAAATGGTTACAGACTGATTTCAGCCCCACCTCTATTGCCAAGGTGCTTTTCCCTCCTGGACACCCTGAACAGTAAGTTAAGTCTCACTTATATATATTGACCTTACTTTCCCGCCTTGAAATTAGTACTGGATGTAAAAAGTAAGTGGAGTAAATTGAAGTGGTTTTGTTAATAATTGAAATGTTACCATACATCGTTATGACTGATAAATAGAATTTGATAATTACCTTTTCCCGTTTGTCCTCTCTTTGTGTCCAGAGCAGAGTGTAGCACTGAGGAGACAGCTCCTGCTGCCACATCCATGGATCAGGTGGTTCAGCAGCCGCTGTATTACCTGGAGGAAGAGGAGGAGGAGATTTACATCTCAGAACCAATGCAGGAAATTACAGATGGTATTCTTGTCATAAGAGTATACATAAGAATATGACTGCTATCAAATTTGGTATGCTCACTAAGTGATCTAATTTCCTGTTCAGCTCCACCCTCCATCCAGGTACCCACTGAGGACCTGTGTGTAGAGCCCGGCCAACCAGCTACATTTACAGCCATCATCACAGGACGACCGACTCCTAAGATACAGTGGTACAAGGTAGGGGCAGTGTAGATCAGTGATTTCCAAATCGGATTGATTGCAAGGGTTTGCAAATATGCAATTTATGGGATGGGAAAAATCATATTCCTATAATACCAGATGTTATTGCTTCTCTGTCTCCCATGAGAAAGGAAGCAGATCTTTTTATGGTTACATTTCCACTCTTCCCACTCACAATGTGACAGGTTGCAGGAGGTCATCACGTTGTTTTAAGAGATTACAGTGCAAAACGTTAGACCAAAGTTTACTGATAAAAGAGACAATCCCTATTAAGAAAAACTTCACTCTTCTGTTGTGATTGGAGGATGAAGAAGAGCTTGCAGCCAATGAGAATGTGGAGATAGTACAGCTTGGTGCCCGCTGCTCAGTGACCATAGTGTGCTCCGAGGGTGAGGACAGCGGCATATACACCTGCTTAGCCTACAATGACTCCGGCCATGCCTCATGCCAGGCTCAGCTCACGGTGGAGGAAGGTGAGATCACAGCATTCACTGTTAAATATGACTGTTTTTGTTTTAGGCATAGATGAATTCGATTTTATTATTATTAGATTTAATTTTGTTAGTCTGTGTGGTTTCTCTATAGGCCCACTGGAGTGTCAGGAGAGAGAGGTGGAGCTGGGGAAGAGAAGGAAGTTATTCTCTGTCTATGATGTTCATGAGGAAATTGGAAGGTGAACCTCTAGATTATACTGACATAGTCCAAGCTGTTCAAGATCTCTGCTAAGGTTTGACATGCGTTTCTTGTTTTAGGGGAACGTTTGGGGTAGTGAAGCGTGTCGTCCACAGAAGGACAGGTGAAGTCTTTTCTGCCAAGTTCCTTCCTCTGCGGAGCAGCACTCGGACGAGGGCCTTCCAGGAGAGAGACTTACTCTCCCGTCTGGCTCATCCCAGAGTGGCCTGTCTGCTGGACTTCTTTTGCACCAGACGCACTCTGGTGCTGATCACAGAAATGTATCCTCCCTGTTAAATATTACAATGTGATCACTCCTTTTTCCTTGCAGTGTGTTTAGCTTAAGTTTGATTTGTATTTGGTTTTAAGAGTTCTTTAACACCATTTCTAGCTGCTGCTCTCATGGACTTCTGGATCATTTATTACTCAGAGGATCCGTCTCAGAGAGAGAGGTACAAGCTTGAGATATTTTTTTCTTGCAAATATTATGTATGGCTCTTGACTAATATTCTACATTTTATTTCAGGTTCAGTCATACATCCAGCAAATCCTTGAAGGTGTTGGTCACATTCACAGCATGAACATCTTGCATCTGGACATTAAAGTGAGATTCCCAGTCCCCAGTCAACACTGCATTATTGACTGTGGCCTTATTTTTGATGCGGTTCTTAATTCTCCATTTTTATTTACACTTCCTTCAGCCGGATAATATCCTAATGGTGTATCCACCCAGAGATGAGATAAAGATCTGTGACTTCGGCTTTTGCCAAGAAATAGACGCATCCAGACACCAGTACAGCATGTTTGGTACACCAGAGTTCGTTGCACCCGAGATTGTTCACCAAGAACCAGTCACTGTTGCCACTGATATTTGGTGAGTCACCTGGTCAATTAAAACTTGAATCAAATAGATGCAAGTGTGTGTTTTTATTATGTGTTATCTGATGTTGCTGTAGAACTGCCACTCTGGTATAACTAGCAGATTTAAATAAAAGCTAAAAATGATTTGCACCGTTGTAAATTAGAGAGCAAAATTAGACCATATTACAATAATATCTTTCATTCTCTCTGTCAGGGCTGTGGGTGTTATAGCCTATCTATGGTACGTATCACTGCATTTTTGATAATTCAAAATTCAAAACATTTAAAATTCAAATTCTTAAATACACAATATATCAATAAGCTGGGCAGTTGACCCACGAGTTTCTGTTAGCTGTTAACATCAGGTTTTAACTTTATCTTGACAGTCTGGTGTGTCGATGTCCTTTTGTGGGCGAGACGGACCGGGCAACACTGCTGAGAGTGGGGGAGGGGACCCTGAACTGGGACGCCCCTGATGTCACATACAGGAGTCCTGAGGCACAGAACTTTCTCCACCTGGTCCTTCAGCCAGATCCAGAGTAGGAGACCTGTTTCATTATTGCTGAGACCACCACTTATCAATCAAGTCACACATCAAATAATAATATGAATCAAAGATATATTCTAGTAAAGTTTGTGCAAATGACAAAGAAATCCCATTTCATGTGACAAATCAGCATAAAGGAACAACAGTGATGTTAATGCCAATTCTGATTCCTCAAATCAAACATATCACAAAAATGCAAAACAAAATTTAAAAAAAAAATCAGTTTTCCTGTTAAAGCTGCATTTAGCTTATGCTGAACCCTCACTGATCAAAGTGAGACCTTGTAGGGCTCAACCAAAAAACTGGCAAAAAAATAAAACAATGAATTAAAAAGTGTCTGAATGCTGCATAAAACTACATTAACTTGGCTGATGTTTCTCTGTGCCTATGCTAGTACCTATTTCACATGAAAGACAGTCATTTGATTCAATGTGGATATCAAACATATTTTTGCTGAACTCCAGTGTTTAGTTCTTAGACCCTAACAACACTGTTAGGTGTGGTTTCAGGTGCAACGTAGCACATATATCTGAGCACTTCCAATTTTCCTTTACGTAGGATGCGACCGTCTGCCTTTGAGTGCTTGAGCCATGAATGGTTCCAGGTGAGAGGAAACAGTACACAATAGGTCTTTTAATCAAGCTTTATTGTATTAAAAAACATACTACAAATGCAACTAAACACTCAAATCTTTGTAACTGTGTCCAGGACAAACATACAGGAGAAGATACTGATGAAATCAACATGAGAAGTTTGAAAGTCTTTATCTCAAAAATGAAATGGCAGGTGAGTTGTCTCTCTTGTATCATTTATCATTTCTTGTAATGTTGATAATCTTGAAGTTTAATATGATTACATCAGATTATATAGTTTACCTAAGATTATGTCTTAAGCATTACCATTATCATTACCGTTGTATCTTCTCAGCGTTCGTTGACTTGCATTGGGTCAGTTCTCACATTGAGGCCTGTCCCTGAGCTGCTGGACGCTCCTCTCAGAGAGACTGCTGTGACGGTGCCTCGTGAGCTCCAGGAACACAGCAGCACCTCTCTGAGCAGTGGCTCATCATCTGAGTATGATGAAGCTGACGCTTTGGACTTTTTCCGGCACTACAGTCCGACTGAGGAGGAGGAGGAGGAAACAGAGGAGGATTATGATCCTTTAATGGAGAGAGCACAGATCCCCGAGCCTTTTGCCAAACTCCACCAAGATGGAGAGGAAGAGGAGGAAGTGACATTAGGGGAGGAAGAGGATGGGGAGATGGTAGGAAGGACGAGTGTATTAGAGCGGAGTATGAGCAGGCAGTCAGTTGCGTCATCAGACGTGTCGTGCCAACAGACACCTCAGAGGGAGCGTAGGTTGAGCAAAGACAGCAGTCAATCTCTCTACCTCTCTGACTGGGATGAGGGTTCAGGAAGTGACGGAGGTCGTATCCCTCGGGGCAGCGTCATCCGAAGCACTTTCTACAGCACCTCTCATCAGCTTTCACCCATGTCTGCCAGACACATGTCATTACGGGACAAATTCCAGGCCAAAAAACAGGAGAGAGGTCGCAAACCACTGAGGAGGAGCTTTTCAGGACGCCTCAATGAACCTCTTATTGAATATGTGGAGGATGAGACAGAAACTAATCGAGGCCAAAGACGGGGATCTATTCAGCCCACGATGCAGAAATCCTGCTCCTTTGACAGTGGAGTTGGCCTCATCCATGGCAACGTACCCCCTCACAGGAGGAGCAGGTCTCTTGATGAGTATTCGCGCCGGTCTCCCAGCTCACCCAAGCGCACAATGCCGGGGGAAGAAGAAGGCTCTCAAAGTCTGAAGGAAGATTTCACAGATGATGAAGTGGCTGGGAGAAACTTGTTGGCCATCCCGGGCCCACGACGACCTGCAAGAAGACGTGGCTCCATCACTCCTGTACATGCGACTCGCACACTGGGCGGAACAACTGTTCCCACAGACTTCCTTGCTGGAGACAGAACGGGCACCAGGTTGATTCAGGACCAGACAGAGAGCGATACTTTTGCTGGCTCCCAGGGGTCCCTGGCTGAGTCATCTATTTTGGAGCACGGTGGCTCAGAGTCTTCAAGCAGAATCGGCTCCTGCGAGGAGCTGAGTCATGGTCATCTCAGAGGAAGATACAGATCAGGAGAGAGTGAAGGGTATGATGACCAGGGGGAGCCTCTGATTTCATCATCTCCCTGCTCATTCCAAGAAGTCAAACCCAGAGGCTCGTTTCCTCAGGCCCCACCGCGAAACCGCACCCGCTCCAACCCAAACTTATCTGCAAACAGCAGAGGTCAGCAAGGGCCCCTGTTGATGCCGAGCCCCAGTCCCAGCCTCTCTTCTCTCCAGGCTCCAGAGAGGCCTCCCAGGGCCAGGGACAAGAAGGAAGGCTACGGCCTGCAGAGGCATGCATCTGCTCCAGCCCTGGAAGCCCGACCACCCACAGGAAAGTCACCCAAGCTGGGACTGCTCAAGATCTTCCGCAGGCAGTCCTGGACTGGCCATTCGTACTCTCAGCTGGAGGACACAGAATTAGGACCCACATTAGGAGAGATCATGACGCCCGATACACCCACCATGTCTTTGAGGAAGAAAATGAGAGCTTCAGCTTCTAGCCTGACCAAGCTGTTTTCCAGATCTAAGGAGGATGTGAGTAAAGGAGGTGAGTTATTGCACTCTATATATTGTACATTAACATCGTACTGTACATTTTATCCAACCTGATTTTTTTTTTTATTTGTCCATTATAACAGGGCCAATAGTAAAAGGATCACCTCCCATCCCACCTGAAAGGGAGCGTAGTGCTGGTCTTGAGAGTCCAAAAAAGAAGACCTCCAAAATCCTTCCTTCTTTCAAAATACCTGCATTCAAAAAGACAAAAGGTAGTGAATAAGCTACATTCTGTGGATCAAATATTTGCTGTCTGAAATAGCTATGCTGTCATCATTTTTGCTATAAGCCTGCTTGTCCATTATTTCCATATCTGCCAGTCCGTCCCAACAAGCCTGAAGTTCTGCAGTTAGATGGAGGCAGAGTCCTGCTGGTTTGGAAACCGATCCAGTCAAGTGACCCTCTCACCTACTGTGTGCAGTTCTGTTCAGATGGTGAGTTTACAGAGACTGTACAGCAGCACATTAATAGTTTGTGTTAAAAGGAAACCAAATAGTTGTTTGTGTTCGACAAATAGTTCCAGTTAATAAAATATAAAATGTAATCTATTTGTATATATGGTCAAAATATTTCATAATGAAAATCCATGCATTTAAACAAGCATTTCATCATGTGCAGAACATGGTGTTTGGAATGACTATTAGATATTTTTCAGTCACCATCATCTTTAGATTATTTCAATTTCATGTAGCTGACAACCAGTTAAAGTTCACACTGTGACTGTTTTGACTTTGAGTACTTGTCTTCATGTTAATCTTAAAGTTCCATTAAGTTAAAAATTATATTTCCTATAGTACAAAATCACTAATATCAGTGCAGTAAATCCCATGTATCGTGTGTTCCTGCAGGTGGGGCGTGGACAGTCCTGTCAGACAATGTGACAGACAGCTGCTATGTGGTGAAGGACTTAGTGAGAGGAGCGTCTTATGTGTTCAGGGTGGGCTGCATCACCAAGACAGGAGCAGGACCTTTCAGTGACGCTTCAGCACCTGTTGTTATGGCTACTCATCCCGAAGGTGAGAAAAATACTCTCAGGCACGATGTTGTATTTTCGCTGTTGCATGTGTGGTTTCAATCATTCATTCATTTTTCACATATTTAGTATTTGTGATCATTAGGACTTTGCTTCACAGAGTATTTACAGCAATGAGAGTTTATATGTTCATCAGCCACTTACATGGAGGGCTTTAACATTTTCACCTCTATTTGCTTTGTTGTACAGAGACTCACATTTCTCTAACCCTGACTGAGACCCTGGGGTCAAAGGTCACTGGATCAGAACAACAAACAACACAAAGGAACTACAGCTTCCTCTCTGAGATTAACAGGTGGGATTTTTAATTAAATCCAAGGGAGGAGCTTTAACGTCCCTTTTCTTCATAATGACCTAAATGTAGTGTAAATACTTTATTTTTACTATAGTGTTTATTTCCGTTTGATGGCACATGATGATATTTTTCTTCCTTTAGCTTTCATTTTGAAATTTAGGTGTAACTTTTCCAGTTTCTTAAGTCTGAAACAAACTGATATTTCTGATTTAAACCTGTTTTTTTTTTTTAAAGCTGATATTCAGTATCTTTATTTTTCTCCACTTTTATGACAAAATTGAAGTATCTGTGTTTTCCAACAGACTTTAATTCTTGGTATGGCATAAAAATCACTTCAGTTGTATGTACCAATGGTACTCAAAATGATACTGCTTATTTAGGGTCACAAGTGACTGGGACCAGTTCCACCATGCATTAGGTTCAGAGCAGTCTTGTCTTTTATCTCCCTTTATCTCACCAGTTTGCCACACAGCCTTTCTCTGTTCGTCTCCATCTTTTGCTCTTTTCTCTGTCAGGGGTCGTTTCAGTGTAATAACCCTGTGTAGAGATGTTGAAACGAGCAAAGTGTTTGCAGCCAAGATCACCCCTTACCAGGCAGAGCAGAGACAGCTGGTGCTTAGGGAGTACCAGCTGCTGAAGAGGCTTCATCACCCACACCTGGTGCAGCTGCACACTGCCTACCTCACCTCCTACTACCTGGTGTTAGTGGAGGAGCTTTGTCCCGGCAAGGAGCTGCTCTACAGTCTGGCTGCGAGGTAAAAGAGGGCTCACAAACAGAAAACTCCATCCTTGCTTTGACTATTTACTACTTGGTGGGTTGGTCTATCTCACACTTTATTCCAGAGCATGCCATATTGCCAAAAAAGGCAGTCTAGATGTTCATGGTTTTGTGAGCATGGTTTCTTAATGACTGTAATGAGCCCCAGTCCTCTGGTCTAGTGGATATACATCAGATCACAATTCCACTATTTCATCAAGGAAGTTCATTCAGTCCATTGCAGTGAAAAAAGCCTCCTCCTTGTCTTGTCCTGAGGAGCCTGTTAGAGGAATACTCCATGCAAGACTGATTACAACATGATTCCAAAATAGGAGACCTCACTGAGACAGTTTTCATGAGCAATGCTGATCAAATTAGGGCTTTTTCAGACCTATGTCTAAAATGTCTTATGTTTATGCAACCTGTAGCCATTTGTAGCAACCCATCACATACTGTAACTAAGCTGTACAAACGTGCCTGTCTGTGTCCCTGTCCTTTCAGAGATCTGTACGCAGAGACTCATGTCGCTGAGCTGCTGGTTCAGATTCTGAGTGCAGTCGATTACCTTCACAGCCGTCGAGTCATCCACCTGGACCTGAAGTCTGACAACATGCTGGTGGATGATGGTAACCACTTAAAGATTGTGGACTTTGGCTCAGCTCAGTCCTACACACCCGGACAGCCCCTCAACATCGAGCACATCCAGGGCCTGTCGGAGAGCAAAGGTACTGTTGCATTCCTTGTTTAATTTCAAAAGGGAAATTAAATTGTGTGAGATATTAAAGCTCGCATTGTTGTTGATTCTTCTAATGTACTAAACCTTTGACTGTCATGGCCTTCAACAGACTGCCGCAGCAAAGGTACATATTCTTTAAGGGAGGACGGATTGATGGATGGAAATAACTCAGCCTAACTTCATCCACCTCAGCAGATCCTAGCTACCATAACCTAACAAGCCCAAGTCCATTTTACTATTTTTTTTTTTTTTTATCCAATTCTTTCTGATTTTAGTCATTTTCTTAAAATAGAAAATTAAAAATGTGAGTGAATGTGGCATAGCCAGTAAAAGCACAACTCTTTATGAACAATGTCCTGTGTCTGTCTATTTTGCCAGTTTATATTGTCCTTCCTAAAGCTCCGGAGATCCTGGAGGGTCAGGGTGTCGGGCCTGAAACTGATGTTTGGGCTATTGGAGTTCTGTCGTTCATCATGTAAGTCCAAACATACAGGTGGAACAGCTGCATATACATATATACTTTTAGAAAATATGTGGTCATGTTTACTGAGTTAAAAAAAAAAAAAAAAGAAAACATTTAGAATCCAAAATAAGATACTGATGATTTGATAAAGGTGGCACCCATTCTTGCAAAATAGCAACAATCAACAATAGCATAACAAATTCTTTGCGATGGTAGTTGACAAAATTTCAGTTTTACAGATTAAAATGTCTGAATGTTCTTTCTGTACATAATATTTTCTTGTTATTTAGGTAGGCTGTAGGTTTATTTGCTCAAGTTATGAGTAAATATAAATGTTAACAGTGCTGCAGACAAACTCTTCTGTACTTCACTGAGGCAAAATGATTAACTTACTTAGTAATGCATGTATTATGTTTTTGTATAATTGCTTTCTTTGCTAGGTTGAGCGCCGACAGCCCGTTTCATGCAGAGCTCAGCTGGGAGCAAGACAGAAACATCAAGAAGGGGAAGATCCAGTTCGGACGCTGTTACCCTGGTCTGTCAGAGGGAGCCTTAAACTTCATGAAGACCAGCCTGAATAACAAATCCTGGTAAGTGTATCTGTTAAAATGTAGTCTGCATGTTTTGAAGTCATTCTTCTGATGCAAACCAAACCAAAGATTATTAGTGTAAAATGTTGCATTAGTGGATGAGGAACATAAATGTGTATATTCAATAAAATTATGAAATTAAATTTTGCAGGGGGAGACCCACTGCAGCTGAGTGTCTCCAGAACCCATGGCTGCGTGCTCCTCGTGCGCCACACAAAGCCCGACAATCCAAGGTGTGTTTCTCCACAGACAAGCTTAAAGCTTACCTCAATCAGAAGGAAGAGAAACGAGACCTGGTCCACACCAAGCTGCAGGGTCCCTTCTTCCAGTAAAGCAATGATGCCAAAAAAAAAAGTAGGATTTTCTTTCACCAGCAGGTTTTCCTAAAAAAAATATGCAGCCTTATAACCGATACATTTCATTTCAGCTGTGTGGTCCGTTTTTAAATAATTTTGCTATCCTCTGATTATGAGAATGTAATGCGTCTTAATGAGTTTCCAAATTGTTCTTGTCTATTAGTTTGTACATGAGAGTGCGGTGCATTTTGTTTGCTTTGGTTTCCATGGAAACAGATCAGGGATAAGGTTAAGTCTATGCACGAGCGTACACTGTTTGCTCTGTGACATGTTTTTCTCCTCAGCATCAGACAGCTGCACATGTTTGGTCTGACAGTATAAGATATTTTCTGTGCCATTCTGCTCCAAACAGAAGGCAGATACATTTCTGAGTTCTTTACAGCATTTTATTTAAATCTTTACATGTTCTACCTTAAGATTGCAATGTATAAATGGGAAATTGATTAGATTTATAGGTTTTACTGGACGCTTCTAAGTTTAATATTAATAATATATTGGGTCAAAAACCCACCTGAATGAGTTAGTGAATGAAAGATTAATTAAATGGCACAAAAGTGGTCAGTGATTGTCCTCAAATTCTTTATTCAGTCTCACACACACAAACATACATGCACATGTTTTGAATGTGCTCATCATGCCCCACATACAGTATATACACAAATATACGCAGTGACTTTAGCGTCATGTAATCTTTGAGTAATATTCAGCATGTCAGTACATTTTTAAATTTTACATTTAATTATGAGTCAGTTTATTTCCACTATATTAGAATTCAACAGAAAAAAAAAAAAAAGTTATTAATTTCCAAACAATTTCTAACTATTGGTGGTGGTGTGCGCAGCAGGTACTGTCTGGTGATGCAGGTGTGTACTCCACACTTCACTGGTTTTGGCAGTTGTTTCTATTGTTTTTCTTTGATGTGTAACTTGGGTTAGGATTTTCTTACATAGATATTGACCATTAATTGCTCCAAATCTAACACATTCTACCATTCAACTCAGAGTCCCTCCTCTCCATCTGAGCATCTCTGAGGATATTACATAGAGGGTAAAAGAAAAACAAACTTTTCTTCAGATGGGAGTTAATTTCAGGTGAGTTTACTGTTTCCTTTTTATGATTTGGCCTCCTGAACTTTTTGGATTTCCTGTAGAAAGAGAAATGAGGACTACTTTAGTATTTTGCTGATAAACTGATGGTCTTGTCCAGAGATTTGTGAATATAAAAGTATCTGTATTCTACAGCTGGCAGACAATAGTAGCAAAGTGTTTGTTTAAATAAAACAGCCGGTTCATTTTATTCTTTTACTCACCTCATTGAGGATATCTTTCAGCTCCTCATAGGCCCTCTCTAAGTCATCATTAATGATAACAATATCAAACACGCCCGGCTCCTTACCTAGAAAAAAAAGACGTGAATCAGCTGCAACGATTGTCTTTATTTCAGCATCGTGTGTGAGCAGAACTGCCGAGAAACTTACTGAGCTCCATGTCAATGCGTGCTGCCTCCAGACGTTTCTGTAAACTCTCCTCTGTTTCTGTCTGCCTGTCCCTCAGACGTTTTTCCTGAGAAAAACATTACAACTAGTCATTATCTTAAGCAAGAGAGCTGCTCCATGAAACAACAAAACAGCAGTTATATGATAACATCATGGTTGCTGCTGTTTAACATGACAATCGAAAGTATAAAACGAACAACTTTCTAATCCGCACAAGCATGGAACGAGCTTAAGTGCAGAAATGGAAATATTGCAATATACAGTATTACATTAATGCAATATAAAAATTTGGACATTTACCAGGATCTCCATGGAAGGAGGCTGGATGGAGATGTAGATGGGGTTCAGGTCAGTCTCTTTAATCCTTTTCACCCCCTGGATGTCCACATCAAGGATGCAGATTAGGTTCTTGGCCAGCACGTCTTCTACGGCAGCTTTACTGCAGAAACAGTGCAGTGTTACAGTATGAAATTACACCAAACACAAACCCATTTAGATAACCAGGACCACAGAAATGAACAGAGGTGGGTTTGATAATCTCCAAACATGTACTGAATGTGTAACCATGGCATTTTGTTGCTCCTCACATGTAGTGACTAAGGTAAGAGGATCGCTGCATTGATCCGTGCTGCTCAGACCGCAGTGAGTGTGTTATCTTCAGAATAAGAGCAAGAGATTAAATGTGACACACAAGGTGCTGAGCTGCGGCGCTGCTCTTTTTGACCTAAAGGGCGTTAAAGCTCCATCTGTCACAAGGCTATTATATAGCCTTTTGATCCCTGTGGCCCAATCTGAGAGTCTCCTCTTATACAAGGCAGCAGACTTCATTTTTTTTTAATCAATTTTGACACTGATATCCCGTTATCTTATTGGGTTTTCGCTCATTTACTCTGTATTACTTTCATTCTCGTAGGCAGGATGGAAAAGCTTCTGAAACAGTATTTAAATCTATTTTTTTTTAAAAATTAAATCATACAGATGAAGTTAATTTGGCAGGTAAAACAGTCAAATTCTTATGAACTGGGATACTTTTAAAAATGAATAATATTTAAGAAAAAATACATTTTGCAAGTGAATGAATAGAAAAATGTGCACAGAGATATAAAAGGAATATACTTTTTTTTTTTTTTTTTTTTTTTTTTTTTTGGAAATCCGGATGCCATTGATTACATATGGTGACATTCATGCTGAGATGCAAATAGGCTATTTACCTTGTTCCATACATGTTGCCGGAAAACTCTGCATTCTCAATGAATTCGCCCTTGCTGATGCCCTCCTCCATGGCCTCTCTTGTTGTGAAGTGGTAGTCTGTAAGATGCAACATTAATAATAAATCTAGATCTGACATTAAACCTTGCACAATGGAAAGGAATTGTAGTTTAGTGAAGGATGACCTCGGTTTTATCACAATAAATAGTGAACGTCACAGTGATCACAGGCAAAATTAAAGAGAATCCTATGAACCAATATTTTAGATTGTGTTTATGTGCATGATGTTCTCCTCTGAGCTAAATTTCAAACTGTGATGCAGTTGCAAAAAAACAGACATTCTCTAAACATAAAGCGTGCAAAGGTGAGAAATATGTTTTTAGCCAAATATTTTCTTAAGATGCCGTTAGTGTAAGCAGTCACACACATTTTATTGTCCATACCCGATCCATCTTCACAACATCAAAACCTCTGGAGATCTAAAACAGCAGAGTTTTAGAAACAAACACGTTACTACTACTACCACGAGCAGCCACTGTGATAGCACGCAATCATTAAAATAACGACTCTGAAGGAGTCTGCTGAGACTGAAGTAACAATCTGAAGGGAATGCTGGATAGAACAGGAAGTGACTGTGCCGTCGCTTGAAAGCAAGACAATAAATTTTAAATGGCACTGCAGTACATGATCAAGATCAAAAGTTCACTTTGGTCCAAACAATCCACTGTTGTGTTACTCATATTTTGGATTAATAAAACTATATTCAGTGTCTTATTGTCAGTGTATGAAAAAAGAAGAAACATGAATAGCATGCGACCGTCTGCCTGAGTGTTTTCATGAAGTTTCAACACATTAAACGGATGTAACGTTTTAGAAAGGTCAGATGGACCCTGTAGATATATGTGTATATATATATATAAAGACACATAATATATATAAAAATGCACTTGCTGAATCCTGTGACACTAATGGTTGCAAATCATCAGTGCTCTATCGGCCACAGTGGGAAATGGGACAGTTAAACGTCACTGGACTGGAGATGGGGCTCACTACTGAGGCATCACAGGGGGCTATTTTCAAAAGCTTTTTACTCCAAAGTGTAGACTGTCTGGTCCTGATTCCTGAGATCATATCATTTTCTTTTTTTTTTTTTTTTGTTTCGATTTTTTTGTTTGTCACATGACTTGTTCCTATGAATCCAATTAGAGCGTGCCAGGATGATGAAAGTAACCCCCTTCCCTCTTGCCGTAAAAAAAAAAAACTGATCAGGAATCACACTGAGGTCACCTTCATCTGTGGTTTCTGATTCGTTTGGACACGAAAATGAAGTTGACATTTCTAAGTCTTCAGAGGAAAAGACGTCTGCTACAGGCAGTAAAGTAGCCCCCAGAAGCATGGGGAGTTTGTTCAGCCCTATGGAGAAAGCAAAAAAGGCACAGAAAGAGGTTTATCCCTTTATATCAAGGGAGCTATACAGCGGGGACAAAACCATTTGTGCAGTTCACTTGGGAGTAAGAAGTATTGTGGGCGTTGTTGTGGACCATGCAGGTCGGGGAGGCCGGTGGTATAGACA
Organism: Seriola dumerili; assembly: GCF_002260705.1. NCBI lineage: Eukaryota > Metazoa > Chordata > Actinopteri > Carangiformes > Carangidae > Seriola > Seriola dumerili. The sequence continues at coordinate 1,795,051 of NW_019174257.1, read as the reverse complement.
CAAAAGGAAAGAGGTGTATTGTCAAATACCCTAGTTCAGAAAATATACTTTTATCACAGCACTACAGATTCAAATCCAAGCCTAGGGTTGCTGCTTGGTGAATCTCAGAGCGTGGTGGTCCTACTACAGCATGAAGGTGCTGAAAATGTCAACCACCGCTCTGTTTCGAGCCAGAACTGTACCTTTGCCATCTTCCTCGCCTGGTCGAGGGTTTCTTGTTGTGTCTGTGAGGAGAGGATTTCAGCATTAAAACCCATCCAGAAATAAAGCAATAAATCATGAGTAATTTTGCTTTTGATGGATATCAAAGTGGAATGCTGAGCTGCTGCAAAAATCTCAGTTCCCACATTACAAGTTTTACTGATGTCGCACAAATCTACAGGCCAATGCAGCATTAGATGCCTTGCCTCCTGCCCAACTTCCTCCAGACAGGATGTCATGGAGGAAGCCAATCACCAGTTGGCACACAAACGTACGTGACACGCTGAATCCAAAGACGTCTTCATGATCCTTCATCAGCCTCTTCATTAGAGTGCTCTTCCCTGCTCCGGAGGGGCCGCTCAGCACCACGGGCCTCAGTCCTGACATTATTCTGAGACAGACAGACAAACACAGACAGGGACAGAGTGAGCTCAGGTTTGTGCCAGAAGCGGATTAAAAGCAGATCTTTTGTGCCAGACTAAATCCAGCATTAAAGGTATGGCAGCCATTTTTAGAATAAGATACAGCGTATCGTAGTATTCATTACCATCACCCCTGAGTGGTGAACTATTGTTTCTATGAAGTATTTTACATTGCTAAACTCTCTTCATATACATTACTACTGCAGTGCTGGTAAAGCTCCCCTGATCTAAGGTGCAGTTTGACTAATCCTTTGATCCAAGCTTCTCTTATCCACTACACTGACTGACTACACATGAGGAAACATCCCAACAGGCCCATACTGTACAGGGTTAAAAGCAGACCTTTGCTCCCATATTATTGTGGCTTTAATCTCCACTCATAATAAATTAACACTTAGAAATTTCCTATGTCCTTTTTCTTTAATTAAAATATTAAAGCACATCCATGTCCTAATTGCTGACTTGTTAGACAGCCAGAGGCCCTGGGGTTAATGTTAAGAATGCCTCTTAATGAAGTCATGGCAGGTCAGTCAGCAGGATTAATTGGATCTGGGCCAGGCAGCACAAAGAGTCCTGGACAGGTGGCCCAGTTACCTGCTGTGCTAGGAGAGGATGATGTTTCAGGGATGTTGTTGAATCAATTGATTTAGAATCCCCATTAACACAATTACTTAATAACACAGGATCTGTACCAGTTTAAAAAATAGCACATAAACTGACAGTAACAGTACATTTACTCAAGTATTGTACTTTAGTACAATTTTTAGTGGTACGTCAGTATTTACACTATACAGCTTACAGCTATAAAAAAAAAACAGCTACCCCTCAACCAACTACACAGTGTTAAAATGCTGTTTAATCATTTTATTTTTGGTGTTTTAAGTGCATTTTACTGAACATGCTTATGAAGGACATTTTTCCTCTTAGCAATCATGGAAATGTGTCAAATGACTTGTTTATTTTGGCTAGAACTTCTATATTTTGAATGTGCATTATAACTTCAAATACCTGAACAGTGGAATACAACTTTAATGTACCTTTCTTCTAGTTTAAGCTGAGGTGTAAACCAGAACTCATCTTCAACTAAGTTTCCTCACCTGCATAAAGTAAGGAGTAATTCTGTCAGTGTCTATATCACCATGTTTAAAAGCTTTATTGTGTGTTTTTTCATTGTACAAATTAATTTAGTAAATGACTTAAAGCATATCATTGCATGATCAGGTTTTAACAAGTAAAAATTCCACCTTACCTTGTCTCTGTCTGTATCGTCTGTGTCGCAGAGGCAGATGATTCTTCAGCAAGGCTTCTTAATGGACTGTATACAATGTGTGTGTATTTGTGTGTGTGAGTGTGTGTCACGCTGATTCACTGAAGCAGCTCACTGTCAGTCTGAATTACCACCACCTCCCTTCAGCTCAGCGACCAATCACATGTGTGCGTGTTGGCTTGTTTTTATCCACACCGTCCATGCAGGGCACACTTCGTACAGACCACAAGACAAGAGGGTTTTCATGAACAAATGATAGTGACACTGTTTAAATCCACTACGATGTACTGCAGCAGAAGATTTGTACAAATTCACTTGGTGAAGTTGTTTCCACTGAGACTCCAGAGACTTGTTGCTGAAGCACCAGATTTTGAATTTTGGCTTTTGGCTTTGAAAGAAAAAGCCAGGTGAACATTAAGGAGGTAAATGACCTGTAATTGAAAAAAATCAATCATCACAAAGTAGGGGTTGAAGATTTTTATTTATTATTTATTTACTATTTTTTTTAATCTATCTTTATTTATCCAGGATAGTTTCAGGTTCGTTCACAGGAAGGTTCATAGTTGGAAGCTGCCTTGTAGTTAAAGGTTAAAAGCTTTGCTCAAGGGCACATACGTGGCAGAAATGAGGGAAGTATCTGCTCTGCTCTTTTACTTTTCACACTAATGGAGTTACGTTTGGATAACTTAAAGAAAAATAAATAAATCATGCAGTTGAAAGCTTCTGTTAACTGACTGCTGATCGACCCTAAATTATATCATTATGGTACAGACATTAACAATTTCCCCCTTGTGCATTTGGTGGTGTTTTCCATCTGTGTGTGGTGTGATTGACTCCTGGTTGTCTCAGCACTCGAGTGGTCAAGTAAAAGCTCAGAATAGCAGGGTTTAGTGTTCCCTCCACTCCAGATGAGCTGCGATGGGCTCTGCCTGGCTAATCCTACACCGACCCACTTCTTAAAGGGCGAATACACCACATACAGTCATCATAACCAACACAAGATGCTTTTGCGTTCTCTTTTCAAAGATTTTGTGAAACAATGTTTTTAGACACACATTTTATTGTAGTAACATTGATAAAATTAGATTTAATGATCCTGTACAAAGAAACACGTCAGTGACAGAGACAAAATGAGCCTGGATGTTATGATATTACTGTTAGTGAACCTGCAGGAGCTAAACAAATAATAGATGATCTAATCAAAGACTCTGTACAGTAAATACAGTCAGGTTGTTCTGCTAGTCAACATCATATACACACACCAATCCAAACATACACAAAAGTATGTACATGTGCTTTGAATGTGATTGAACTTTTTTTTTTTTTTCATAAAACAGACAAAAGGATTATAAAATCGATAAATATTGTCCCAAAGCATTTTCCTCTATGTGTCTTTTCAGTGCCTGAGCTCTCAGTCGGTTTTAAATGTGTCTTCAGATCTGGTTGATGTTGCAGCAGGAACATGGATATTGTACAGGGCTGTAAAAGGAAGGTCAAAGGTCACGTTTGCTGTTGTTCAACTTAGAACTTAGGAGTACACTGACGTAAAGAAATGACCAGGAAGGTAGGAGGAGGAGGAGAAGAAGGAGGGTGGGAGTCTATGACAGGCCAGCTGCCCACAAGTCCACCCCTGATTGGCTAAAAGAGAAGAAGCCCCTCCCCTCTCACAGGTAAACCCGCCTCAGGTCTCCAGGTGAAGTGATGGTGTTGCACTGAGGACACAACTTCTTTGCTCCCTGAAAAAAAAAAAAAATCACTTGCATCAAACATGCATCTGGGCATTTTGCTTCATTTTCATGTTTATAGCAATCAAGATGAATCTCATGTTTTACCAGCGTCCGAAGCCAACACTCCTCGCAGTGAACATGCCAGCACTGGATGGAAGTGAGCGGGGTTGTGTAGGTGTCCTGTAGAGAGAGAGAGAGAGAGAGAGGCAGAGAGGCAGAGATGATACAGGTGAAGATTTCTTTCCTGTAGTACAAAAAGCTGCCCCTAGATGTCCATGTGAAACTACAGTAAGAGCATTACAGGAGGAGACGCTCCTTTTACATCAACTTTTACTGAAGCCCCTTTAATGATCGGAAAGATCCAGCTGGGGTGTTTACTGCTTTATTACGCTGTTTCCCTTTTAACAGATGATAAAATACATATTGCTTTGGCATTTCTCCACATCATTTCATATCAAAATAAGCAAGGTAAGCCCATCACTTAAAAAGCTCTTTGACTTGCCTCCTTCAAAATAAAAGTATGGATCATTAGTGTATTCAGATGTACAGGACTCTGATCAAAGGTCCACCTGGACACAGGGCTTCACAAAAATATGAAACAGCAATTTAAATGTTCTGAGTTTTTTTTTTTGCAGTTACTTAGCTATTTACATTTTTGGCTAATACCAGAGATACGATGGTATATAAAATAAGGCTGCAACTAATTCATTATAGAAAAAAAACAGCAAATTCTCACATTTGAGAATATGGAAGCACATTTGTGGCATTTTTGCTCATTATATTACTTAGATGATAAAGTGATGATGTAGATTAATTTTCTGTATAGAAACTATTTAATTAATTGACTAATATACGGCGTTGGACTAAAACGGTCTTGAAAAAAAATCTAATCAGTATATTTACACTAGGTGTCAGAGCCAGGTTTCAAGATCCAGATTTGTTTTACATTTATGAATCAATCTATATTAACATAATACAGATTTGACACATGACATTCATGTCAACTTATCATACTGAGAGTCTGCACCGTAATTGAAGTGTGATGTCAGACACATGTTCCTACGATTTTAAATATTATTTTAATATTACCATGACCAACAATATTGATATATTGCCCAGCTCAAAACACAGGTCCCTACAGGAATATCATCAGTTTCTGCACTACTGCGCTGTTATCTCCATTTTGTGTGTCCGCTCTGTCGCTTTAATTTGCCTTCGTACTCACCATGCAGATGAGGCATTTAAATCTGTCTCCTTTAGACAACTGTTTTTCCAAATCCCGTATCCGAGCTTTAAGTGCATCCAGAGTTGTCAGTGTGGAGTCCTCTGAGAGCCTGTGCACACAAATACACACACACGCAAGCATACATACATAGATACATACACACACACACACACACACGCGGATGGATGGACGGTAACAGGAGGGGAGAGGGGAGGGTGCGTGAGTTAGGCAGACACTGGAGAGTCATTTATAAATCGAAGACAGATTAAATTATTCGCTGGCCAACATGGACACTGAGCATGAAATTTAGCAGCAATCACATTGCCTGCATTCGCTGTCTCATTTATCATAAGTGTAGGCAGGGGGTGGTGAGGTGAGGCGGGGGGGGTGGGAGGGGGGCGGTGAGGTGTCAGGGTCCTCACAGAGATAGACACACACACACAAACACTCTCACAATTACCGGATAGACTTTATGTGCAAACATACTGTACATGGAGGCAGACGGGCTACAGTGCATTAAGTGTGATGAAATGTGTGTACATGTGTGCATTGCCTGCTATGACCTTGATTGATGATATCATCACATTGATATAGTATTGTGTATCATGCTGGTGGGAGCAGGGGCAGGTAGTCTGAGCGTATATGACACAGAGAGAGAGAGAGCCGGGCCGCCAAAATACACTCTACAGAGAGGGATGGTTACACTTCCTCAGATGTGATTCATGCGTGTCCCAGCACACGCAATTCGCTAAACCCAACACACCCAACTCACCCCTGTGACCCAAACCACGTCAGCTTACAAGTAAGAACAATAACAACTCCTTTTGTAAAGTTTCATCACCATCATCATCTCAAACAGTATGTGCAGACAGATGTAGTGAAGTCCAACTGACTAACAAAGAGAACTATTTATTCAAACAAAGGAAGTTATTATCACTTACACTGACAACTTTTGAAATGATGAGCAGTGAGGGTGTTTCTGGCAGTGAGAAGTGTGACACAGACATGTGAGTGAAACTAATCAGACAAACTTACATCTCTATCTCAGTATTTTTGCAGGTTTTGGGCAGAGCAGTTAAACTGCCGTCCACTTTATCTCCACTGCTGGTAGACGGACTCCCTGAGTGAATGAACAAACAACAATTAAGAGAATAAATTGTGACCAAACTCAGTAACATCTACCTGCAAAACCTGCTCTTATGAACTCTCAAGAGTCAATCCTTCTTTTTTTCCTTATTTAATCACTTCATTCGTTCAGAGTTCGCTTAACTCACCATCAGTTAACCATTTGGAAAAGTCTAGGTTTACTCTGGAATCAGGCAATGTACTGCTGCCGCCGCTGCTGCTGCTGCTGTAAAAGAAAACAAAACAGAAATTTAAAAGCCAGAAAACTGAGAAAATTGAAGGAAGATCTATAAGGAATATAGCATATAATTATTTCAGGTAGGAAACATACTTCACTGTCGTCTCCTTGCAGCTTTCTCCTGAGCAGGGGATCACATCTGTGTCCGTGTATCTGACAATAAAACTCAGGAAAATGTTGGGAGTAAGACCTATACAATTAAATCTGACCTATAAAATTCTGAGAAATATTATTTACCTAAAACTAAAGGATTTAAAAAAAAAAAAAAATTGTTAGTCAAACTTTCTCCAAGTGTCTTCTTTTTTGAATCATTCTTCATCAACTTTTTAAAGTCAGCATTTCAAGACAATATTGCTCTCAACATAATCGATTAGAAAAATATAGTTTAATCACTTTGTAGCTTGATTTTTCTCACTTCACTATAAAACTTGAACACACAGTAAAATGCTGTGATGTTGCGTTGTTGTTGCACTGTGCGTTCATTGTAAAGGATACTGTGCTCTGCCGTACTCAAGAGTATCATCTCCGTCCACGTCCAGGTCTGCATCGCTGTCTCGACAATCCTTAGAAGTTGTGCTCACCAGCATTGCACCTGATAAGACAATTTTAGATGAATTTAGACTTCTTTTTTTTTTTAAAAAACAGCTACCTGACTGTATGAAGACGCTTGTTAAAGGACAAATCAGAGAAGGGATTTGTTCTCATTTATAAGTTCACAATAAGGATGAATTTTGGAATCGCATAGTGTTCTGTTGCCCAACTCTCTACCCCTCCGCTTGTTTCTGTCAGTCAGAGTATAACAAGTTTGCAGGTCAGAGCTTTCTTCTTCTCGGGTAGAGGAAACTGTTACTTTTAAGCTAACCTTCCAGGCATCCCGCTCCGCTGTAATCTGGACTGAAAAGTTCAGTGGTTTTTCAACTGCCACTCAGTCACATTATTCACGCTCCACTGAACAAGATCACACACATGGGTACCTCGATGGCACACGCACACACACACACGCACACACACACCCGCACACACACTAAGATTTATTCTTACCTTTAAGCCCTCCGACTATAGACGTCATCTGTATCCTTCTCCTCTCATTCCACTCGTCCTCCAATGGCACCAAGTCCGCTGAACCCTCCTAAAACACACACACACACACACACACACACACACACAAACATATAAAGAACACAAGTTCACTGTCTGGATGAATATGTCCGTATGCCTCCTATAGCCTCGAGCTGCATATCTGCCTCTGTGTTTTCATAGCTGTGAACCAACGCCTGCAGTGTTTTCACATGGATACACACACCGAGCTGACAGTGATCCTGATGCTACGTGAACAAAGGCAGTCAACGGTGTCAGAGGGTTCAGACCGCCGCCGTTCTCTCAACCTGCCCTCCACATTTTACGTATTAATCTCTGGTTACAATAGAAATGTCAAGGAAACAAATATTTCCATCTGTCTGTCTGCTCAAAGAAAAAAAAAAACACACACCTGTCCCTCCTCTGGTTTCCTCCTCTTCAGCTTTCCAATCCTGACTGGGAACAAACAGAGGAAGAGACAGTGATACAGTTACTTAAAGGCCACAGTGACTTCATTTATTTATCTATCACACAAACAAAATAAGAGCATGTATGAAAGTTATTAAGGGAAAGACGAGGGCAGATTTTTTTTTGGCTGAAGGTTTTGGTTTACTGACTTTTTTGGGGAAGGGACTATGGGGATATTTGTTCTCATCCTAAAGTTATATTTTATTCCAGCCTTTTTGCAACATAAAAAATAATTAGCTATATAAATAGTTGCATCAAAGAGACAACTTTAAGTTGCATCATGGTTCATAAAGATGCACTTTGCCATATGAAGAGGACTACAGTTTTGTCTCTGTATAGGGGTCTTATTGAAGTTCCATTAAGATATTAATGTTTAAATTAAGGTAAACTACTAAACAAGTTGCAGCAATTTACTGCAACACTGTTATATTCATGAAAACATTTTTTCTACTTTCTAAAAATTTTCTATTTAGTGAATATGAAAATCTTGTGACTTTTACATTTCATTAACCCTAACCAGGGGTATCGTGGTTTTAACAAGAGCCGAACACAGACACGGCCAGGATCATGATATCCTGCAGGAAAATAACAGTTGTAACCAGTCTGATGTCCATTTTAAAATCGTTTTGAAAGAACACATTTGGAACAGGGCAGGCGTTGATGAAGCTTGAGGTCATGTGACAGGGCTGTGGAGGCCAGTAGGACAACCACTGATGTACAACATTGTTTGAACTCTTTTCGGCTTATGTGTGGACTAACCTATAACACAATCACAGTAACACACAGACCCTGAAATACACTTACACAAATGAGGGCTCCATATACACAACAGCTGCAGGTTTTTTCAACACTGGAGGCAAAACCTTCCTCCCATCCCGGTCCTGTCATCCCACCCTGCCCCTCCCCCCATTTTCCTCTCTGATATAAAAGTTAACATGGCAGAACACCAACTGCACCTCTTCTCTCACTCTGACCTGACTGACTGCAGATTGCATAAGGGGACATTAAGTTTTAGGGCCCTCTAATTCCTGCTGGATGACAGTGGCCCCCGAGGGGGGGACACCCAGAGAGCTGGTGGCCATGACCCGAGTGCTGCCATCCCAGCGAACATAATGAGGGTTAAAGAGACGGTCATAGATGAGGAAGACCTCATCAAACACAGAGAGGAGAGAGAGAGAGAGAGAGAGAGAGGTTGATTAATCAACAGAGGAGCAACCCCCCCCCCCTTTCCCCTCCTCCTCCTCTTCCCCTCTTCTTCTTTTTCTTTCCTGACGTGTATTTAGAAGCTCATTATGCTGTCCTGTTATAAGGCCCAATAAAGGCTAACAGACCTCGACAGCACTGGCAGTTTCAAGACTCAGCTAAGAGCCAGAGAATCTCTGCAGCAATAATCGCAGTAGTAAGATGTGTGTAGTGTCAGCTGCAGCTTTTAAGGTTGCTCTGTCGATCTATATGTCTATATCAGCGCAGAGACACTGTCAGATTACTTTTAAAACTGTTAGATGAGCAAGTCTAACCGGCTGTAATGGGAGAGATTAAAAATATATGTTCTTTTAAAATTTATGGGGCTCAGTTGGAAAATTGAAAGTACCAAATCCAAACGTTATTAATGGTTTATAACTGCTCGATGATGTGGACCACACTTACATTACTGTAAAGATGAGAGATGAATTCAATTTTAATATATAATGATATGTGACCCCATATAAAAATCACACACTGAATAATCAAACTCATGTCTTTCATAGTAACATAAAAAAAAAAACATTGCTCATAAGGTGCAAGAGTGACGTTAGAGAATAAATCATTACTATTTATCAACTTTCACTTTTAAAACTAGTAAATCATCACTTTGCAGTTTTACTTAATAAATAACTTAAACAAGACAATAGTGTTGTCTAGTGTGTGTATTTTCGGGAAAGTAAAAGTATTCAAACTTGCATCAGTTTAAATCCAGCACTTAGCTGCTCGAAAAAATGAGTGTGGGGATGAAAAAAGTGCTTCTTGGTGTGTCTTACCAGCTTGTGTGCAGTCTAGGTGGGCTCCTGCGCTGTGGGGGCGTAATGGGGCAGATTTGACGTAGCACCTGCACCAGCAGAGGTCATCGACTGTTAACATATCAAGAGGTCAAAGTTGAAAGGTTAATAGCTCCTCTGCTCGTGTGGGCGCTAGGCCAGTGGAGATGGTGTGGGAAAAAGGGTGATATCTGAACGACTGGTGAGGGAGGAGGGTGGGGGAACGAAACACACAACTGGGCGCATCAGTGTGAACAAAGGAAACTAGAATTTTCTTTCTTTTTTTCTTTTTTTTAAACTTTGCCTCCTTACTTGTATAAATTTAAAGTCATTTAAAACTGCAGACCTGACTCTACTGTACTGAACTCTCTCTTAAGGACAAACTGAGTCAGCAGCAATGAGACACAACAAGTTCACTCTGCATGCATTAACGTACCATTTAGTCTTGTGTGTCTGTTGGCCCGCACTCGGAGAAACGTCTGCAACAAACAGAAGAGCAACATCAGAATGTGTCTTTTTTTTTTTTTTGTCACGTTGCTTTTAAACTTAACATTTTTTTAAATGATATTTAAACTGAAATAAATCAACAACAGTTCGGTAGATGTTAAGAGAATTTCCAAATGCTTCACCAGATGTGTTCATTCTTTGTGATTTATAGGTGTAACACCATAGTAACCTTCACCATAGACCATAGAAGTAAGTGACTGCTATTCTGACACCAAACATGTCTTTGTATGGTTTTCTTCTTTTCACACATTTTCTGTTTGTACTTTATTTACTCAATATTGTCACTCCCTCTCTTCTCTTATTTCTGCTCATCTGAATTGAGGGTGTCAAGAAATAAGAGTGTAGTATGTTGTACAGATTGTAAAGTTTTTTCATTTTTCATTTATTATATCCAGGTCTAAACTCCAGTGGAAATACATGCACGTTCACGACCATGTGCACTCCTTTGAAACCTGGACATTCATGTGAAAATCTCCTCCTGATAAATCTGACACTGATTTTCACCTGGTATCGGTCAGAGTGGGCGTCCTCAGCTGGTCGAGGGGGTGAGGTGGGAGAACCTCCTTCACGCTTTATATGCAGAGAGAGAGAGAGAGACTGGACAGAAAAAACAAGAAAGAAGAGAGAGGGTAAGAGTCAAAGGCAAGATGATGGTGGATGTTTTTTTTTTTTTTTTCTTTACTGAAATTCATGAAGATGTCACCTTTGGGGTCCTTAAGAGGTGTTCGTGCTGAACCGGAGTGGCACTGTAGAGAAAAGAGGCAAATAATACAGAAGCATGTATGTTAAACAAGATTGGAAATAGACAGACACGCAACACATACACACACACACACACACACACACACACACACACACACACACACACACATATAAATCAACTACACTATCTTCTTATACAACATACAAACATAATATTATCTTTTAAATGTCATCTTGTAAATAACCTCTGCTTTTATCTTGTCTGAATTTGTATCTGAGACTGTGTATAACCTCATTTCACTCTTTCTCACTTTATGTTACTGTAACAGTTACACACACTCTCTTTCACACACACACACACACACACACACACACACACACAGTGTCCCCGTGGGCCAAGTTCAATTTGAAACCATTACTGTCCACGGAGCGGTCGTTAAGCAGATTTGGAGTGTAATGTCTTTATTGGAGGAATCATTCTTCTGGTCTAAGCAGCAGGTAATGTGTGTATGCATGTGTGTATGTGTGTGTGTGCGTGTGTGTGTGTGTGTGTGTGTGTGTGTGTGTGTGTGTGTGTGTGTGTGTGTGTGTGTGTGTGTGTGTGTGTGTGTGTGCACCTCTGGTCTTTCTGTGTATGTTTCAGACTGTGCGTGTGTGTGTGTGTGTGTGTGTGTAGGCCTCAAAGCAGCCATTAGTGGGACATTATCCCCCGCTGTATGAGATGTTGCCTTGAGGCCGGAGGCTGTAATATGAAATATGTAGGGAACAATGAGGCAGCTTGTAAACACTGCACACAGGTGACAGAGAAGACTGTCAACATTAATTATCCTCTGAAAGCTGAAGAGAATAGAAAGCCTGGGATGCAAAACCGGAGGAAAATGACAGAGGGATAAATGGGAGAAGTGAAAAGTTGGAGGAAAAAAGACATTTGTGTATAAAAACCTTAATAAAGTAAAGGAAAATAAAGATAACGGACTGAAAATAAGATTTTAGAGTGATCGTAGTGAAACCTGAGTGAGTGTGATACCTGATTTGCAGCTGGGCGAGTTTGGTTAACTCCTGCTCCATGTGTTCTTGCAGCTCTCCCGGTCGCAGAATGGCCTGGCAGACTGGACACATTGGCGCCTGAGTGTCGTAGAGACCCTTCACCTTAACTGGATAGAGGAGGAATGAGAAGGTTAAAGGAAGTGTCAGAGGACCTGTATCGTGATTTTCATATTGTCTTGGTCTGTCAGGCTATGGGAGCGTCTTTGTAGTAAAGGCAGGCTATGTAGTAAAGAAAGCTGTGCCACAGAAAACACGATGAGAGATAGTGCTCAATGTGGGAATGGACAAAAACTTGCAGGTGTAGTTTTTCCCTTTTTTTTACTTTCTTTTTGTATATTGCCTTCATTTGGGGTAATTTCTGATGTATTTGTTACTGATGCATTGATATGTAAGCTGCATTTCACTGTGGTTGAATGGAGCTGTTTTGAGCAACGTCATATACATTATCTTACTGCTGGGTGGGTTAATATTTAACAATCCAGCACATGCTAATATCCCACTCAACATTTTGCATGTGGAATATTAATCAATAAAGTAACAAGTAAGAACAGTACAGCTGTCAGATGTATTATATTTGCCTCTGAAGTGTATTGGAAGTTTAAACTAGCATTAAATGGAAATACTCAAGTAAAGTAGAAACACCTGTGAAGACTGGAGTGAAATTACTTTCCACCACTGCAATTTGTTAACATACTGTAGATGCCCTGCAGTTGTGTACCTGTGTGTGTGTGTGTGTGTGTGTGTTCAGTAGACCTATCTGTACTATTGACAGACAGTGGGAGTGAGAGTAAAATAAGGTTACACACACACAAACACACAGACACACTGCTATGGCCCCCTGCTGTCAGTGTGTTGACATCATAGGCTGTCAATAGGAACATTACCCAGGAGGGCCACTCGGCCCATTGGGCCCCACTGATGGATTACTGCCATAAGCAGCCAGCTGGGAGCCTGAGGAGCTCTACTATATCAAGATTTTACCTAGTAGATGAGGTGATTTACTCCTGAAAGCCATCAATCACATGGAGAGAGCTAGTGGGCAAGATGCACCTAATTTCCCATCAGCACACAGTCAAGGAAAAACAGATGACAGGGCTGGCAATCACAATTTAACACTTTTTAATATAGAGCATTACAAACAGGTTAGTATTTTTGACAGTTTCTGACAGCTCACTGTGGAGTACAGCGGACTGAACTTCCTTGAGCACCCTATTATCCAAACACTGGACTAACACTTTGCCCAGCTCCACTCCAAATGACCAGCGACATGACAAGCTTGTCTGTAGGTAAGTGCCGTCCCCTGACATCAGTTGAGCTATGAGCCCCATAATGAGAAACCAAATAGGACAAAATGGCCTCTAAATAAAACATGGGGTGGAAAATAGAAAGCGGAGTCAGGTGTCCTTGGGAGAGTGACAGCTCTACTGGTTTCACCCCCTCCACCCCCACCACCCTCCTGTCTCTCGCCTTTTTTGCATCCCCTCGCGGAAGCCTAAATGACTTTTCTCGACACGCATCGAGCGTTCCTGAGCTTTCTGCGCTCTGCCGCCCGGAACATGCAGGCATCAGTAAACAATGAAATCTCTGGGCTGAAATTGAATTTATAACTACATTACCTGCACAGATAGCGTCTCTGAATGGCGCCGCGATAAGAGCAATGGGATTTGATTTTCAGGTGTTTTATTGGTCCACTTTTTGGATAAGCCCCCCTTGCTCTACAGCCTCATCCCCACCATTCACCTCTGCTCCACACAAACATCAGATTTAATGGATGTGGTTGCGTGCATGTTTGGATGTATGGATGAGTGTGTTATGTGTGTGTTATGTGTGTGTGTGTGTGTGTGTGGGTGAGTGTGTGTTATGTGTGTGTGTGTGTGTGTGTGTGTGTGTGTGTGTGTGTGTGTGTCTGTGTGTGTGTGTCTGTGTGTGTGTGTCTGTGTGTGTGTGTGGGTACATGCTTTTGCCGCGGCATGTCTCAGAGCTTGTGCTGCGCTCTCGTAAGTGACAGTTGTTGGTTCATGACCACCTTTTTACACGTCTCCATCCCCCTGCTGCCCTCCGCCCCCGCCCACATAAACCCTGTCAGTATCAGTCAGCCTCAGCCCCTTTTCACCCTGGGGGGTCTCAGACACACAACAGGGGGCTGTAAAACCTGCCTGTGGGGCTTGTTAACTGTTCACTCACTACGGCAACTGGCTCGGATGGATTGGCCCTCTCTCACCGGGCTGTGCCGAGTTTGACTGGCCCATCTCCTAATGGATTCACTGTGTCTCTGTCTCTGATTGTTTCCTTTTTCTCTCTTTGTGTCTCGCCAGTTCAGGACCTCCTTTCCTGACTGTCTAGCCCTTTAGCCAGCTGCCTTTTGCACTCTTCCCACTTGGGAGGATGTTTATATACGACGGCTATATTTAACTCTTGTTCCTATGAAACAAAATGCGTGGATCAGAATGGCACAGTTTGATTTTTACCTCTATTTTGTGTTCACTTCAAAATTGACTATGGACTATTTTGACAATTATTTTTCTATGATACTTATATACAACTGGAAAACCTTTACATTTGGTCTGGCATGGACAATAAATCCATTTTTATACAGCTGTTGTCAGGAAAGAATTGGACCGATAAGCATACACAAACATGCCTGAATGTAATCACTATCTTATCTCCCCATAGATTTGAAGAGAACACACCCCTGGAGCGAGTAACCCATCAAAACACTGAGATATGTGTCTGCACCATCCCCACTATCAAGAGCATCATGACATTGTAAAGTTCATCTTTTGAAACAAAAAGAAATATATTGCCATCATCATTCTCCTCTTGTGTGATTGATGGTCAAATCCAGTTTCTGTTGTTCTGCATCAAGACGCGGACTGTGACTGTCCCGGGTTCAGTACTCGCCACAGAAACAGAGAGATCTGAATCCCGCTGACAAATCCTCAAAGCATCGAGTCCCCCTGAGGGCCTGGGTAATGGCCGATGCCAGCGCCCATATGACGGCTGCCAGTTCTGCTGATGCAGACGGAGCGGAGATGCCTAACGTGACCTTTAGTGAATGCCACATCACATCAGGCCTGGATGTCACCCGCTGACATTATGCTGGGGCATGAAAAGGCTGTTCTGCAGGGGAGACATGGTGACGAACGTCCCCCCGGTGACAGACCTGTGGACGTGGTATAATTCTGATTGACGTGGGGAGGATTGGACGGCTTTGAATGGCAGCGGACGTACAAGCAAGCATCCAGGGGAGGATGTGGAGCTCGGTCTGCATCGGCTGGGTCTGTTTTTTTCTGTGTTCGTTGGCGATAAAGTGCTGAGACAACTCACTCCAACTGGCATCATTATCCCAATCATCAAACAATTCTCTAAGCACATCAGAAATCCCTCTATAAAGCCATAACAAGCACAGACTCTATATAACCAGTAGGCATGTAGAGATTGGCGGGGGGAGTAAAGTTAACGCTTGGCGGCTAACACTGCAGTGGTGGGTTGTGTAGGCAGGTCCTTGGCACACTTTCAGAGGAGATGGAGGGCTATAAAAGCCATTGGCTCCTGCCACACCTGTACCCCACCCTATCCCGCGGCCTGCTTCCTATTTAAAAGCATCACATGCAGGATATTAGTCAGGGTTTTTCGCCGTCTGTGAGGTAGAGCTAACCTCTGAAGCAGAGGGGGGAGAGGGGAAAGTATGCAGGCCGCCGTTTGTTTTTTATTGGGGAAATAATGGCCTATTGAGAGGTTGGGTATTTAATGAGCAACATAATAGGCCCTGTAGTAACACATCTGCTATGAGCAGAGTCATTTCCTCAGCTTTCAAAGGCTGCTGCTCCAGCCTTTGAAACAGCAAGTCCAGTTGCCTTTGACTTAGTACTTCTAGATATCTGCTTTTTATTAATTGCAGAATTGCTACACCGGTAATATATAAAAGACAAACGTGCTGCTAGGCTGTATGTTCAATCCTAACCACATTCAACGGCCGATGAAGGTACACTTCCTCTCCTGGCCTGACCTCAAATCTCTCACTGTCCAATCTAATTCCAGCATCCTTCAAAAATATCCATCCCTACTCTGCAATCAATTGTGTTTAATGTATTAAAGACACTCACCACAACCACCACAACCTTTGGCCTGTGCACAAATCAATGCCTCGTTAGACCGCTAATGATCATTCATTGACTAATAAGATCTGTATCAACCTCTTGTAGAACATTGATTGGCCTTTGGCCTCTGCAGTGCTCTGTGCATTACGTGGACAACAGGAGACGGCAGCTGCGAGTCCTGGGGAGTCAGATGATGAAAAAGCTCCTGGTGGGAATGGACAGGAATCCTAAACTCCAAATAGACTCATTCTGAAGCACCTCAGGCCAAAGCCCTTTTCTTCTGCCCTACAGATCAATGGACATAACCTCTCTGACCACAAGTCAATCAGTGCACAAACCCCAATTTCTCTCCCACTCGCTCTTTCTCTCTCTCATCTTCTCCATTAGTCACTACAATTGTTCCATCAGGTGCGGGCGTGGCTCGGCATGTATGTGTCCAATCATCTCGTTGATGGAGAGTGGACTGGCTAGCTGTGCAACGGTGTCCCTGTGACCGTATTTCCCTTCTCAGGACCTGAGGGCAAAGATCGAACCCTGCCTCCGCTCCGCTTCTACCAATCAATCTGATCCTCATTGAGATGCATGGCTCAATGATCTTTGATAGTGACTTACAGATTACAGAGAGGGAATGGAAGTCAGGGGGAAAGTTAGGACTGTCCTTGGGTATTTGCACCTATATGAGGCTACTTACAAGCCACACCATGGGAAAACATCTTTTATAATTGTCCTGCTCTTTTTCTGTCTGTTTCTTGTCTGTGTTTCAATATGTGTACTTATCTCTACTTATCTTAGCTCTTATCTCGCCTAACTTTGAAAAAATGGGAAAAATGGAAAATGATCTCTCCCAACACGAGGAAGAGGAAAAGAAATGTAAGGAGAACATGAAGTACAAAGAGGTAAATCCGCACTTCTTTCATGCAAATAGTTGACAAAGATGACAACACGGATGTGATTTTCTCTCTGTTTGGCTCTTCCTCAGGCGTTGTGAATGAGGACTAAGCTGTTCTCCTTCAGTTTCTTTAGGAGTGAGTCTCTTTTAATTGGTTTTGGGTAAATTTTCCACAGGTTTGTTTTCAGGCCCATTGTGCCCCCTTGACAGAATCTGCCTTATTCCTGAAAAACTGATAAAGAATTTGAGGAAAAGTGGCTTAGGGGTTAAGGAGCCAGCTATTAACTGCAATGTCCTTGGTTTGAGTCTTAGCGGGGACTTTTGTTGCATGTCTTTCCCCTTCTCTCTCCCCTCATTTCTTGTCATGTGGTCTCTAATAAAAGCATGAAACTGCCCCACAAAAGTAAAACAAAATCAGGAAAGGCATCAATGAAACTGAACGTTTATGATCCTCAATCCAAGACTTGAGACGTCATCGAGCTCATACTTGGAGCAGCAAAATGCCAAATCCAGCCTCTGACACCCGTTTGCCGACTGCTGTCTGTCAAAGTCAGAGCAGTCGCATTGGATCAAGAAGCCGCTGACAGCGGACACCGATATAGAGCTGTTCACCGGTGGCCTGTCACTCATTCCGCACTCGCAAGCCAGACGGATGAAATATACGGAGATCCAACTCTGTCACAGTATATCGCTCTGTCACAACTTCAACCTGTCTCAGCAAACGTCAGGACAGCAATTCCTATATGCACTTTAAGTTCGACTAAAGTAAATTTTCACCAAGAGGGAGAGGAAGAACATGAGAACACTGTGATGGTTTTTCTTCTTTCAATTTTAGGGATGCAACGGTGTGGGTTCAATCTACCACACGTGGACTTATAAAACACCCTTGAACTAAAAAAATATTGTCCAAGCTGAAGGGTGCTTCTGTTGCTGACTTTTTTTTCTGCAAAAGGTCGACATTTTGCAGACAGCAGCAACACCGTGCTTGTTGGCATTTTTAGCAGCAATGAAACAAATTGGCACAAAAAACTTCAAGTTAGTGAGTAACTCAGGAAAATGTGTAAACACGCTGTGAGGTATTTGTGTTTTATGTCCTGGTGTGATTGCTGCAATATATTTTATTCTCTTTTTACTGTGTATGTGTGTTTTGAAGCAAACATGTATTATCCCATTAATTCAAATCTATATATCATTCCTGTCATGATCATCTCAGCTGCTGTGTGTGTGTCTGTGTGTGTGTGTGTGTGTGTGTGTGTGTGTGTGTGTGTGTGTGTGTGTGTGTGTGTGTGTATGTGTGTGTGTGTGTATGTGTGTGTGTGTGTGAAAGAGAGAGAGAGAGTGAGAGAGATATAAAGAAACTAATAGACAGATCACAACCCCTCATTATAGGGTAATTAGATTGGCTCTAAAAATACAGATCACTATTACCTGGACCACTGATTAATACACATTAATACTTTCTCTGTCTCTGTCTCTGTCTCTCTCTCTCTCTTATTATTCCATTGTCTCCTCATCACCCCCCCACCCTCCCCTTCTCTCAATTAGTGGTTAACAAGGAGAAAATGAGAGGATCGCTCTGTTGCTTGCATCAACTTTTCTTAATAGTCTTGGACAAACACTGTGTCACTGTGTGTGGAACTCACTCAAGAGTTTAATTACGCCAGGACTCAACAACAACTATAGAGCCTATAAAGGCAAGTTCTTCCCACATACTTGATCATTTGGCAGACATAAGCTTCCACACAGAAAAACTCGCTTGAATACTGAAAAAATATATATTTCCCAAAATACTTTTGAAATAATAACCACCAGAAAACACGCCTGTACTTATAGCATCCAGCAGGTGACTGTAGTGCCAACTCTGACACATTCAGCGTTATATATACACGCACCATAGCTCCGGCTAAGGCTCCTTAACACATCACGGCACAATTTTTGGCAATTTAAATAAAGCTAGTCTCAGTCAGAGCGAATAAAGTGAACACATCCACCAGCAGACAATGGTTTTTCAGCAAGGAGAAACTGTGGATTTACTATGTTCTTACTGCTGCTATCAGGTGCATGAGGCACGTTCTCAAGATCTAGATGAGGTTCCCAGATGGTGGTGAGAGTTTTAAGGTATAGTTATTGGCATAGTTGTAGTATGTAGCAAAAAAGGTACTCCGCTAAACTGAGCAGCAGAGAGAAGGAAAGACTTTAAAAAAAAATAGGACAAAGAGAGGAATGAAGAATGTTCTTTTCTTGTGTGTTGGAAAAGACACACTTCTTTTGATTTTTTTGGGGGCAAATCGTACTCAGGCACGGTACAAAGCAATCATACCTAACATGAAAAGGCCCTGAGAGAGAATATGAAGGAAAGACACAAGAGCAGAGACGAGAAACATCCAGAAGAAGAGCTTATAAAGAAAGAGCTTAGAAAGAAAATAAAAGAAAGGTATCCAGTGCAGCAGCAGGAGGAGGAGGAGGGTTCATAAATTTAATGCAAATTTCCTCACATCTGTCCGCAACAAAGTCAGAAAATACTGACACGACGCTGTCCTGTGCACAAAAGTTATAGATTAGGACATGAAAATATCTGAAAATCTATCTGAGGGAGCAACACAGTTCACGTCAACCAAGCAACATATTCTATACCAGCAAAATGAATTAAGAAAGAAGCTCTTGCCGTTTTGATTCTGACAGACAGACAATATGATATAATGTGTTTGCCAGAAAAACACACCACCACACCGAAAATACCAGAGAAGGCACGTTCTATCAGCTGCTGCTTTTGAGTAGTTAACATGTTTTAAAGTAGATTTTCCCTTTCAGGTGGTAATTTCAGGCAGCTGACATAACACACACACTCACACACGGAAAACACACCCACCAGCTTTCCCCTCACACACCTGTCCCACATACACTTTGTGCGGCGCAGGTGAGCGGCGGAAACCTTAGCCATTAGGGAGCAGCAGTCAACAGGGAGAGAGAGCTGGTAGTACACTTCAAACAAAATCTAAATTGTTGGGCTCTCCCAGGATTTATGCCACATTTGTGACCAAAAAAAACAAAAAAAAAACAAAGCCCCGCACTGGGCCTTGATCGTGGTGTGAGCAGACCACCAGTCAGAACTTGTTGAAATTTTCGGACACCATGCCACAGCAACCCTCCTTTCAGCCTCATCAGCGGGCATTATTAGAGATAAGCCACATCACCCTCCCACCCCTACTCCAGATAACATCTGATACTGTCAGAAACGCAGTGTTGACTTGCTGCTGGTACGAGAGGAACACAAGCACCTGGCGCTGTGTGATACACCTGTGTTTGGGTTAGTCACACTTCCTAAAGGATGTTATTGTGTCTGCCTGGATGAGCAAACAATTACGGCAGATGACGATGGTTTTATCTTCAAATGGTGGAAAGATAGAGACGATTGAGCAGCTTATCTTCAGTGACCCACACACAAAGGGAAAGAGGACTCAGGATCTCAGAGGATTACTTATTTCCTTGTAAATAAACTATTGAAAAGTGAAGAAAACGTTTTAACACATAGAAAATTACTTGTTATATTTAGCAGATTTTTTCATTTTATTAGAGTAATAGAAATACTATAGCACTAGACACACAGCACCAACACGTCCCAACAGAAATGAAACATTATGAACATCACAATATAAAACATATGTTGCACTGCTGTTATAACGGATTCAATTTGACTTTGAACATGATGAAATTCTTTTACTGTAATTCTGCATTACAAATCTGATTTGCGAGTGTGCTCCCCAACTGTTGAACTCTATTGTGGTTTAAGCATTAAACTGCGAGGAAATGTCAGCAGTAAATAATTCTTTTATAGTTGTTGTTTTCTTTTGAGGATAAAATAAATCTCTGTGTGCTGTGTCTGGTATCCCAGCACCAGAGAGACTCCTCTCTCCTGACCCCGGTGCCTTGTTGAGAAAAAGACATATTGAGCTTTAATGTAACACTCTAAGTGGACTGCTGACCTTATACAGCAGACTGTAAATTTGCTTTTGCTGCTAGTTTTATTGTGTATGAGTGTGTGGTGTGTGTGTGTTTGTGTGTTTGTGTGGGAAGTGAAATGAAGAGTGTGAATATGCACACATTGTAATGGTTTGTGTGTGAGAAAGAGTGTAAACGTGTGTGTGTGTGTGTGTGTGTGTGTGTGTGTGTGCGTGCGTGCGTGCTCATGTATATATCATTTACACACACTGCTGTGTAGCCCTGGTGAGCGCAGCGCAGTGTGAGCCCACATCGATACGCCCCTCCGATCCCCCCTGTCAGCAAACACAGGAGACACAGGAGAACAAAGAGGCCTGTGGCAGCGCCAGCGGGTATAGATCTTCTCCCCTGTGTTCTCACTCAGCAGGGTCACACAGGAGCCGCTCACAGTTCAATCCCCTCTACTTGACTGATCAGGGGCTTTGTGCCGCTGCTAATGAGAATGGACCCTCTCCAGTCTGCAGGACCCTGAACCAGCCCACCCAGAGCAAAGGAGTCCAAGAGTCCAACTCAGATGCATGCAGCTATTTCAAAATGGAATTCAGGTTAAAAGTAATTAAAAATCATAACTGCTCAAAGATTTTAAAGTCAAAGGTTACAGAATAGGGAGAGACAGAGTCAGTGTTTGTGATACAGATTTAAGAAGGGTTAAGTCAGTTTTTGGCAGAATGGAAATGTATTTGACAAGAGTATTTTTATACTCATTAAAGTTTCCATGAAAACCCAGATACGCATGAATATGTATACATTTAATGTGTATTTCTGATTAGTGTAAGACAAATGAGAATCCGCATTAGAAATCAGTCTGACCTTACTTTTGAATGTTACACTAACACTTGTGTTCTCCATAACAGAACTGAACCTGCTGCACCCAGTGACACTTTGATCTTCTACAACGAAAAGCTGTTTTCATATTAAGCCATTTTTTAAAGACCGAAGAAATGTGCCTTGGTTATTACATCTGTTTTAAACGTTTCTTGATATTCTCAACACAGGTGAAACTGTACTTGAAACTTGATCCCAGTGGACAATTTTTCAACTTGCTGTGTGCTGGATTATCATGGAGGGTTGGTTTTCTACAGTGTTATACAAGGTAAAACGACTGTACAACTTTTCTCACGTGAAACTCAGCTACAGTAGCATCGCCACTTGATGTGCTGTAATGGTGTCATTTGCATTGAAACAATCCACAGCATGTATCCCATAATCATTCAGTGATTGATTTGTAATTGCACTAATAGGGTCACGACCGAGACAATAGGATGTGTAAAGCAGAGTCCCTGCTCTTACTCAGCCTCACAGACTCACAGCGAGGCCTGCCGAGCTCTGCCTGTGTGGTCTATGGGGACAATTAGCACAATCTCCATACTAATGGTAGTCAGTAATGGACACTGCTGAGCGTGCCAGTCACTGTGTGTGTGTGTGTGTGTGTGTGTGTGTGTGTGTGGGTGTGTGTGTGTGTGTTTGCATATGCATGTGTGTGAGGGAATGTTTGCATACGCGCATATCCTTCAGTGTGCCTTCCTGTGTGTAGTTGAGAGTCTGCCTGCCCTCTGGTGTGTGTGTGTGTGTGTGTGTGTGTGTGTGTGTGTGTGTGTGAGTGTGCCTACCACTGTGAGTGCGTCAGTAGCCAGTAGCCCGTATTTCACTGAGGTGAACCCCCCACCACCACCACCACCAACACAACCCCACCCCTCCACCCACTTTGCTTGCGGCTCTAACCCTGATCCACGGCCACTCATTAGCACCATAATAAAGAGTTGAGACGACACGTAAAAGGTTATATACTGCTGGACTGCTGTTTTCCTACCAATTATCAGGCGTGTGATTTATGGCCCAGACCCAATGCTATTCTCTGAGGAGAATTGGGGGAGTGTTTACACCCCTACACAGCGGGGTGAGAGGTCAATCCTGGCAAACTTTGACCTTTAAGGCAGGGGTGCACTGGCGCTGATGGGAGTTTGGCGAACAGCTAAGCAGCACTGGGTGTGACTTAATCAATCAGAGGGTCTTTAGGATGCATGTGTAAGTAATCTGTGTTTGAACTGTCACATGGACGTGGTTATATAACCCAACAAATATTAACTTTCTCTCTGAGGCTGTGTCCCTGCTTACTTTGTAGTGCACTATATTTAGACTCCACCGTCCTGAGTGTCTGATTTCTGAGAGTGACATTTATGGGTCCTAAAATATTCCCACAGTGAAATGAAAAAAGAAAAGTCCATAGCATGTACACTTGAGTGGCTCATATACGAAACACCATGACACTCTGCAGCTCCCTACAGATGTCTTACTTTTATTCAAACTTTTAAAAAAAAAATTTGCACATTATCTTTGGCTGAAAATCCTGCTTATAAAGCTGCTGAATGATGTCGGGCCGTCATGTTTTTGTGAGTGGAAGCTATCATGCCTGGCACGTCTTTGACGTATTGGCTTTTGTCAAGCTTCTCCACAGCTGGGAGACTTGCAACAAGCACAAGTGACATGCCGTAATGAGGTCTGTGTGTGACACTAGGCAAACACACATATACACCACACAAACACACACACATGCACTGTGAATGTATATATATATATATATCTGTGTGTGTGTGTGTGTGTGTAGGTTTTAGGCTGCCATCCAGGCATGCAGGGTTGGTGTGGTCTTGCTGTCTGTCTCCTCAGCTCCTCAGCAGCATGTGTTTAACCCCAGCATTTGGCCTTTGTGCCCTCTCTATCTGCCTGACTGATTTGTTAGGCTCCGGGGAAAGGATGGAGGATGTGTGTGTGTGTGTGTGTGTGTGTGTGTGTGTGTGTGTGTGTGTGTGTGTGTGTGTGTGTGTGTGCCACTTCTTACGCATATGCGATTCAATCTACAGAAAAACCCCCTCTGCCTTTACCCGAAGCCTTTCCTACACACACACACACACACACACGTGTGTGCGTGCACACACACACATATACACACAAACCACGTCTTTGATGTGAGATCAGAGGCAGCCGAGATGCAGGTCGATCAGGTGCACAGACAGAAAAGTAGAACGAGGGAAAAACGGAGAGCCGGGAAGAAGGAAAGATGGCCTCTGTTAAAACAAGGCTGTTGTTTTAACGACCCCTGGGCCCTGCAACTCATTATGACCCCCTCTCTCTCTCTCTCTCTCTCTCTCTCTGTCTCTGTGTTTCTTTCTGTCAACTCGAGCCTCCCTCTCTCTACACTGAAGCAGTGTTGTTCGTGTGGGCCGATCACAGTAGGACATGGAGCAGATACAAGATGTGAGATGTGTTATGACTCATGTTTCAGCAGAACATTCTGTTGACCGTCTAACAGGTGCTGATGGTCACTGCAATAAGACCCCCCCACACACACACACATACACACACACAGATTTCCCCCTGCTACTGTAAAAGCCTAGTGCCAGACTTATAGAAATCCTGTCTGTCTCCGACAAGCCGTGTGGTCCACAGCCTGACACAGCCTGAAAGTTCTGAAGATGCCTGCATGGGAGCTGTGACACACACACACACACACACACACACACACACACACACACACACACACACACACACACAGATACACACACTGCACTCCTCATGTATTTGCAAATGTATAAACACATATAAGACCACACAGACAACACATAAATCAAAAATACATGAGGAAAAACCTTCCACATTCCCTCTCTCTAGTCCTTATAAGATGAAGGGAAGGAGGTAAAAAGCCGAGAAGAGTTTTCCCTCCTGCCAGGATGAAAGCCTCTTTTACTTGGGAGAACATTAGGAGAACAAACTACCATCACAACAGGAGGGGGAACAGTCAACCGCGGCGTGCTCTCACATCAAACACAACCACCATTAATATTGTAATGCTCCCTCTCTGAGTGTTTGAAATCAAGACAGCCAGTGTGGTCATTCGGAGAGCTGGTTGCGGAGGTCACTTTATTTGGGACGATACGGCTTTGAAATGACACTGAACAACACTGTGGCTGCAGTGTTGTTCAAGCTGGAGTCCACGATTTGTAGGAGCCAGATTCATGTACCTTGACTTTCACTTTTTTTTCTCTCTTTCTTTTCAGTCTGTTTTAAAATGACTAAAAACTGTAATTTTTTCCTTCTTTACATCTGCCTGCCAACATTTCTCAGTTGTGTTGTTCATGTTTCTGCACTCTTATTGCCTCTTTATTTCAGATTTCTTTCTAAAGTCTGCAACAACAAAACAAACGAAGAAAAACAGCATGAAAAAACTAGGCATAAGAATATGGTGAGTGCGACTGTTGATGCACGGACTGCACATGCAAGTCCACGTGATAAGGAGTATACACCATGGGAATAATAGTGGGCAGCAGATACTATATGTGTATGCATGAGCATCGAGTGGTTGCTATTGATCTCCTGTGGTCTGCCAGCGGGATGTAAACACTGTGTCTTTCAACAGGAAGCGCCACTCAATACAAGCAGCCGTCAACTGCTTCACAGAAAACACAGCGCACAGACGCTTATCAAATCAGCACACACAGCTAGAATATGTGACCTGTGTGTGCGTGTGTGCATGTGTGTGTGTGTGTGTGTGTGTGTGTGTGTGTGTGTGTGTGAAAGAGACATACCATACAAACTTATATGCACAAGTAAGTGTATGTAAAATATGCACAAACATGCATCGTCGTTGGGTGAAAGCTGTGTAACGGAAATAATTTTGATGATTTTGATGATTTAATAACTGAATGACCACAAGCTACTCTGTGGGGTCATTCTGCAACATTTGGCCCAATGAATAAGCAATTAGAAGAGATTCAAAACTGTTTCGGCGGTCCGGCTAAAAACAACACTGTTTTCGTTCATTCCTCAAAACTGGACAGTTTGGAGATATGAGGTTTTCACCTGACAGCAGTAATATACTAAAAATCAAAGTGACATCTATCTAAACATATACTCACAGGAATACTACCGCCTTCACACACACACACACACACACACACACACACACACACACACACACACACACACACACAGCATGTAAGCTGTGTCTGGAACAAGCAGAAACCCATCAAACTTCACTGCAGAGATAATCCATGTGCCAAATCTAAGATGAATCTATGTAATATTGATTCTGTCCGGGCGCTGCACTAGTCCGCTAACAACCCATGAATAACCGACCGTGGAGGACACTTACACACTGAGCGCATCTGGCAGAGAATCCCTAAGTGTGTGTTACGCTTAAATGTTTGCCCTCTATTAACTTCCTGCAGGATTTCTTTTCACTCAGGTGAAGATTTGGGGAGTCTCTCAGTGCCTTCTCATCCCAGGAACAGAAGTCCTTGATGCTCTGTGTCTGATTCAAAGGCCTGATGCACAGATTTTGCTCTGGTGAGGAGTTTTGTCCATGTTTAACAACTGTGGTCAGATTCAATACTTGCTGAGTGGATATTCTATTTAAGCTCATACAAATAAGAAATACTCAGTAATTGTGCATGTTAAGTATATTGTGCAATATGATGTTTGGAAAAGTAATGTTTTGAAATAATTCTAATAAAACATCTCAGAGTGACAAGTATGAAAAAAAAGCCCTGTACACATGAATCTGTTTATAATGGTCCAAACTGAGTCTAATGAAAAGTTGCAACAAGTTTTGTGTCGTTTGTTTTGCATCCAATGCATGAGATAAGTTCCTTTCCCGTTAATTCTGATGTGCTTCACATATCACAACAAATGCCATTCTTGCGACCACCCATGCATGAGCACGCAAGAGAGGCATAAGTTTATATGGGGCCAAAAAACAAAATCATGAAAAGCTGCCACCATTTGCGATCTGTGTTGGAGAAGTGCTTTGAAATTGCTGTTGTCAAAAAAAGTCTGTAGGACAGATTTGTCATTTGAATAAGGAAAAAGAAAAAGAAATGACATGATGATCTGAAATACTGATCTGTCCTTTATGTTTTTTTGTTTGTTGATTGACGATTTTCATTTTTCTGACAGCCACATCCAGGAGTTCGAGTCCGTGTTACAAGTATCACAACACAGGGGCTCTCAAACATCTGCCTCCAGTTATCACAGCTCTCACTCACCACAGTAAGATACAAACACACACACACACACACACACACACGCACGCACGCACACACGCACACCACTCTGTCAGCGTCTGGCCGTGGTGTGTTTTGCCACTCCACTCCTCCGGTTTCCCAACTTGTGTTTCTGGTAAAGGGCCATTTTAGTTCCAGCTCAGGCCTGCGGCGGAAAGCATCTCCCCGAGGAAAATAAGCATGACTCGCTCCAGTGAAGACATCTGCCCTTTGAAAGCGAGCGTGGCTGTTTGAACAGCTGTCAGAGCACACCGTGCGTCTCAGACCTTCCCTGATAAAACAGAAGCAAGTCTGGGAGGGAAAATCGACAGAAGAAAGACGCTAAATGGACGGAAGGTGACGTCCACTGGCAAAGGCACACGAGGCAGATGGGAAGAGGTGCCCCTACCCGCTTGTTGTGTAGACTGCTTAGAAGCTAAGAGAGGATCTACAGCACTTGATCATCTGTGCTCAGAACTGGAGAATATGGTAAAAAAAAAAAAAAAAAATGTTCCTGTTGGGCAATCTGTGCCACATTAACACACTCTTGATCCAACAGTGTGTGCCACTGTGTACAAGCTGACATTCCTACACATCCTTCTGTAGTCAGCACTAGAAAGAAGTGCTAGAAAGAAGTGCAAATCTCCGAGACAAGTCGTCAGTTGCAAAACTGAAGAAAATGAATGTTGTCTCAATGTGTTTTCTACAAAACTTTTTATTGTTATTCAGAAGACAGCTGGCACAAGCGTCATTGGAAACCCGCACAGACAGTAACTAATGAAGAAAACTTAAAAAGTATGAAAGTAGGATTTTATGGTCTAGTTTGTGGTTGAGTGAGTGTGTGCGTTGCCATCGCCGCTGCAGTATGCGAGCAGTAGACGAGCAGTAGACGCTCTCACACCCCAAGAAGATTTCAAGCTTAAGACTTTTGGTCCTGAAGTGACTGTCTGTTACCCAGTCAAGAGGAACAAGTGTATGTCAGACTTAGAAAAGTGCTGGGAGCTCAATTGCATTAAAGCTCTTAGTTTGCCTGAGCTCCAATCTAATTGGATAAAGCTGGAAAAGCAGCTTCCAATGTGCTCGAATCCATTTTTTCCCCCCCATTTTTTATTTTTTTTGGGTTGGGGGGGGATAGATGTTCCCCATGTTCTGTTCCATCTCGTCTTTTGTCCTTGTCAACATTCCCCAAATGAGATTCCCAAAATCAGGAGGTGAGGGGTGCACGCACGCACGAGTGCACAGAGCAAACATTGTCAGACAGACACACCTCTCACACCAGCATGCTGGCTGGCATCTCTTCCTTTCCCGTCCTTATTAAAATTCCGTATTGAGATTCCTTCCTGCCACTCCGCCTCCCTGGCCCTGTCACTCAGCCACCAACCGGCGACAAAATCAGGAAGTTTCAACAAAGACACACACATATGCACAGAAGCACACACGGCACACAATCCAAACTTTTCTTAAGACAACTCGTCCCTGCTCCCGCCCTTTATGTGTGGGATGAAAGTTTTCTTTAGGTGATATGTATGAGAGCGTGTATCAGCGTCTCCCCCTCCTGCCTTCGCCTCTCTCCATCTCTGCCCCCCCCCCCCCCCCCGTTCATTGTCATTATTTTCGATGGTGTCCCCCTCTGATCTGCCGAGCCGTTGGGTGCTCTCTCTCCTCTCTCTCTCTCTCTCTGTCTTTGTCTGGTCCCTTTCATCTGTCAGGCGCTCCCCTTGGCGGCCGCCACTGAGGGGGTTTGATTTCCCATCATGCCTAGCATTGCCTCCCTGACTCCGGCTCCCTCTCTCCCTCCCCTCTCCTCCCCCTCTGAGGCGAGTGTTGTGCCCCCGCGTCGTTGGGCAATTATCCCCGGGAGTAATGAGGAGCGTCTCTCCCTCCACGGCAAGCTGACTGACACCTCTCCCACTCATTTGTCAACAAATCAGACGGCTGGTGTGGGCGGCCATATTGAGCTGAGGGTTGTCGTTGGGAAGCTCAGGCTGAGACGCATCGCCACGTCTCTCTCTCTCTCTCCCTCTCTCTTTTTCTCTATCCTCCTCCATCCTTTCCTCTATCTCTGCCACCTCGTTATCTCTGACAGGGTGTCATTCGTTCCAACTCTTAACTCCTCCTATGTCAACCCTCCATACGCTCCCATGTATTTGTGTTCCTCAGCCGCCAAGAAAAGTCTCACTTCCAATAGGCCTAATGGTCATATGTGGCTAATGATCACTAAGCTGTATAAGTGACACTGTTCAATTTATTTGTGTCAAAGTCAGTTGCAGCCAGTCGCTGTAAACACTTTGCCCAACTAGACGATAAAGACTAGAGTGCAAAAGGGAAAATATTTTCAGATACGTCTTTACTCATAAAGGCTCCTTTCAATTTGTCACCTTTAGTCGACGCAGCTGTAGAGGATATGTAAATCTCATCCGCCTTGTCATGTCAGTGTGAGCGAGGTCTTGATGTGCTCAATTAAACGCTGCATATTTCACAGCATACTTTTAAGATGTGAGATGAGGGACTTTGTGTGAGCTTTAGACACAGATGCGGATGCGTACCAAAACATGCATGTGCACGCGTGTATGGTTTCTGTGAGTCGAGTGAGTACTCACTGTGCTCTTTGCGCTCCTCCGGGCTCGATGAAGCCTCTCCGTCAGACAGCAGGCCAGACATGGAGAACAGCTTCCTCCCCGAGTCCTCCCCGGTTTTGAGGGAGCCTCCCGAGGAGCCGAAGTCAAACTCCTTCCCCTCCACCTCCGGGAAGCAGCTTTTCAGCCTCTTGGCAGGGGTAAAAGCCGACTGGTAACCCCCCGACTCCCTCTCCTCTGGCGGGGAGGCGAAAGGTCGGAAGGCGCCCACCCCGCTGTGGTTGAGCATACCAAGGGTGGAGCAGTCCAGGTTCGGTGGGGTGAACTGGGGGTGCAGGTGGAGCAGGGAGGCTGGGAAGTCTCGGGAGGGAAAGGTGCCTGACATGGGGCCCTGTCGCTGATACATGGAGGTGAACGTGTAGGAGGCTGAGGGGAAGGGAAGGTGGAGGTCCTTCTCTACAGAAGCAGGGACACCGAAGGGCCTGGGCGCCTGGCAGGGGACGGAGGCGTCTCGGCCGGCCTCGGCAGTGGTGGCGAGGACCATCAGGGCAGGGGAGGCCAGTGGAGCTGGCAGGTAGGAGGGGCTGTCCATCTTGAAGGGGCGGTGAAGGTCCATTCACCTCCCTGTTAGTGGTCCTGAGGAGAGGGAGAGGGAGAGGACAGAGTTGAGGTGGAGCGTAAAGGCTGAGCTACATCAGGACATGAAAGGGAAAAACTTGTTTCAAAGGGTGACAAACAAAAAGTAACTATTTTCCTTTCACCTTCACTGGATTGTAACAGGCTTATTAATTTGAGCTATCTTATGAAGAAATAAGTTTGATTTAGGTTGAAATCGAATATTATTTAAATTTTGTAAAGTCAAAAATGAAATTGTTTTATGATCCCTGAGCCAAAATTCTTCATCTCTTCATTTTATGAAACACACCCAGTTGCAACTCTGGAGGCATTTTTACAATTACAGTTTTGGACTAATTTCATTTCATTTAAAAGGGTTGGAGGAGGCCTACTGTGCCTGTAAATAATTACAACGGAATAAATTGCCAATAAAACACACATGTAGGCGAAGCCTGCAAAAGATAAATTTAATAGTGAGGTATAAGCAATTAGATTTGGGAAAATCCTCTAAATACTTTCGGAAAAAGTAGGATTTGTCTTGTTTTTTTCTCTGTAAAGAATTAATTATCTCAGTAAATCAATAAACTGTAAATGGTGCTGATTGTGGCCAATAAAATAAACTCATTGGTGGGTCTTTTTAAGTAGAATAACGGTCTCGGGAATAAAAGTTTCTTAACATTTCTGCCCTTAAAATGTAAAACAACAATCTATAAAAAACGCAGCCTAAAAGGATTAAACGAAGGTAATTTTTTAAATGACAAGCTAAAAGTTGAACAATGATGAATTCCAATCGAAAAAAAACCCCGGCTTCATCTAATTTGCGATTTCACTGTTTCTTAAACTGAAATTTAAAAAAGATCTACTTGGCATTAATCCTGAAAAAGAGGCCTAAATATGAAAGTGATGTTCCCGTCCATTGATTCACTTTTTTTGAACTTGCATCAGTCTTTTTCTGGTTTATGAACCAAAACATCTGCTCTTGTAATTAACCAGGATGAGATAAGAAGTTGTGCAATCGAGTTTTTTTTTTTTCTCAACAAATTAAAAACAAAACAGCCTATACTTTGCGATTCAGTGACAATACACAGATACCATGACACACATCTAACAGCGCAGAGGAGGTCGATATTTGACCCTTCAATTCGTGAAGAAATAACATTTTCTCAAAAGTCTTCACGCGCGTCTCAAAAGCGTCCGCAGCTCTCCAGCCACGGGGAACAAGTTCCCTCACCTCGGAGAAATAAGAAAAAAAAACACCACAAAGCCTCACACCCGACAGAGCACATGGCAATCACACAAGCAATTAAACCAATTAAAACAAATGAAGCTGTGATCACTTGTGTTATCACGCAGCATCAGCCGCCACTTACCGTGATGAAGTACTCAGAGCGGGATTTATTTCGCCGTTAAGCAACTCTCTCTCTTTCTCTCTCTCTCTCTCTCTCCCACACTGTCTCTCACTCTCCCTCTCTTTCAACTTATAATTTCAAGGACGCGGCACTTTCTCCTGGTGGCGCAGGAAAAGAGAGAAAAGGTAAAAAAAAAAAAAAAAAGAGAGAGAGAGAGAAAGACAGAAAAGGACGTGCAGCTGATGTGCGGGCAGCGTCGGTTTCCCCCAGTCCTCCTCCTCCAGATGTGGCGAGTGTTGAGGAGTTGAGGTCCGTGTAGTTGAGAGAGGTGTAGTCGCTGTGTTTTTGTGGGAAGGATCAGGGCATCAGTGAGTGGACTAGCTGCGGGTCGGTCTGCCTCTGTTGGTCTCCTTCATGCGCTTCCGTGTTACAGGCCCCCCCCCCCCCCCTCCTCCCGACCTCCCTTCCCCTCCCCACCCCCTTCTTCCCTTGCCCTCTTTTCTCTGTTGCCCCCCCCCCCCCCACAGCCTGCTCTCGCCCCCTGAGACGCACTGCCTGCGATGGACACATTCAATTTCTTGCCCTCGGTAAAGAGTGAAATTGAGTCAAAAGAAAAATGCAGTATTTTTGCAGAAGGAAAAAAAAAGTCTAGAAAAGCTTGTGGCATATAGCCTATAGGTGCCAGATCATATAACTGGGAATACAGAATCCAAAATCTGGATTTTTAAAAAAAAAAAAACCTGTACATCCTCTATTACAATCATTGTCTTATTGCTTTGTAATAATAACCTTTACAAGGATCACACCTGTAAATACCTTCAGATTTGGAGGACCCCCTCATGTCAGAGGTGTGAAAGGACACACATACTCCACATGAAGACTTTTCACCATTAAAGCCTGAATTCAGTGCATTAGTTAAACAAGTTAAGCCACTCAAGTCATCACTTTTTGAGTATGTGTGTTGGTGTCACTGCTTTGTTACTGTGAATGGCAGGTGATGGAGTCATCCTCTCCTCTGTGGCTCACTGAGCCTACAGTCTCCAGCCTGTGTGACTGACACTTGAGAACATTCCCTTTTGATGAGACACAATGCAAACCAATGGTATTATTTGTCACAGATAATCTGCTTTCAACTTCAACACATTACACACAGCGTAATATCTACATTATTCATATCTGATTTCCAGCACATTGTCAGAAAGCACAGCTCAGAGCGCCACAAATCAGCCCAAATCACTCTTAATTTGTTTTTATCGGTATTGGTATTGCTTAAAGACTTTTTGAAATAATGTAATTGAAATAATTCCTTATTCCCCGGAGCCAATCCAGAGGCTTTACACTGCTAATCTAATGTGACACGCAATTTCCGTCTCTCAGACGATTGCTTCCCCTCAGGTCCCTGTCTTTAATGAACAGCCATTTGGCTGTGAGCCTGTGTGCGTGCATGTGTGTGTGTGAGTGTGTGTGAATGTGTGTGTGTGTAATCAGAGAGCGAGAGAGAGAGAGAAAGTCCTGAGATAGGAAATGAGTGAATGGGGAATATCACAGCCAAGAAGAAGACATACAGAGGAGGCTTGCGGGGAGCCGTAGCTGGAAATCAGTGGGTGCTAACTCAGCCTGAAAACACACTGGATAATTGAGATATAAAAATAAATATTGACTCTCATGTCTACATTACCTAAGTCTGAAGAGAGCCATGATTTAGCCTGGACAGTTCATCTGTCCCTCACATCCTTTAGGTGTTCCCTGAGACGGAGCCCCCCATGTGCACCGCTTCCTCTCAATCTGAAAGACAGCCAGTTGGTGAAGAGGTAGAGGGCCAGACAGCAGATGCAGACCTTTAAATGGACACATAAACCAGAGTCCAGACTGACTCTCTAACAGTGTTGCCCTCAGACCAATATGGAAGCATGTAACACATGTCTTCTCTGTGCCAAGGCAAGGTCATTACTCCACTTAGGGAGCACCCTCTCCCTCACACATTGTTTTGAGGTTAGGCAACCAAATGCCACTACACACACTACACACACACACACACACTACACACACACAAACACACACACACACACACACACACACACACACACACACACACACACACACACACACACACACACACACACACAGGTCAGGGTTAGACCAAACTGAACTGAGATTCCCAAATCAAATCTGCTCAGGGGAAGGATGACGTTTGTTTCATTACACATCAATAATCAAAGGTCATCTTCAGGTTGTCAGATCTTTTAGGAAACTGTTAATCTATTCTTTTAGCAGGAAATGCCAAAAATATCCTTATTTGCTTGCTGATCAGTGAACACACTCGCTGCAAGTGGCTCAATTGACATTATGATTATTATTTCTACCCTGTTCCTCCAATTTGCCCCATGTGCTAGTGGCTGTGGGTGGTGTATAGTGGATGATGGGTGTGTGTCCTGCAGGCCCAGTGAAGTGTTAATGATGTGCCCGCTGCCTCAGCCAGGTTATGGCACAGGGGCCGTTAGCCGCCCAGGGTAAACTGCATGGCTCCTAGAATAAATTGCCACCCGGAGCCACGCAGGCTGGTCAGCCAGCCAATTACAGGCCTGCTCGCTCAGCTGAGGATGATGGGATGTGATGTTAATTGTATGTGTTCATTTTCTGGCAGGAGGTGAGTCACTTGGCTGTCTTCTTGACTGTCATACACACAAGCATTCACGCACAGAGCATAACATCTTAATGCATTCGGTTTATGCTCTGATTTGGTCTCTTTTCGTGTCTTTGTTGGTTCTGCGAGCTGCACAACTCCATGTCTGGTGTCTCTAAGATTGTTTGTTTTTTGACATTAAATAGAGTTTGGAATCATTTTCAAGCAAATTTAATAACATTTAAAATTTACAGCTTAGTTTCCGTGGTGTGTAATTCCCGACAAATAAGAGATGAGTCGAGGCAAATTAAATCAACATGATGAGAGTTCTCCACTTCTTTTATTACGATGCCAGAGGTCATCGGTGGAGTCTTTTAACCTTCTGTATGTGTAATTAGAGTGTTGAACAGTAAATAGTCTTGCCTTTATTTTGTTCTCTTCCCCTGTATTCCCAGATCTTGTTTTTTGGGGGGAGCAAGCAGTAAACTAAGTTACTGCTGTAATCATTTCCACAGACCAATTAGCGATAATTACCTTTTGCTGTGAGACTCACAATCTCCAGTTATTGTAGATTGCCTTCAAAATTCAGACAATCACCTAATCAAAAGCAAAAGAATATAAAAACAGACAAAAATGAAAATTGTTTTTTGAAATGATTGCACCTGCTGGTAAAGCTAAAGAGAGATGTGTCCGATTCCGCAGTTGAAACAACAAGTGTGCAGGACGACGGAGTGCCCCAGCAGGATCCTCGCAGTGGCAGTAACAGTGGTGGAGATAAAGAGTGCTCAGTTCTCTGGAGTCAGTTGGGTAGTAGTTGCAAGGCGGAGTGCTACACTCTCCTCAGTATATCAACATAGAGACTGTCTGGTAGCAGTGCTATGGAGAGAGAGGTTAGCTACTATATTAACATAGGGAGAGACAGCGCCAGAGCAGAGCAGTCTGCCAAAGACTGAGCAGTGGAAGTGAGACAGAGAGAGAGGCCATCGACCAGACAGCTACAAGATGGAGTGGAAGGGAACGTGTGAGAGATGAGCTGTCGAACATGTGACAATGTGTGTGTGTGTGTGTGTGCGTGTGAGTGAAGGTGGAAGTATGTGTATGTGTGTTTGTGTGTGTGTGTGTGTGTGTGTGTGTGTGTGTGTGTGTGTGTGTGTGTGTGTGTGTGTGTGTGTGTGTGTGTGTGTGAGGGGGGGAGTATGTGTATGTGTGTTTGTGTGTGTGTGTGTGTGTGTGTGTGTGTGTGTGTGTGTGTGTGTGTGTGTGTGTGTGACAGCTCCCCAAAGCAGCCAGTGAGCGTGAATGTGAGGAGGAATACAGAGAGGTGCATTATGGTCTCAATCATTGATCGCTTCCTCCCAAGAGGGCTGGTGACTACCCCCACCACACACACACGCATGCACACACACACACACACACACACACACACACACACACACACACGCCAGCATCCTGTATGTTTGCACATTCTCCGCACACCCCATGTCGGCGGGCCAATACAGTTTGCATGTACTCAACTTTGTTTCTACACTGCTGAAGTTACTGGTAGTACTAGAAGTACTTTTATGAGAACACTGTGTATTTAAGTGGTTTTACAAGAGGCAAAATATTTAATAGGGAAAGAGAATAAGCAATGCAGAGTGTGTGACTTCAGGGAACATACTGTCCAATTACATTAGCTCTTTTACAATACTTTCTGACTCCTGTCTGTGGCACTCAGCTCCAAACCCA
Organism: Seriola dumerili; assembly: GCF_002260705.1. Taxonomy (NCBI): domain Eukaryota; kingdom Metazoa; phylum Chordata; class Actinopteri; order Carangiformes; family Carangidae; genus Seriola; species Seriola dumerili. Next base: position 1,759,116 of record NW_019174257.1, on the reverse strand, counting down.
TTTGTTTCTCCTTAAGACATAAATCTGGGTCACAAGTGGGTCACAAATGTGTAGTTTCAAATTTTAAAAAGGTTAAGACATTCCTTTATACAGCAAAGCACTGATGATGGCGATGGTGAATAACCGCTTCGTTTTCTATGGGATGCATGAAAATCACCTCACAAGGCATTGTGGGATACCAGACGATGCAGGTCTAGTTTCTACAATCCATCTTTTATATGACCCTTGCTTCAAATATCACAGGTGCAAAAATAAAAAACATTGTTTGTTACTCTTATGAGCACTGACATGCCCACAATGCTGAGCAAGAACTAACGGAGGAGATGCTGCACGATTTGTTCACAGTTACACAAATAGGTGTAAATTTGTTGGTGACTATTTTCAGCCGTATATTAATACACACCTGATGTGCTAAAATGAATATTTACAGTAGCGGTGCAGTGTATGTTGGACTGACTCAAAATTGACTTCAGTGTCCATGTTCATCGTAATGAAGGGACATGTCACCCAGTGTCACCCAATGTTGTGGCTCGCTGATGTGTTTTTGAACAACAATGAGGTCTATGACATATACTTGAAATAATGATATAATAGTAAAACTTGTACTAGTAGTAATACATTGGTCTTTTCATGAGGTTTGTTGACATTCATTGCCAGCCTTATCCTATAAAACGAATGCCTGCTCAAGGCTACTGTGTCAATGAAAGACAGGCACAGACGTGAAAACTGAAACAGTACACCACTTCCTTTTCTTCCGCTCACTTCCATCCCTAATCTTTAGTCTTATGTAGCCACGAGGCGAACAGTAAAGAGCAGTGACAGCCTGTGTCCTCAGCCCACTGCAACCACTTCAATCTACACACATATACACACACAAACACAACACTCCCCACCACCAAACATCACACCCTGTCCCCTCCCCTCGCTCCCCGCCTCACCCATCCAGCCAGCCAGGGCCCCCGTCCTCTCTCCTCTCTCACCGCCATGAGGCTGACACTAATGTGACACTCTGGAAAATAATTACCAACAAACGCACTGCTGACTGCAAACAGCTCGCTCCCCTCAGTGGACTGTCACTAGTCATTAGTCTGAACCCTGGGAGAGGACAGGACCACCGAGAGGGGGAGGGAGGGTGTGGATGATGAGGAGGGCCATACCATGTGTAGAAGGAGGAAATGAAGAGGAGGAAGGGAGACCTGACAGGTGAGACGCGAGTAATCTGCTTAGCAGTTGTAAAACATGTAAAACAGTGCTGTGAGCTCGCATGTCTGAGTGTGTTGGAGCTGATTCTTTTGGCCCAGTCTTCATCATTGGCCCCCTCTGGTGGTTTACATTATATTAACTGTGGTACTACAGCATCACCTGGCCCACTTTGTCTAGGAACCAATATACTGAGAGTGCCAACACAGTCTGTGTTAGCACTCTCAGTATATTGGTTCCTAGTGTGGGCTGTGTCCCACTGATTTCCATCTGAAGCATCTTGGTTTGAGGGATTTAAAGCAGAACAGGTTCCAGAGTCGGGGCTGAAGAGGAACTTGAATCCAAGAATTAGGAGTGAGAGAACAGGGAGATCTATGGTCCAGGTAAGCAAAGAGGTAAAAAGAAGAAAGGGCGGCAAGCCTGAAAACTGTTCAAGGTGGCAGCAATTCCAACACAATTATCCAAATGCCACAGGGTACATCAATTCTTCGAACACCAACCCCCCTCCTGAAGACTGTTATTTGAGTTGCCTTGGGGGGCAGCCGTGCCAGTGAGAGATTAAAATTTTTTAGAGCTTCCACAATGGGCAATATTAAAATGTCGGAATACATCTGCCTGGCTATTTTGATTGGTAACTTAACCCCTGACTCCTGAGCAAAAAACTCCCCATTCTGTGAGCTATTGTCAGCAGGCTGGAGTCTAATTCTTGTATGATTCAGGCTAATGAGCTGGTAATACATCCTGTGTGCACGTGTGTGTGTGTGTGTATGTGTGTGTGTGTGTGTGTGTGTGTGTGTGGGGATGAGGAGGATATTACAGTGTAGTGGCGAGAAGAGAAGGAGGGCACGGGTGGAGTGGGGGGTGGAGGTTTCTCGTTGTTCAATAATCAGAGGGTGCAAGGTTTAATCTGTGAGCAAGAAACTGTTTCCTCTGTTTAAATATACAGCAGGGGCTTTCATTGATAGTCGGTTTCCACATAAATAGGCAGACTTGATTGAAATAAGTGTTCACGCTTCTCATTCTCAGGTCAAGACAGTAACAGAGAGCGCGAGACAGGGAGTTAGAGAGAAAGTGAAAGTGTGTCTGTCTGTGTGTCATCCAGCCAATGGCTTTATCCAGCCTTATCCTGAACCATGAAACCATAGTGCATGACACCCTTCTATGCTCTGCACAGATATGGCTATTCACTGTTAGCACAGAGATTTGACAAGCCAGACTGCTCTCACTCAACAGCCTGGGTCAAATGGATGACTGTCACAATCTTTTTATCTTTCTCGCTCTCTCTTCCTCTCTCCCCCTCTCTATTCCACTCTGTGCACCCTCCTTTTACTCCACACTTGCTGCCAATCTCCCAACTTTGCCTGTTCAAATTGACAAATTCAACCAGCTACAAAAGAATAAATGAAAGAGAGGGAAGAGACCTCTGAAGGGGATAATCTTTGCAGAGGGAAAGATCTGGCTGACTGGGAGACGGACAGGTGAACACATTCAGCTGCTATTCACAATGTAAACATTCAGATGTGAATGGTTTTGAAAAGCAGAAAAACTGTGTTAAAGTTGAAACCTTACCAATGTTGTTATTGGAAAAATGTTAAGAAAAATGGTCAGAAGAACATAAATGATGATGTTCACATAGAGGGCTTTTTTTGTTCGTTTTTGTTAGCGGCTTACCACTGATCTATGAAAATGTCATTGGTGGAGGAGGTATTCATTTCCTTTACATAAGTAAAAGTACCAGCACATCAATGTAACAATACCCAATTACAAGTAAGTCCTTCATTTAAAATCTAAAGTACAAGTACAGTCTTAAAAAATGTGTGTTAATATAACAGACAAATGCCTCCTGAGATTGATATATTATAATTACATTATTCAATATATCTAATGCTTCAGTTTGGAAGTAGTATTTACTGTTGTAGTTGGTCAAGGTGAGGCTAGTTTTAACAATTTTATACACTAATAAAATTGTTGTTCCCGGATTTTAACCTGTGACAATGGATTGTATGTTATAGACTGTAAATAGTAAGTATTCATATACTGTAGCTCTCAAATAATTTTATTGTGAATTGAAAAAAAGTGGAGTAGAAGTATAAAAGAGCATAAAATGTCAATACACAGGCATCCCTGTGGTTTAGAGGTTAAGATGCCAACCATGAACTTCAATGTCGTTGGTTCAAGTCCTGCTGGGGAACTTTGTCACATCTTTCTTTCCTGTCATCTCTTCACTGTTTGCATAAATGTTAATACTTAAGAAAAGTACCTCAAAAATATACTTAGATACTGTACTGAGTAAATGCACTTAGTTAATTTCCACCTCTGGAAAATATATCATGTTTTAAACATAATGACACCTGTACTATATGTGCCTGCTTTTATACTTGAATGTGATGTAAGTGAGCCTTTTAAACCAATGCGGGATCGGCACCCATTGGTATATGATGCTGGACTAAAAGTATTTATTCATTTATCCTCAGTGGTGTTTTGTTAGGGAATAATTCAAATCCCCACCTACCAAACCAAGTAGTATGTTTCCCTTGTCTTTACCACCTCTGCTGTAGTGTGTCACCTTTGTGTATATCTGTCTGTCGCTAAACCCCATGGGGCTGCCTGTGGTTTTGTGTGTGTCAAAATCCTAATCACCACACAGTCCTCAGCCCCTCCACACACACACACACACACACACACACACACACACACACACACACGCATACACAGTCTATCGGTGTTCAGTCAGGTAAAGGTCTCCCAGTCGTGCTCTGTGAGTGGCCTCTGCTCAAACAGATCAATAGACACTGGCACGTCCCTCCACCAACCAAGAGAAAACAATTAAAAGCCATCGATCCTGTGCCAGGCTCCTCCATGAATATGCATGTGTCCTTGACCTTCCCTTGGAGAGGAGAGGAGAGCGAAAGACAGATAGACTGACAGACAAGTGCTCTTTTTTTCCTCTCAGCAGTAACGTTAACTGGATTGTGGTTGTGTTTTGTGCAGCCTTGTGTTGCTCCTTTCTCTCTGAACCCACTCACATCAAATTTCAAACATGCCTCCAAAGCTCACATAAGGCAAATTGTCGCATTAAAGCCTGTGAAACCAGTTGCTCTTTTATAAGCCCGTTTTAGGCACAGATTGCTCTTTTCCAAGCTGTGTCGCGAACAGAGATCAAGTGGGTCCCACAACAACTGTCCCCTCCAGCTCTCCCGCTGCCTGCCTCTTTTCTAATTACAGATGTGTGACATGCACATGGGGACATCTCCATGTTAGCACATCACTGTGCCTGTCCTGACACATCCTGTGGTCACAACAGCAGGGGCTGCAGGGGACAGCCCTGCCCTGTCCCCCGTCACTGGGGATTAGCATTAGCATGCTAACAGGACCCCCAGGGGAGCGCCGTGCTAAGGGTCACGCTGACAACTGTCAACAGCCTCTTTTAATTAGCTACGCCTGGTCAGGAGGAGCTATGCTAAGGCTGACTCTACATGTAAAATGCTGTTTATTAAGAACATACTGTGTACAAATTGATACTACAATTTAATTCAAATGTGACAGGTGTTAAACTGTGTATAAAAATATGACTGTTACAGCTGTATTTACTCTTATCCATCATTCATCATCAATCCCCACCCCCACCGGCCCAGCCTCTGTGCCTTTGTGTTTGCTTTAATATTGGACATCAGGAGTCACCTGTGTGAGCGCTGACATGTCACACTTGCCGGTTCCTAACTTGACAGTATCAAGATGCCGTTGTCATAGGCCCGGAGACGAGGTGAGAAGCAGAGTGTGTGAGAGGTAGAGTGTATCGTCAGTCAGACAGTGCATTATCCAGCTGTTCTGTGGCTGTCTACCTTTTTCTGTGGCGGGGTAATGGGAGTGTCACACACTAGCAGACAGTTGGAGTCTCACTGTTCAGCTAAGAGGCCACATCCATATACACTGCCTGCTAACTGACTGCCAACGCTGCCGAGGCTGTCCGGGCTGCCCCACAATGACTGTCAGCAGCTGGCTGGCGTGACTGTCAGCGGCTGGTCACAAAGCATTTACCTGCTGACAGAATTGCAATTAGTCCAGGGAATGTTGTTACTGGGAGAAAGAAAAAGAGAGACAGAAGGGAACCAGAGAAGGGGGGAAAGGCAGGATGGACAGGTATAGGAAGAGAGGGAGGGAAAGGGTGGATAGATGGAGAGTGAGAGGTGTGTAGATAAAGAGGAGAGAAGGTGCATTTGGGGGAGGTGGGGGCAGGTGGGAAGAGATGTGGAGACAGCAGCAATGGAGAGTGAAGGGTGAGTAGATGGAGGAAGGTAAAAGAGGAATGTGAGGCATGGACAGGTTTGATCTCTGAAGCATCCCCTGGTGTGTGTGTGTGTGTGTGTGTGTGTGTGTGTATGTGTGTGTGTGTGTGTGCGCGTGCGCACGTGTGAAGGAGATTGGCTTGTAGTGTCGTATCAGGGGAGCTCGTCTGTCTGTCAGTGGCCTGGGTCAACACACATTTACTTAGTGACACAATCGTAATGAATCTCCCCAGTCATATCAACCCATCACACACACAGAGCCACCACCAATGACCTCCTGGTATAACTGGCCTCAGTGTCTGGAAAAGAGAGAGAGAGAGCGAGGGAGAGGGAGAGAGAGAGACAGAGACAGACAGAAAGAAAGAAAGAAGGAAAGAAAGAAAGAAAGAAAGAAAGAAGTCTTGCATTTAAATATGTAACCTCCTTTCAGCACCATGGACAGCTCTGTATTTCTCTTTTATCTTTTGCTTGAATTTCAACACATCCCCATTTTCCTGGCACAAAGATTTGCACTATGGGAATCAGTGGCGGCCAGTCCTCCAAAGTCACACAGGTACATAACACACTGCGACCTTGCACAAAGCCAGTGCCGTTCTGCTTTCTCTCAAACTATGGAACTCATCACCATCCACTAATGACCTCTCTCCCTTTCTCTGCAAGCTAGTAACGCTCCCCTCTCGCCTTTCACTACCCATCTCTCTCCATCCCACACACTCTTTGTGTGTGTGCTCTCTGCCTGATAAGAGAGTGGCAGGGGCTCCTCCCTGGCCCCTAAGGGAGAGACGAAGCGTGACCGAAACTGTAGTTCCAAACCAAACACAAGTGGAAATTGGTCTATGGGATAGGATCAATAGTGAATTAGCCAGTACGCTGGTTCTATGGAGGTCTGCTCAGCTCTGATCTGATGATCCATAATAAAAGGCCGTGAGTGGACACTCGAGACGAGTGCAGAGGCAAAGAAGACTTCAGGGTTGTAACGGTCACATCCACTACCCAGTGGTGACCTACTCAAATTGATCTCCTCAAGAAACTTTGTATGTAGAGCACCATGACTGTCCTCACAAGAAAAATGACAACTCAGTCATTCCAGCAAATCCCCCAAATCAACATATGTTTACATTCAAGGGACAAAGACTTCTAACAGCTGTAGAAATGATGACTATTGTCCGTCTGAAGCAAAGGAGGAAGTGGGGTAACATTATTATAAAGCCACAATGTAAGGAAGTTCTCTGAGGCCTTGGTCACGTCTGCAGACATGTCGTGTCGCCTGGTGCCGACATGCTCTCTGTGGTGCAGCTGTTAGTGCTCCACTAAACTAACTCTACTGTTCATCACTGCCTGCCCTGATCCCAAAGGTGTGTATGTGTGTGTCTGTCTAGGTGTGTATGTGCATGTGTGTCTGTCTGGTGATTAATGAGCGGCAAGGCCTGATGGATTGTCCTGATCACAGAAGGGACACTATGTTGACACACACACACTAAGTGGGGATATAGGCTGCTGTCCAACGCACACACACAAACACACACACACACACACACACACACACACACACACACACACATGCAAATATGTTCATACACACATTCACAGACACAAGAATACATGTGTATACACATATACAGCACAGTATATGCATTCACACACATTGTCAGCTCGGCTATACGCAGCTAACCTCTGTCAGTCCATTACATCAGGAAGCGTCATGTCATACACATCTCTCCATCTGCTGCCTCATGCACAAGCACGTGCGCACGCACACACACAAACACACACAGAAACACACACACACACACACACACACACACACACACACACACACATATTTCTGAACCTCCAGCACCTGGCCTAGCTGACAGAGCAGGGGTGAATATGTGACCTGGGTGGGCAGACACCATCATCATCTCATCTCTCTTGTGATGTGATCATGAGATGAGAGGTGCCTCTACAGCTTCAAGTGAGACACAGGACAAAAAACACACAAAACGAAGGTGGTTGCTTCCCTCGAGCCTCAGCGAACAGATGTAACAATGCGCCTCATGTTGTCAGGGGTGTTTCTTTGCCTGGTGAAGTGGGTTATTGTGATTGGAATCCACTTTGCGATGCTTACCGTCTGACTGAGTTCTTAAGGTGATTTACATCGTTAGAGTAGGGCTTTCTTGGGTCCGATGAATCGCATTTGGAATATCCCATTTTGTAACACAAACACATGCAAAGGTGCGGACACATACACACACACACACACACACACACACACACACACACACACACACACACACGACACACACACACTCACCACACCACTACATCATCACACACAACACGACGTTCTCCCCCAACGCCATGTTCTATCTTGATTCAGTGTTGTCTTATATTCAGAAAGAGAAAGGGGCGCGGGGTGCTGCGCTGCTCGTACAACACCAGATAATTGTGATAATGGCTTTCACCAAATCCCTCCTCTGTCACAGATTAAAATGCCTGCTTGGAGAGCATTAGCAATCTTTCTTTTCATCTGTCTCCTCTTTTTTTTCCTCTGTCGGTGAGTGCCATCGGATTTCTGGGCCAATCTATTGTCACAGGCCTGCCACACATACAAGGAGAAGTCAACCTCAATCTGATAGGCCATTGTCTTATTCTCCCCATCGCTGATTCCTGCTCATGGTATTGATCGCAAAGCTGTCCCCCTCACATCTCATCACATCGCTCTGTGTGGGGGAGTGTGTTTTGGTGTGTGTGTTTTGGTGTGTGTGTGTGTGTGTGTGTGTGAGAGTTTGTGCCTGTGTCAGTCAGTCTGATGGAAGATGTGGTCAGTGTCCCATTGGAAGAATCTTCCCAATGGGAGAAAATGCCCAAATTAGAACTCTTTTCTGTAATTACACAGATCTATAGGTGGCGGGATCGCATGCTGGAACTATGTAGAATTGAATCCAGTGGACTCCCACCTAATCGGGTCAGCTCAGGTATCAAGAGATCACATAAGTGAAGAGAAGAAGCAACTTGAAACTAACTGACAGCCACCTCAGCCACCTTCCCAGAAACCTCCCTCTCCCCCTCCCTCCCCCATCGCCTCCTCCTCCTCCTCACTCTTGCGCCTCCTCCACCATGCCTCACAGGCCCGTCTGTCACCCCTCTATAATTATGAGGAGTGAGAGTAATGTGTTGCAGTATGAATAGGATTGTCGGCCTGATTGTGATGTATAGGCTTTCATTACCATGTCCAGGCCTGTGCCCTTCGCCATGTAGGAAATCCTATTTAGGCCCTAATTTGGGAGCCTCCCCGACCGTCCCGCCTGATAGCAATCACACACAGTAATTGTGTGCTGGGGCAACTGACAAGAGTGGAGGCTCAGACATGGAGAGAGGGAAAGAAAGAAGGATAGGAGGAGGAGGGAGGAGGAGGTCCTGACAATGATATATCTGCATAGTTTGGTACATTATTCAAGCCATCCTCTGCAGAATATGTATGTTTTTGTGTATGTCTTCTTATTTTAAGGTGGTTTGTTAGCATGACAATAAGTTAGAGGCAGTTACAGTAAAACTGGAGAAATTCATGTGTAGGATTTGATGTTATTTTTTAATGGGCAATTGAGGGCTTCCCCCTTTCCCCTCTCTCATTCTACTTCAACAATGCTACATAGCTAATTGGGAGGAGAGATTGTGCTAACTCAATAATTATGATTTATGAGATAATCTCCGGTGGATATCGCACATTCTCCCTGATTTGACGACAACATGTAACCAGCCCTCTAGCAATAAATATTTGTACATTCTCCATGTCTAAGTTGTTAACTTTTTTAATATTTCATTAGTTCCTTCTTAGAGGGGAGTGATTCTCTGCACCAACATTTATGCAGATCTGACTCCACTTATAGGCTTGTAGATAATGAATGTCTAATTGACTCATTTAAATACTGTTTGCCTGCAGGAGAGCCTTGCATTAAATGTTTGATTGCCCTCATATTAACTGTCATTAATCCCCTCTGCTCTTAATAAGGACTTTATGAGGCTTTCTTAAAACTTCTCATCTACCTCACTATTCCCTTTGCATAATTAAGTAGAATATTCAAAAATATGGAAATGAAGGAGCTCTCAGGATTTGACTAATGGTCTTTGTGCCACATAATTCTAATTATAGGCAAACCTTTGCATTTTTTGCTCTGCATTGGGTCATGGTTCATTAGCTTGGGTCAATGCGGGTCAATGCAGCTAACTCTTCTCTTTAATGTCCAACTCGAGTCAACACGCTGCATTTGACCGTACTGAAAGAAGCTCCTATACCTGCTGTGTTTGCCGACACATGAGGTGTGGCACACACAGGCAGTGCAGTGTCCTTTAAAGGAAGATGTACAACACAGAACGAACTTTTGACAGCCATTACAAACTGTCACTGCGCCAGAGTGGGTGAGAGACACAAACTTGTCTGTGTTTATAGCTTAACTGATCCTCTTATTCCTGCTACTCCTCCAGTCTCTCTGCTCTGCCCTAATCTCTCCGGGGGTCTTACTGGCCCAGGATGACAAATGGGAAGGAGAGGCCAGCCAAGCGTGGGCTCTGTGGAGAGGCTCAGGCCGGGGCCCTCACTAAGCCCCCTCAGCTCCGCCCTGGATCATCTCTGACATGGCCTGCACTAACCCCACGGATGGAGAGGCCACACACACCACACACAAACCCAGGTATGTATACAAGACATGCAACCACACATATATGGCTCCACAGATTTAAGATTACACACAGAGAAACACAAGAAGAGAGAGAAACCTCTGATCAGTACACTGCACCTGATTGATTTGTCCCACAGACCCTCTAGCTGCTAACTCATATCAAAGTGCCCACACACGTACACCTACAACCTCTCACACTTCTCAGTTGCTCCAACAATCCATGTCAGATATGTGAGTTTCAGCTCAGAACTGTTGTCACCAGATAAAACCCAACCACCTCTATTTTAGTATATACAGTCCAGCTCAATAAGAGCATGTACTAAATGACTGCAATGTAATGAGTGGCTGTGTGGCTGTACTCAGAGCTGTGACACTGACAGCACATGAGAATGTAATGCGTTGAAGCCTCCTTCTCTTCCCCCCTTCTCTCGCTCGCTCTATGCTCCTCTGCGCCCCACTGCCTCTCAGCCGCGGGATCAGCTGCAGGCGCTAATGAAACGTCAGTCAGGTAATTGAGGCTCTGGTGGTGGCGGGCCAGCCAGGCAAGCAGTCAGCCTGTGTGGGTGATGACACCGGGACGCTAGCAGCTACAGGATCCCAGCAACCCCCTATGGAGCAGTGCAGGAACTGCTCCAGGACCCAGCAGGGTGGAAAACATTGCATTTATGCTGACATTTCCCCATGTCTTCCTGTTTATGTTAGGGATAAAATTGAGCAATAAAATTGAGTAGTAAGGTGTGTGCTGGTAAGTTGAGTGATCAACTCAACCGGAGATTGTTAACTAGCTTGGTGAAAGCTGCTGTTGGTTTGGAGGATGATCTGCCAGCAGCCCAAGTGAAGGAGTCAGAGGTTAAAATCCTTTGTTATTGCACCCCAGAGTGATGTTACCATCCCTGCCATCCGCTGACCTGCTCAGCACCCCCAGTGAGTTATGGGTAATGTTTAATTCCCCAGCCGTGACAGCTGTGGATCCGCATGGTAAATTGGATTTTTCCCTCTTTGTTAGAATTGTGCTTGGGCAGGTAAAGAGAGGGAGAAAGACATTCGCTGTACTGCTTTGGCGAGGTAACTCTGTCACATATTGTCCACAGGCGTCTCTATCTCTCATTGACAAATCAAATCAAACCGGTTTGTTTCTGAGGGCTGGTGGCAGAACAGAGTGAGGCTGATCTGTCCAACCTGCTCTTGTCAACATGCAATCACTGCTCTGACCTAAACAGGCCGCACTCTGCTCACCCCGATGTGCCTCCCTTTGTTCATCATGTACACCGAAACCAAATTTGAGAATACAGGTACAAGCTGAAGATAAAATTGAGTCCAGTCAACTCATACACAAGTGCTGTATACTGTACAATTATAAGGTCAGTGCTGTTCCATCATCTTCCAGTTGCCCATCACCTCACCACCACATCTTTCTTTGCTTTCATTGAGTTTTGATAGTTTTGTTTTTAAATGAGTCCGAATAAGATATTTTGTGATTTCTTATCATCTTCTGGAGACCATGAATGTTTCTAATCCGTCCAACAGTGGATGACATATTTCAATCTGCACCCAAGTGTTGGACTGACCTACAGACAGACAGACAGACAGACAGACAGACAGACAGACAGACAGACAGACAGACAGACAGACAGATATCGCCATTTAACAACTCAGACAAAAATATATTTTTAAACAATGTGTTTGTTAAGCATCTTGTCTCATATGTCAATACAGGTACATTTAGTTTGCTACCATATTTGCTCTGTCTTAATAGATTGAATAAAATATGGGGGGAAAAAAATAGAAAAAATCGTTCACGTGAGGCTGTTTTGTTGGAAATTGTCTTTTGCACACTCTGTGTATATGAATACATAAGGAAAGTTCTCCTCCTGAAATGACTTTCTTCTATTCCATCCCTTCCATGTTCCTTCATTTCAAGGTATAGGACACCTTGAAAGACAACAACACCTGACCCGAGATGTTCCCGAGAGCAGCACAGTCCTTGGGAATAGGAAGTCTAGATTTAGTCCTACTCTCTCTGCTCTACTCCACTCCACTCTCTTCTGCCTCCCCGGGGCTTTAATGTGAAGAGTGGACAGTGGGGTTAATGCCTAGCTGTAAGCACTGCTTAGCACTAGTGATTGGGTTTGTGTTGTAGCAGGCCTTCCCCCACCAGCAAAAAATCCAGTGGAAATGACTTCCACTGTCCAGGCCTGTGGGCATTTGTGATTTTCCAACCTGCGGTTTTGACTCCCTTCCTTTTTGTTGCAGCTCAGTGTCCCAGAGGGCACAGGTGAATTTGATGTGGAACAATGATTAAAAGTTTTCTCCCTCAAGGTGACCTAAATACTGGAGGGGGTGAAAGTCAAAGTGAGAGACATGGAGATGAGAGAGGGACATGGAGGTGAAACTCTGTTTTGGACATTTGTTATGGCCCATATAGAAAGCACTCACTCCTGAGCCCAGGAAGGAAATTATCCAAACCCTGTCCTTACACTCCTATTGCACCATCCCTGCCTCTTTTCCTTGTAGTAATCAGTGATTGTATGTGACATGATGGGTATAAAGCACTCTGCCACAAAAAGGAGGCGTCCACAATCTAATCATTGTCACATCAGCGATTACCTCAAGGTGTGATGTATTTGAAGAGGGTTCTATCACATCTGCTATTACCTGCCTCTTCCTGCCTTATGTCCCTCAGTACACATCTTTTCTCTTAACTGTGTGTTCAATCACCAACACCAGCTTCGCCTGCCGGTGCGGCCGGGCGACCCCTCGACAGTGACGTATGCCAGCGATTAGCCTGGATACAGTTCAATTATGATAAACAGCCAGTGCACCTCTTAGGCCGTGATTAAAGCCTCAGCCTGGCCTTGATAAAGAGATCCCATCTCAATGCCATCACAACCACATTATAAGACACTATAAGACGCTGGTGTTCTGCTTCATGCTTTTCACATCAGTGTTGCAGAACGTACACTGTAGCCCGGATGGAGCTCATGGCAGACGGACCTAGATGGTGGCTGCTGGGGGTCTTTATCATTCACACATGGCTGGTGATGCATCCTTGCCGACCTCTTTTCAATTTGGACTATTATTTATTAATAACCTCCACCTTCTTGAAGCCCCATCTTACAAGATACCTGCCATATAACTTAAGACTGGCTTAGATATTGAGAGATAGAGAGGGAGAGCGGAGCCCCAGTTTTGATAAATGGATGAGCAGTGATGAAAAGAAGATATCAGAGGAGCATGAAAGGAGAGAGGGGAAGAGAGCAAAGCATTAATCCAACACCAGGCTGGTGGAGAGGGAGCAAGAATGAGAGACAGAGAAAAAGGGGAGGAGAGAGGGGAGGAGGAAGCAAAAGAAAGATAGCCTTTCGGCTGTGTTCTGTCAAGGGAGAAATTACACATTTACGGAGGTTTTTTCAAGCAACGACGGGTTCCATAGATCAAACCACTGGATTTATGAGCCAATTTTCAACATGAAATATAGACACAGAGAATCCATTTTACCCATGTTTACTTGCCTTCTCTCACTCCTTTTCTTTCTCTCTCTCTCTCAATCAAACAGTCTACAGTGTGTGGATGGGTTTACTCCTGCAACTTTAGCAGCGCTGATTAGAGCTCATAATGAAGATGTTTTGATTGCGGTGATGTGATGGTGCAACTTTCAGTGGCTACGTTGTTGAGTGTTTTCACCAATGACAGTTAAGTAAGGAACCCTCTGAATTTGTTAGAGGACCAAGACTTAAAAAAAAAAAGGTGAGATAGTTCGGTAAAGACTTGCTATTTTCTAGCTGTTGAGAATTGTTTCTTTTGCAATAACTAACAGTCAAATCAACAAAATTATATGCAAAGAACATGTATAAAATAGAACAAATAAGAAGATCCAACAAATGTTTGACTAAATTATGTGTTTGTATGCAGATTGCAGGATTTGAAGATTATATAATTTTGAAATGCATGTATCTAGAGGTAGATATATTAATACGCACATTATGCCCAGATAACAGTGATCCCCTCTTCTGGGCAATCATATTCAAAATTTGCATAGAAATTAATCACTAAGTAGGCTAAACGACATAATTGACACGCAATTAGCAATATTATGGGGAGGAGACCTAATGAAGTTTCAGTGGCTGTGCCAACCGAAGAATGATCACTGCTTAATTATCATATTAATGAAGTCATTAGTTGTCACTTAACTTAAATGACAGGTAAGGTAAGAATGTCATGATCCTACAATTTCCTTGGCAAATGTGTATTCAACACTAATTACCTCCAAGTTAAGATCTCATCTGAGAAAGAGCTTGAAATATAAAGGGGATAACCACAGCACAAACATGCATGGAACAGGGTAAGAAAAAAATACAATGAGGTTTATTGAATCATTGACTAAAGCATCTTCAAGGTCACCTGAGGACAAACAACACAAATCAGTCCTGTGAGTCCAACATAAAACACGGGCAGCAGATGGAAGTGGCATCTCTTTCCTAGGTCGAGAGGGAGCCGGTACTACAGGCTAAAACAAAAACACATTTCCAGTAAACACTATGGCATGATTAGGCTACAAAAAACCCTCAGATGGGTCAAATGAGCATTGCGGCTGGAGGTCCTCCCACTCACAGAGTCTCTTCCTTCATTCCAATTCATTTCAATTATCCAGTCATTCCCACCTTCTTCCCCATGTCCCGATTAGCTCAGCCCGGCAATTTACAGTTGATCTTTCCTCATCTAAAGCCGAGCAATGGTGGAGGCAGGAAGACAAGCAGTAATGGAATGAAATGTCACTCAGTTGTTGCCTTTGTCACAAAGATGCTGGGAGAGCCAAATGGGGAGGGGTTGGAGAGGTCTGGTTAGAAGGTGAAAAGTAGTGAGTGTGTGTGTGTGTGTGTGTGTGTGTGTGTGTGTGTGTGTAGTCAGTGGTGCCTTTTATGTGAACAGCGATATGATGTCCTGCTCCCCCGTCTCTCTTTTGTCCCACCATAAAACTTGTGCATCTCCACTGTGACCAGAGTAACTCCACCATGTACCAGCTGGCGCTTTCATCTTCATCAAGGCTTCTTCACCTTTTTTACTGAAGACGAACTGGATGCCGATTCTCTCCGCTTGCGCTGTAATGTGATGCACAAAATCACATAAGTGTGTATTTTAACAGGAATTTTCTCCTTGTTCTGCATTCCTCACTGTCAGGTGTCTTCAACCAATACAACTGGAGTAACCAACTACTTGTTTTTATCTTCCAGCACAAATCTTTAATATGAAGATGTACTGTGAATAGAGGTCCACACCACCTATTCAGATACATACAGGAAACCAGTCACAAAGAGTCTAGGGCAACAAGGAGGACTGGATCCTATACTGGGTTCTCCCAGTTAACACTGCTCAATGATAAGGTGGGTGATAGGGAGAAAAGATCTCCTATCGGCTACAGACTGAAGTTGCACGAGGGACCTTTTCATTTTCAAATCCCCAAAATATGTTTTTATTTTTCTCCCTCATCTGCATTCAAAGCTCAGATTTGGTGTAAATTATCAGCCTCTAAACTAAAGTAGTTGCGTAGTACTGGCAATACACAGCTTACCTGCAGTGATGCAAGTGATCAACTGGCTTCTTGCATCTCTCAGTAAAAGTTATCATTCATGGCAAGGTAATCTAGTGTTATACTATAGTTTTTTAGACATGGACACACTGTCTTGGATTGCCTCTATCAGCATTTTGGGTTGCTCAATTAGTTATGCGGAGCCTTGTTTTTTCAGTTAAAATCTGATGCCATGACTGGGGATTTCAAGGTTAGATCGTCCTGTTATGGCTTCTGTATTAATAAAACCGTTTTAAAACCCACATTAATTGTGAAATACATGTGAATCATGAACTAGAATTGATTAAACATTTGCATAAGGTAGATATCCTCACCCAACTGTTAGTGATGTTTGGAAGAGTTTGGGTCTAAGCAATATAGACTTACTGAGTTGGGGGTAAGCGGTGCTCCTACAACGTCGATGATCTGCTCCTTGGCTTCCACCTTGATGTCGTCTACACTGGGCCAGGACTGAATTTCACCCCCTGGGGTGGATGCTAAAGTGCTGTTGGTGGCATTGAGTTCCCCACCTGGTGCTGCGATAGCTAGTCCTGTCCCTGTAGTTCCACACCCACCTCCGCTGCCAGCCTTCAGTAGAGCCTCATAGCGGTGACGCAGCATCTGTTGCTCATATTCACAATTGCTGTGGGCCTGCTTCAGCTCATACAGCAGCACCAGGTCACTACGCAGCTCATTGAACATCTGTACAATCTCTTCTGTGGGCATGGGGTTAAGATCTGGATGCACAAACAGACACAAAGGTAAAGCTGATTAAAAACTATACTTGCTTGGCAAAGCCTTTGTAGGTCAGTTCATCCCAGCAGATATATAGCAGGAAGTATCCTTGGTATGATGAATGCAAATGACAGCCACATCTTTACGAGATTACTGACAACATGACGACACATTCTTTCAGATTCTGCATTCAACTACTGTGTCCAGGTGGAGATGGTGAATGAGAAGCTCTTAGGTGTAAACTTACTGCTGTTAACACACTGTGCTATTTGTACACAATTCAAAAACGTTATTCGAAATTAAGAAATACATACATATTTCCCTGCTGTGCTGAAACTAAATGCATTATTTAGGATCATTATACTGTTAATCTGTTGCAGAGTTTAAACACAAAACTTCGAAATGTTTATTCACACTCACCCACTCCTTGCTCTATGAGGATCTGTTCAATGGCCTTGATCTTCTTCTGGCCTACTGAGCTTGGCAGTTTCATCTGAATCACACACAGAGAGACACACACGGCAACACACACAAGGGTGTGATTTAAGGTGCTGGGGATATTAGGATAAACAGCTCCACCTCGGGGCTTTTAATTCGTATGAAATGCACTTCAGCAGGCCAGATCAAAATGTCTTTATCCACTGAACTCTGTCTGACTGATTAGCTAGAGGGGCACTCCACTTCTTTAGCCACACTAATGCATTTTCCATAGAGAGCTGCAGCTCCTCATCAGTCTTGAAGATGAATAAGAGCTCCCTTGCTAGATCTTACAGATATTAGCTAGTCACTACCAAAATTAATCATCACAGTGCTAATGAGAGATGGCAAGCTCAAGTCAGACTCTCTGGTTTCTCACATACATCAACTGCAGGTTCAAGCTTCACTAAAATTCTTTTGACATTAGTAGTTGTTCAAACAAAACTCAGCTGATCTTCTAAAAAAAAAAAAAAAAGTTCCAGCCGTTTTAATGTTTTTACATCAATTCCACAGCACAGTACAGACAATACAATACAATTTCTTGATATAGATCTATGGGATTATCTTGACCATTGTAGTTTCAGGTTCTTTTTTTCAGATTAGTAATCTACTTTCTTCACTAGTATTTGAGAACCAACATAGTGAAGTTTTAAGTTGAATATATGTTTCAGAATACTCTTTTTGTAATTTTAATACCTCAGTAGGATCTAGCTATACTCACCCTCTGACTGCGCAGCGTGACTCCTGCTGATTTGAAGTCAGGGAACTTGATCCCTGCAGTCTCTGGAACAGCCTAAAGAAAAAAGTAATAACTGATGAAAGATGAGAAGCAATTTTTATGAAATAAATTGGGCCTTTACAGTGATTCACAAACTGAGACAAAGAGCTCATAGTTACTCTGAGACACAAAATATTGAGACTGAGCTTAATCTTAATTATTTCAGTGTACCACTGCACTGAATAACCACTACCATGTGCTTCACAGCTGTGCCATCTGATTAATTTTAATTTTTTTCCTTTTAATGGTGCTTTAATAAGTTGGTAAATATTTCACAAATGCTTGTGCTCCTTTTGTATGGGTGAATGTCGTACCGGTTTTTCTGTTTCTCTTTTTTGTGGAAGCTTCTTCTTGGAAACCCTCTTCTCAGCTCGCCTCAACTCTGTGGTTGTGTCAGCTGCTTTAATGAGTTTCTGCAGATCCTGGGCCTTCTTCTCACGCTCTTTCTTCCTAGTCTCAATCTTCCTTAGTTCCTGAATAAGATATTCCTCTTCTGCCACCTGTTGGAAAAAGGAGAGAAGTGCAATCTAATGTCTAAAAGGCTGGTGAACATCTTACTGTGGTTTTTAATTGGCTTGTGCTTGACATGTTCCTTCTCATCTTGACTGGTCAATTTTTATGTTATGAGAATTTAAAAACTGTATTAAGAATCCTAATCAAATGAAAAAATTACTTACTTGTTCAGGTGTGCGATTGAAGAGCTTCTCCAGTTGCTCTTTGCGACGCCTTTCATGGCCAGCATCAAAGATGTAGATCTTGGGCTCTGTCCCTGAGGGTGCGCGGACCTTTGTCAGCTTACCACAAATACTGTAGTACCGTTCTTTCAGATCCTCCACAGAACGTTTCTGAAAACCATACATGGAAAAATGTTACGACAAATATATGTTTAACTTTCAGGATTATGATTTTTGCAATATATCCTCAGTGGGTACTGGAGGTTAGTAACTGATTACTCTGTATTGCTGATGGTCGTAACGGTCATGGACAACTATGAAGCGCAGGTCAAAGCGCTTGCACAGATCAAACAGATGGTCTGTCTCCGCTTTAGTCCAGCCATCGTCATGCAGATGCATCTGATACTCCTGCTCTGAGTACACTGGTACCTGCACTGTCTATGAAAGGAGACAGAGAAGAAGAACAGAGAAAATACACGCAACCGGGTTGAGAAACTGAAAAGAATAAATGAGTGAGCATGCCTGAAAATAGAGGAGATGACAGAGGATGGGTAGCTGAAAAAATCCATCAATTGTTTATACTTGTATTGCGTGAGTGATTAGACTAAAAAGGAGACTATAGTCATCCCTACCTTGTTGAAGCGAGCAAAGGGGTAGTCCTTGCCCTCCTCTGCTACACGTCTCCAGTGGTGGAATATGGCCCCATCCCTGCGAGCAGGATTAGTGAAGGGCATCCACTTCCAGGGCCGCACCTTTTTACAACCCAGTTTGGCTTTCACTGTCCTGTAGCCTTGAGTAGTATCACTAGGCAGCAGAGGGGGTGCATCTCTGGAAATTAACAGGAAAAACAAGTCTTTGTTATAGAACATTCTAAACAGACAAATGACAAGCTCTCCCTTTCAGTGAGACTTAAACGTGAACCCCTCCAATGCTTCACTGAACATGCCAATCACTTGTCTGTCTTTGGTCATAGCTTTTGATTTAGACACTAGAAAATAATTACAAGTGTGAATGAAAAACATTGAACCAGTTTTTTTAAGAATTTTTAGAATCTTTAAGAATAAAGCAGTGATTTCACAGATGATTGAATCCAAACCTAAAGGGTAACTCAGTACATCAATTGAAGACAAACTCATAATCTCAAAACAGGAGACCATACTTCTTATCTGAGTAGAGCAGAGCATAGACCTCTCGGTGCATTCCCTCTGGTCTCTTGAAGGTCAGCGTTTCAGTCGTCTTTTTGGTTTTTTTCTGAGACAAGATGGAAAAACTGATTATTTCAAAGAAATATTTTGGTAATACTGTCAACCACAAAATAACAAATATTCTAAAATAATCGTCTCAATTTCTTGCTGTAGAAATGGCATGATTTTGGGTTTGACTAACACAGTATGTGTAACTCTTCAAATACTGGATCAAAATTTTAGAAAAGACAAGTCAATTAGTTATTACATGTTTGAGGTGTAAACTGTGGTTTAAGGTTAGTAGTTGTTCAGAGATGTTTACAGTCCCTTCACGTCCTGAGATAACTTTGATCCACCTAGTCAACGTTACGAACTCCACAGCTAATGCAGTTTTAAGAGTAAGATCATTGGGGAAACTTGTGAATACTGGGACCGGTATCACTGTGGATATCTTTTCATATTATTACTCACCTTGTCTGAGTTAATGAGGTCTTTCTTGCTGATGGGGCCGTCATTATCTCCTCCGGTCAACTCCAGAATATCCCTAACATCAGCACCAGTAGCCATGGCTTAATATGTTTTTAATTAACGCTTCTCGCACCTTGCAAATTGTAAATGCTGTTTGTTCATTCACAGGCGCTCATTCAGTTATGCGGTACTATCCAAAGAATACGCTTCTAGCTAAAGGCTAACGCTAACGTTATCATTTCTAATCTACGCTGATTTAGCACAGAGCCGCAAACAGCCACTTAACGACTTTATAATATTTATTTTGTAGCATTACCGAGAACGTTTATACTATAAATGAAAACAAGAGATGTAGTTAATAAAGAATATTCACAAGCTATTGTTAAGGCTAGGTGAACACTAGCTGGCCATCTGAACCGCCATTATTTCCGGTCGCGCTGTCGTCTTTGTGTCGCCCCCGTGAGGTCTGGCGGTGCACTGCAGAAATTATTTATTTCAAAGAGAAATTTATATTTAAAAATAATAATAAATACATAGTTTACCAGTGCAACTGAACATGAAACTCTAAACACCAGCAGGGTTGAAAATGAAAATAAAGTTATTGCTCCTGCTGGCATCTCTGAAACAGATGCTGTTCTCCCAGCAGACCACAATACAGTGACACTCGCTCCTATAGACTGGTTGAAGATCTCCAGCATCTTGCTGCATACATTGGAAGACGTAGTTCCTCAGAATGTAGAGTTTGCTCATTCTTGTGTATAGTATAGTATAGTATAGTAATGTCATACTACGAACAGTAGTGTATGATATATTAAATATATTATGTTAAAAATGAAAGAAAGTCACAAAGAGAGGTGAGACACAGAGGGATTCTGATACATTTATGGCTGTATGACATAAAACAGTTAAACAAGTTATTTCTTCAATGTGAAGAAAAACTATTGAAGGTACAGCTCCATGGCCTACCAGTGTAAATCCAAGATGTGTAAGCACTCCGATTTCTACATACAGCTGAGTATACCATAATGAAGGGCATGAAAACTAAAAACCTGCTGGCAACTTGCTGGCCTGGTTTTGTGAGCCATTACATCTGTATAAGTACTCAGTTATCATCATATGGAAACAGGTGAGCTTTTAAAGAGTAGATAGATAAATAACTAAATAAACTAAATACACATATTTCGTTTTTTTCTAAAAACACGAAAGCAGACACTCACAAAACATACATTTTACATTTAAGTTTTGATGTTTTAATATGTTTGTCTGGATTCGATGCACTCTTATTCTGAAAATCCCTTTATGGGCCACGATCTTTTTTTATACAGTCTATGGCCACGATGAGCTTTACTTTTGAAGAAGACACCGGATGTAGACCATTGTGTCACTACCTTTTTAAAATTCCCAGCATCCGTTAGTTTGGCCGGGACTGCACACTCCGCCATTTTCCCTAGTTGGTGTCGCAGTAGTGGTCGGCGCAGTCATTCATCTAGCTGTTGTATCTACTATTAAGGTCACTTACTCGCAACTTAATTAATTTCAAGAATATACCATTTTCATTTTTTGCAAGACACTAAACTGCGTAAGAAGATGTCTAACGAGCAGGCCGAAAACACTACCGAGAAACCAGGCCCGCAGCAGCAGCAGCAGCAGCCGCCGCCGCAGCAGACGCAGCCGCCGCAGCAGCCGCAGCAGCAGGGGTAAGTCCATTCATCCAGGGTCCTTTGTTGGCTCCTACTTGCTAATTAATGATTCTGATACACGGGAATGTCGTACTTTGACCAATATTTAATGAAAAAGATCAAATAATTGTATCCACTCGAGGTAATCCTATATTAACGACCACAATGTGTTTAAATTTCGTCGTTTTATGCGTTTAGGCGACGGTGTTTGGTGCCCGTCTTTTTACAAGGAGAATCGGCCCATTTTACGTAACGTAATTTTAAGTAGCCTAACGTTAGCTGTCCGCTTACTTAGCCACTTAATGCCTATTACCGACCCAATATGTTCACTGTTTGGTTGTATGCATGCAAATTATGAAACGATTGATTGCTAACGTAATAAAGGCCTAGTGCGCCTT
Source organism: Seriola dumerili (assembly GCF_002260705.1). Classification (NCBI taxonomy): domain Eukaryota; kingdom Metazoa; phylum Chordata; class Actinopteri; order Carangiformes; family Carangidae; genus Seriola; species Seriola dumerili. The sequence continues at coordinate 1,737,013 of NW_019174257.1, read as the reverse complement.
TAGAGCGGCCTTGCCATGCGACTTCAGTTCAATCATCCCGATTGCAACCTTGCGTTGAAGGCTATTATTGCAAGTCAAACAATTGTACTGGTTTTTAAATAAAACCTGTTCTTAAAAATATAAATAACTGCAGTTTGTATCACTTAAACAATCTATCTAGTAGAAGAGGCTGCTAGCACTAACAGAACAAAGGAAACTCTTACTATTGGATTGAGTAACAACAGTGACCCCATTTTGGGCTCCTATACAGTAGCAAAGATACCTTAATGGTATTATGTTTTAGTGTGATTTCATTGGTCGTAACCTGAACTAGCAGATGTGTGTCCACTGCCACCTTTTTTTCCTTTTTTATTAAGACTTTTAGGAATTCACTTCTCAGAATCCAATTGTGCTTTTACTGGGTTCTAAAAGAAAGTTGACATGCTAACATGAAATGTGTTTTTGTTCCTTACATTTATCCAATGCATTAATTGATCTCTTTATACAGAGAATTGAATGGGAAAGCCAAGCATGAGTCCAATTCAAGCAGGAAGGAGAGACCCCAGAAGAGAGGTGGGGGCGGGCGCTACGAACCCTATGGAAATGCGAACAAAAGATACCGTGTCTTTGTCAGCAACATCCCCTATGATGTGAAATGGCAAGCCCTCAAAGACCTGATGAAAGAAAAAGGTAAGGTGTCTTGACATGGGTCCGACTCAGTCAGCTTTGGACATAACAAAAAGATCCATGGTCACTTTGTTTGACCACAGCAGCTTTGAAGGGCTTTTGGGAATTTGTTCAGGTACTTAAGTTGTACAATGTTGCTTGAGATTTCGTGGGAGTTATTGGAAAAGGGTTTTGGATGAGGTCCCCCTTATTTGTCCGCCAACAAAAGAGTTGCTGCAGACTCGCACAAGTGCTGCGAACCTGGATGGTAGACTGAACACTTACTCTCCCTTGAGACTACTACAACCCTTTGTGGGTTTTTTTGCGACGTGAAGGTTGTACTTGTACATGTGCAAAGCTGGTGAACTAATGTGAAAGTCCAGTGGCGTGGGATCATAAGGGGCACAATGAGAGGCTTTCCCCCAAGAAATGTATGAAAGAATATACAGTACTTTGCTGTAGTGTAATTATTTTGCCCAGGAGCAAGGAACACGTTTCTCTGTTACAACATGTAACAAACAGTAAAACCTGGGCTCTCATGATTTATAATTTGGTCAAAATTCTGGAGACATGTCCAATGAAATCATTTGTATTTCAGCAACTTTGAATTTCAGCAGGTATTAGTTTAAAGTTTTCTCTTAAAAGTACACTGGATTTTAATGTGCTGTTATTCATGTGAAAGTAGTTGTTTAGTGATCGGTTTTGGAAAGTTTCAGATGAATCATAAGTATTGCACTACATTGGCATTTTAAGTAAAAGCATGTGTCAAGATGGGTACAATCCTCTTTCAGAAGGAGTGCCTGGTGTTTGTTTTTTCAAAACTGACTGTGGAGTTAAATTGCATTTTCTTTTTTAGGTTTGACCTTGACAAGCAAATGTTTTCTCAGCAGATCTCCATGTTGTGCCAAACACAGCTATGCGTTGGGGATTTCTTTGGGGTACAGGTCTACAAAATGAAGCAGCTTCTTATGCACTGTCCTTGTCTCTAGAGGTTTGGTCACGGATGCCCATTCGTTGATCAGAAACGTGATCTGAAACGAAAGCGTGGCTGTGGTCGACGCTGAATCAAAATTCTGATATTGTGCGTTCCAGGAACAGGTCTAGAGAAGTTTCTGTCCCCTAAGAGCTTGTCATCATTAACATTATGGTTAGTTTTCTAGCTGTAGGTTTCCTCTTAGGCTCAGCTGATGGGCAAATGTAGTGATGCATTAGCCTGAGGTTTAAAATGGCGACATCTGACAAAGAATGCGCAGGTTTGCAATGAAATGGACTGAGGCATTGAATGGGTTTTGATGACTTGAAATTCTTTGGTTAATTCTCTTCATATAGAAGGTGGTGTGCGGCATTATATCCAAATAGGAAGGCTGATGGCCATTTCAATAGTTGTTGTCCTCAGTCTATTGCTTTTGGTGCTTCGGGAGAATTCCAACAAGGACAGGCTAAGAAGTCTTTATTCTTTCTAAAAAATAAATAAATAAAAGACCCAAGCTTGCTTTTTGTAGACCTGTACCATATTGTGCTGCTGCGGTGCTGGGGGAAGACACCGGACTGGCAGTCCGAGCTCACTGTCACCGGCCGCCCTACTTGTGTTTCTGCTCTAAACCCCCATTGTTCTCTCGGCTTCTCTCCCCTTGGTGTGTGTCGTCTCTGGAATCTGATTTGTAGTGGGTGAGGTAACGTACGTGGAACACTTAATGGACGCAGAAGGCAAATCGAGGGTAAGTGCAAATACATACAAATAAAAAATATGAATAATCCTAGACAAACCTGTGTTTGTCAGCTTTGGTTTATTTATTTTCATTGTTGGGAATTGTTCAGATTCAGAAGCCTGGTGGAGTGTGTGTGAGATGGTGACATGCCAGAGGCGTGTTTTATTTGGTGTCGTCTGTGGCACTGTCTTGAGGCCATCCGGAGGGTTGATGCTCTTATAACAGGTCTTCAGCTTTCTTCGCAGCCAATCCTGTGGTATTGCAGTAGCTGACAGTCTCCCTTTTGGTTGCTGGATTTGCTCCTTATGAACTAAAGGGATCTAGTATGAAAGAGGTTGTTACAAGGCTGTTAGATGGTTGTTAAATAAAACTCATTCTGTAGAACTGCTTTACTGGAAAAGTCACCTCCAATGTCTTAGTAGTCGGGAATCCTATCTCACTGTGGATTTTCTGCCCTTTGGATGTTGGAAAAATACTTTGTATAGTCACCAGACATGCCTGCATTGTGTTAGAGATGGGGAAAATGTGACACTTTAATAATTTATTTGGAAGAACAGGGCTGTGGCCAAGGCTGTAGGCTTGTGTGGTGTTGAACTTTTGATTGTGCATGAAATTCTCTATTTTTGCCTAATTTTTGTGTCAGTTAAACATCTACTATAACTATTGCTTTTACTAATTTGAATTGTTCTTTACTCCTCTTGGTGCGGCCTCTTCTGACTTCTTCAATCAACAAAGGGTTGTGCGTAAGTATTCTATTCATTTATCATTTACAATTGGTTAGGTTGGCACCTCAGATTGACAAAATTGAAATGTTAAGGGCAGATCTTTGGACGGGCTTGTCAATAAAAATTTTGTACTCACTGGATATATGTTTGTCAGTGTTGTTGAGTTTAGGACTGAAGAGCTAATGAAAAAAGCAGTGGAGAAGGTAAACAAACACAACCTCAATGGACGACCCCTAAAAGTGAAGGAGGTAGGTCACAGCAAGAATAATAAGAAAAACAACTTGTGAACTTTTCCCATCAGACTGATGTAAAAGTTGTGAATTTGCTGAAGTCATATTTTCATGTGGTTTGTTAGGACCCAGATGGTGTGATTGCTCAGAGAGAAATCAACAAGGCTCAAGGTGGAGGCCCTCCAGGAGGCCATGGCGGGATGGGAGGAATGGGGGGAATGGGGGGAATGGGTGGAATGGATCGCATGAACATGGATCGAATGGGCCCTGGACCAAATGGCCCCATCAACATTCCTCCCAGCCTGATGAACAACCCCAACATCCCCAACGAGATCATCCATGGTCTCCAGGCTGGCAGGATTGGCAGCACTGTCTTTGTGGCTAATGTGAGGCTTCCACATTTCTGTCATTGTTTGATTCTTTTTGTTTGTTGTTTTATTTGAAAACTACCCAGTAAATAATTGGTATTTGTGCTTGATTAAAAAGTTACTTGATAAATTGGTTAAAACCTTTTTTCCTTGTAAGCCAACTAAGCACTTAGAATGACTAATGGTATCAGCAACTGTAATTTAACTATTATTTATGTGTAAACTGTGTAGTTTGCGTATGCACAAACAAGTAACCATTTCTTAAATTGTTCCCTGTGCATATAGCTTGACTACAAAGTGGGCTGGAAGAAGCTGAAAGAGGTGTTCAGCATGGCAGGCATGGTGGTGAGGGCTGACATTCTGGAGGACAAAGATGGGAAAAGCAGAGGCATGGGCACAGTAACTTTTGATATGCCCATTGAAGCAGTCCAAGCTGTCTGTATCCTTTTGAAAAATGTTGGCTGATTGGAATACCTTTATTACTGTAACCATAGAATGTTTATTCAGTATAACTACATTGCTTCAAGATGTCTGGTACACTTTCCTTAATGATTTTACAGCTATGTTCAATGGGCAGCTGTTGTTCAACAGGGTCATGCATGTGAAACTGGTATGTTGTCTAAACCTCTTTGTATATTGGATCACATTATGATCTGAGAGCATAGTCTGAATATGTTTTTATGGGGTTTTTTCAGGATGAGAAGTCCCTGCCCAAAGATTTTGGACCACCTGATAGAGCTGCTGCTCTTCCTCGTAAGTCTACTCTTCATTAGGATAAAAAATATTGAAGCAAAGATAAATGCACTGTAAATATTATGTAAAGTACTTAAGATTACTTTTGTGCAATCCAAGGTCTGTATTTACAGCCACTTTTGCTGGGGGACCAGATGGCACTTGTTGTTGTGGATAATTTTCTTATAACCGTTTTCTTATATGCCAATTAAAATGTATATCAAGTTACCTCAAATTTGTGCAGAACATTTTATATTGAATGAACATGTTGGAGATCCCCTTGATACTGAAGAATAGTAATACTGAATAAGTCCATTTCTGCAGACCAAAATAGTGTACCCATTTTCTCCCAGGTGGTCTGAGTGGTGTCGGTTTGGGCCTGGGGCCTGGTGGCCAGCCCATTGATGCTACCCAACTCAACAGAGGAGGTGGTGGAGGAGGAGGAGGAGGAATGGGCAACATGGGCCCTGGAGGTAACTTGCTGCAGTGTTTTTGTTTAACTCTTGGGTAGAAGACCCCATTGGAATCTGACTAATCATCACTTCTCTTACTTGTAGGAATGGAGGGAATGGGCTTTGGCAACATGGGAGGACGTATGGGAGGAGGTACGTACCAGAATGTTGCAAGTTGCTGTGGCCCTTCACTGTATTTATGTCAACTGCCACTTTTGATGCGAGAGCAAACTCGATGCCTCTCCTAACTTGTCACATTTAAAACGTTAAAACAATTCATGACATAATCTCATTTAGATCCCTCAAGTAATTGGGAAGCATTTGCAGGAAGGTAATCTCCATTACAAGCATCTTAACTGTGAGAGAGCGCATGGGGAAAAAATGGAAATGTAAAACCGTTTTATATTTTAAGCTCCCTTCCTCTGGCATCAGAATTCCATACCTGGCCTGTCCATGCATTTCTGGTGTCCCCTTGTACTAAGACTTTCTTCTCTTGTGTTATAGGAATGGAGAACTTTGGAGGAATGAACAACATGGATCGTTTCGGTTCTTCAGGGATGGGCAGAATGAACGGTAAGGAGATGTTTGGAGCTGTGCTAAGCACTCCAAAGCAAGCGTGAATGACTTTCACGTTTTGCTGGACACTTCTAATGGTTTCATCTCTTGCATTGTCAGAGATGGACCGTGGGATTGGTGGTGCTTTTGACAGGGAGTTTGGGCGAAATGAAATGGGAATGTCTCGCAATAATTTTGGAGAGTCCTTTGAAAGAGGAATGGGTTCGTATTTTCAGGATTTTGTTTGAAATTCCTCTGACAAGTACTCCAATAAGCCTCATCAATGTAATGCCTATTTCAGCTGAGATGGTCTACGTAACCTTTCTTTAATACTTTTTTTTTTTTTTCCCCCACAGGAAACTCTCTGGGTATGGACCGCATGAACTCTGGAATGGACCGGCTGGGAGGCAGCATGGACCGCATGGCAGGAATGGACCGGATGGGCATGGACAGGATGGACCGCGTGTCTGACCTGGACAGGCTGGGTTCTGGATTTGACCGGATGGGTTCGGGGATGGACCGGCTGGGGCCCAGTATGGACAGGCTAGGACCTGGCCTGGACCGTATGAGCTCCAGCATGGACCGCCTCGGCCCAGCTGGGTTTGATCGCTTAGGCCCGTCTGGTTTGGATCGCATGAGTTCTGGCCTGGACTTTGGTTCCCCAATGAATATGGATCGCATGGGCAACACCGGTCTTGACAGAATGGCCAGCAGCTTCGACCGCATGGGCTCCACTGGAGGACTTGACCGCTTCCCCTCAGGTGGCCTCGACCGCATGAGCTCTGGCATGGACCGGATGGGATCTGGAGGCGTTGGCGGCCAGTTTGATCGCTCTGCTGACCTGGATCGAGGATTTGGTGGTAATTCCTTTGGAGGAGCTGGAGCTGGCGGGCCTGGAACCGGGGGAGGCAATGTCAGGAAGGGATGCCAGATCTTTGTCAGAAATGTAAGTATCTATAGGTTATTTGGGACTTAATTCATTTGACCAATATCTTGTGTATGATTTTAATCTGTTTTGAATTACTTTTGTTTTAGCTCCCATTTGACTTCACCTGGAAGATGCTGAAGGATACCTTCAATACATGTGGTAAGAGTAGTCATAGTTTGTATATAAAATTAACCATGAGTGTTAATTTCATATCAGAAGACTTCTAACACTGGCATTCTTCCCTCTGCAGGCATGGTCCAGTATGCTGATATTAAGATGGAGAACGGCAAGTCCAAGGGCTGTGGTGTGGTCCGCTTTGACAACCCTGAAACTGCTGAGCGCGCCTGCAGGACAATGAACGGCTACCGGCTGAATGGAAGAGAGATTGATGTTAGGATTGATAGGAATGCATAAGTTACTTGTCTGTGTTACATCTGACTTCTCATTTAGTTCATGTCCAAATGCTCTGTATCATCTGAATTGTCCTTCAGCATATATACACTTGGATTGTTAGATATTTGTAACAGTGCAAATGTTATTTTAGTTAGTAATTTGTAACAATGAAAGTTCATGTTTTAGTTCATGCCTAAATTTTACTTTCTTTTTTTTGTTTTGTTTTTCTTGTTTTGTTTTTTTTAGAGACCAAATTTTTAATTTTTTTTTTTTTTGTCATGCTTCACCTGTCATTGCCTTTGTTCTATAAGGTGTTTTGATAAATAAACCTCAATATTTGGAGTGCTTTGCTGGCTTTTTGTGTTATTGCACTATGTGTCAGTATAGTGGATGGTTTGTTACATTTTCATAAAATGTGAGTACGCCTACATGTATATAATATTGCGTAACATGCAAACGTAGTTAAATGGTGCCATGTGGAGGGAAATCGCACTGGGGAGATTATGCTTTGGATGTGTCACGTGACTCTGAAGACCCTCCCCTCGTGGACATGGAAGGTCACCACCGGAAGAAGGTCAGAGGCACTACATTCAAGATGGCGACCCCCTTGTGTCAGTGTTATCAGGTGAGTGCTTGGTACATTTTGTGTTGAATATCAACACTTAAAACACGACTAAATAATAAAAGGGAACTTAATCGGTAGTTTCGAAGTGTCACTTTTTATTACTGACAGTAAATGTTACGAGTTTTGCTAACCAGGCTACTAACGTGGCGTTAGCTAGCTGAGTTAGCTTTGAATGTTAAGATACCCAACCGGTGTTTGAACTCTGTGGCTCAGGACAACGACGGGAAACGTAACTTGCTAGTAAAACTTCAACTTTGGTAGTTACACGTATTCACTCTCAGCTATGTCTTGTAATGAGCTGGGTTTTTATGTTTCATACCTAAAATCCTGCTTCTTCACAAGTGATACTGTCATATGTTTATGCCGATATTTGATCGAAAATTATAAAAGTTCGTTGCAGAAGTGATTTATCAGTGTGATGCACAGTTCAGGAGTTTGTCCTTGACCTGATTGTCACTACATAACCAGTCTACTGAAGTTTGAGGCTGTTTTTGTACCTGTCTCCAGATATGTGTGAGAAGAGGCTTGGTGGCGTTCCCTTCCTCTTACCTGCTACATCACAACAGACCCAATGTCTTCAGGATACGTGGGTTCCTCACAAGCTCTTCACAGGTACAAACACCTGACGTAACCTATGCTACTGTCCTACATATTTTTGTTATGTTTATGGATTTTAGAGTAATAGATATGCAGCATAGACAATTCAGTTGATGTTTTTAGACCTGAAGAAGACAACATCAGCTCTTGTAATAAAGTCTACTATGCTGCATATTTGTCATTCGAAGGTGCTCCCATTCTTTGCATGTTATTACATTTGGTTTCTACATTTACTTCTACTCGTCAGAGCACATAAGCAACACTAAGGACATAAATCCAAGTTTAATTTAACTGCTCCAAACATGCTTTGATAAGTTGCCCTTAATGTGGTTTCTGCTTCATATCACCCAGGTGCCTCGGCAACCGCCTCTGCAAGTAAGGTATTTGTCAGGGGAGAGAGGTGGTGGCAGAAAAGGGTTCTTGGGGGAGTTTCTGGACAACCTGAAACAGGAGCTTAACAAAAACAAGGAAATGAAAGAAAGCATCCAGAAGTTCAGAGAAGAGGCCAAAAAACTGGAGGAGTCAGATGCTTTGAAACAAGCTCGAAGGAAATATGTTAGTATATGGCTACACTACAGACAAAGTTTTATTTGTGTTCTTCTGAAAAACAAGTGTTAGGTCTGCATTTTTTTGCCAATGCTCCTCTCCTCTGTCTCTCTCCTAGAAAAATATAGAGTCTGAAACTGTGAAGACCTCTGAGGTTCTCAGGAAGAAGCTGGGAACCATCTCTGAGACAGTTAAAGAGGTAAAAGTGACATGTACCTCAATCAGATGCAGTCTTTCTTTTTCATTGTCATATGATAGATGCTGGTAAACTTGATACTTGACACATCCCCCCTTACAAGGTGTGTGTATGTCTGTGTTTGTGGACAGGGGATAGACGAGGTCAGTCGAACAGAAATTGGGAAGAAAATCAAGGAGGGAATGGAGGAAGCGGCCAAAACAGCTAAGACTTCTGCAGAGTCTGTCTCTAAGAGTGGAGAGATGTTGGGGAAGACTGGTGCGTTCAGAGCAATATCTCAGGTATGGAGTCACTTTACTCTCAGTGGTGCAGATACAAAATATTTTACTGTTAACAGAACTTAAACTTGATTAATTGGTTTCTATGTCTGCTATATAAAGTAAAGATACATACGCATGAAAACATAATCCTCAGCCCTTTAATGTAAGACTGTGTTAACAAGGGTATCATTGTAAGAATGTAGTTAAATATTAAGTAAGTAATCCACTATTAAGAATAAGTTACAATAATGACAAACAAGTGTCCTGAAAATAATAAACCTGAATATTGTTTTCTTGTCTGCTACCTAATTTCAGGGCATGGAGAGTGTGAAGAAAGAGATTGGCGACCTGGGTCACACTGGCCCTTATCGGCCTCCTGCCAGACTCAGGAAGAGGAGTGAGTTCTCCTCCAAGGGTGGAGGCGATGACAGCAAGGTCTTCGAGGCCAATGAGTACGTGAGTGCCCACTGCTTTGCCCTGTTAGTGAGAGGCGAACACTTCTTAGCTTCAGAGATAGCTAATACCACACATATGGCCTCACACTGTCTAATCAGTCACTCCACACTCACATCTTGTCAGGTAACAAGAGACAGAAGTAACCATTTGAGATTTTTGATACAGTATTTCTGAACCAGCAAATTCAAACTACTATTAGGAATCGCAGCTTGCAGAGATAAGAAAATTGTGGTCTAATGTTTTTTGCCAGAAGAGAAACTGGTGAGTGGTTGTTCTGTGATTTAGGATAGGAGTAGATTTTGTCAGAGCAGAACCTTGTTACTTTTCCCAGTATTTCCTTTACATTTAGTTTATTGTTCTTGATGTAATATGTTTTCCTTTCTGTGTTGAAATATGATGGTCAGCATGAATACAGCATGTCATCAGTGACATCCATGTTCCTCGGCCTGCTGTTCAAAACTTTTTACTTTGTGTGTTCTTCAGGGAAGCTATGGGTGTGGTGCTCCATAAAGACTCAAAATGGTACCAGCAGTGGAAGGACTTCAAAGACAACAATGTGGTGTTCAATAGTAAGGAATAACTCATCTCTGTATCTTTCTGTCTGTCTCTGCAACCATGGCTGCTTACTTACAGAAAGCTTTTAATGAGTATACCAGCATTTTCCATTGCTGATATGCCTAAAGTAGCATAAAGCCAAAGACTTAACTTATGCAAATTTGCATGGGAAAAGAGTCACAAATTGAATGGGGGACCCCTCTATTTAACTGCAGAGTGGGGACAAAGTTTAGCTATGTGGCAGGCCTTGTTTAACAGTTTGCAAAAGATTGGGTGAATCCACACCATTCGGCTTTCTCCTGCATGTGATTCTGCTATTGTTGGAGGTTACACAGTTCTGATGAGATAAATTAATCTTCTTGTAAAATCTGTCCAAGTATTAAAACACATGCATCATATATTTGTATAAAGCTTATGAGGCTCTCCACTAATAATAATTTGCTGAAAGAGGCAATTAATAGAGAGTGCTCAGTGTGAGAGAGATGGAGAGTGTGTGGAATGGGCACTTTATAATCTTTCATCACAGGGTTGATTTAGATGATATTATGCACATTGGTTAGGGAAACAACATTGATGATTAATAATATTCAGACAGGGAAAAAAATTGCCTGGGTTACAGTTAGGACATTTGTCAAAGTCAACAGATTTGCAGCTATGTAATTTTCTATTACAAGCATTGCATTATCAGCACTTTTTACTGTAACTTAAATATTAGGGTCGGAAGGTGAACCAGTGATGATGAAATCTGAGACAGATGACTTTTTTGGCTGATTGAAATCAGCAACATGATTAACCCTTGTCACTTCAACAGAACTGGCAATATGTGGCTTCATTCACTGATTACCTCCATCTGAACAATATCCTGCACAGCATACACCAGCAGCACCCCGCTGTGGCTTCTTCGTGGCATCACATGGCCTATGTTCTGTTTAAAAGCTTTTTGTTTATTAATGCAAAATTCAGAGAGGCATGGAGTCCAGCACTGCCTCTTGAACCCCAGTGCATCAGCTGTTGTTGCAGGGGTGAAGGTGTCCATTGTGAAAGCTTTGCACCAAAACCCAGCTCTGCTAAATACATGTACATGTTTTGTGTGTGAGAGTGAACTGAAGAGATGTGAGTGTGTGTTTACGTTTATTTATCAGGATATGTATTGGATTACTATGATAATTCATCAGTCACTCAACAGTGATGCACAGCAGCCTTTTGCTGAGCCTCGGTTTTACCCCTTTCATTCCTCACGTTGACTGGAGGGAATTCATATTTCTGACAAGAAAAATGATGCCTGACCTCTGTATATGAACTTACTATGAATTTTTAAGGATTTTCTGTTTTCTCCCATCTCTCTCTCTCTCTCTCTCTGACTCACCTTATTCTTATGCTCACTGCAGGGTTCTTTGAGATGAAGATGAAGTACGATGAGAGCGACAATGCCTTTATCAGAGCATCGCGTGCTGTCACCGACAAGATGACCAACGTCATAGGTGAGAGACCTTTTGTTTGATAACTGATAAAAATGAGACGTCTAATGCAAGGTATTTATGTTTCATGTCTTTATTAAAGGTTTTATGTCATTTATATTTCGCAGTTTATAGATATTTCTGGGTAGTAGTTTGTTTGTTTGTTTTTCATAAAGGTAGGTTTATTTAAGGGAGGAAGAAAATATTGACAGTTGAAGTCATTTGAGTCAGCTGATCACAAAATGTTTGCTTTAAAAAAATACAGGTAATAGCTACAAGAAAGTGTAAAAAATCTTACCTTTAAACTATGTGTCTCTTTCCACATGGGCATGTGCGTTTAGGCGGACTGTTTTCTAAGACGGAGATGTCTGAGGTGCTGACAGAGATTTTGAAGGCGGATCCTTCCTTCGACAAAGATTCCTTCCTCAAGCAGTGTGAACGAGACATCATCCCTAACATACTGGAGGTATGTTGGACTGTAAACAATGCTGATACCAGCCTCTTAAGACTCAAGCCAGAGGCTGTATCAAGAAAGGTTTTATTTTGGTCAACACTGAATTTCAGTGGATGCAGTTACATACTTTTACGTGTTTATCCAAATTAACTACACATGTAAAGCAGGTTGACCTACAGTTCTGTAAGTGATTAGTTCTTGATCCTTCCAAATGTATTTCGGAAGTTTTCATCTTATTTTTTCAAGGCTGGGTTTGTTGTGTCTCCATGCAGGCGATGATCAGAGGGGAGCTGGAGGTACTGAAGGACTGGTGTTATGAAGCGGTACGACCTTTCACACACTGACTCTGAGCTTTAAGTGTTGAAACACAGATGCCAAATGCTTCTTTCAGTATTTACGTGTGCAGGCAGTTGGCAAAGTGCCCACATAGCAATGTAGTACCCTGATTAACAGTCATGCACATGTTGGCTGAAGTTGATTAGGTCTTCATTAAATGTGTAGTCATAATTTTATCTAATCTTCTTTTTCACCTTTACTGGGTGTGTAGACATACAGTCAGCTGGCACACCCAATTCAGCAAGCTAAGGCCATGGGACTTCAGTTCCACTCTAAGATCCTGGACATTGACAATATTGATGTAAGTAACACCAGACTACACTACAAAAGATTTATAATAAAGTTGCAAGTATCAGCACTCCAAGGTTTTTTTTAAATTTGCACATATGCAGAATCAAAGTATAGGCCGACAACCAAATCAGGCAAATGTCAGTGTTGTCAAACATCTTGAAAAGTTACAAGCAAGTTTCTTCGTTACTTTTTAACTTTCTGTATTTTATGTTTGGCTGATACTATTCTCAGGCTGTATGTAAATCTTTGCATCAATTTCTTTCTTTTTTTTTTGAATATTCATGACTCCACTATAAACCTTTTTTATATTTGAATGAATGTAAAAATCGTGTTTGTTGGTTCAGTAAATTACATGTGTATCTTCTTCTCTAGTTGGCCATGGGGAAGATGATGGACCAGGGTCCAGTATTGATTATCACCTTCCAGGCTCAGTTAGTCATGGTGATCCGAAACACCAAAGGAGAAGTTGTAGAGGGAGACCCTGTAAGTAACACATATTTGAACAAAAATACAAATACCACTAAGAAAACAGTCTTTGATTTTTTTTAGATCTGCCATATGATAACTAAAAACAACATCTTAAAATGCAGCAAATGCAAATTATTTGGCATTTTGCTGTGTAATGCTATAGAAGAATACAAAGCCATAGGTGGCATTTGGTCATGATCACAAATGTGTTCTTACAAATGAAGCACCAGGAGAATGCTATGAGACAATGGAGCCACCTTTTACTGTTTGGGCATTCATTTTATTTATTTACAGACTACAGCTTTATAGGCTGTAAAGCAGCCATGTTGTCCACTCAGTGCTCCTCAGGGTCACCTGTGATTGGTAAAAAGGTGTCCACTCTGTACCATACAGTTGGCTCCTGCCCAGTGTTCAGATTAATATACTCCTGCCAGAGGATTAATAGTGGATACACTGGTCTTCTGAGTTTTGTAAGCTGAATCCTGAAGCCTGGGCATTAGATAATACACTCTGCTCTTATGGACTTCATACCCAGCTTCCCTTCCTTTGTCATTTGTTTTGTCACAGACTTTAAAATCTTTTTCTTCTTTCAAACTTTATTGGTTTTACATACATATGGGACATCTGGGTATTGACTGGGCTAACTCGAAAATAAATGTTTATATTTGGTTTGTCTAAAAAACCTTTTAATAATATAAAATTGGTAGTTGTTTTACAATGATTAAAACAAACTGAACACTTAAAAATAAATGCACCCATCCGTTTTTCTTTCTCCAGGAAAAAGTGCTCAGGATGATGTATGTGTGGGCTCTGTGTCGAGACCAGGAGGAGCTCAACCCATATGCTGCCTGGAGACTACTTGACATCTCTGCATCTAGCACTGAACAGATCCTCTAAGACTCTTTGATGAGCACAAAACACACTCACCTAGGGAGAGAACATACTGTACCTGAACATGCCCTGGAGCTGGATGGGAAGAAAGGGAAGGGCTGGGGGAGAGGAAGGCATGTGGAGATGAGGGACAGACAAGTGGGGCAAGGGCTCACTTCACAACAGAAACATTGTGGGGAAGTGCTGCTTAACACTTGGTTCTTCACTGTCTCTTTTTTTTTTTACTGCCCTGGCTTTGGGTTCAGTTTTCTTCGAATGCTTGACACTATTCCTCTGGCTCACACTAGGGGGCGGTAGTCTATCAACAACTGTCATCAACTGTACTTTACTTTCTGCAATGCCTTCATGGCAGTCCATTTATTGAATCTGTATGGTGCAGGACAGCTGTTGTTGGATAAATTAAGTTATTTAACTTAGGTTGAGCTCTTTTATTATAAGTATGAGAGAAGAAATTGTGAAAATGAAGGGAGTAAATTTCTACCTGAGCCCCTCAACTGCAGTTTGGTCTTGAAAATCTCAAACATCTATACCACCTTCCGCTGTTTAATCTGTACCTTGTACTCTCTCTTCCTCTCTGAGGTGTTGTCATCTTGGTGGTGGTGGTGGTTGGTGGTGCTGCAGCCAATCAGTGCTCTCCTCGATCCTTTTTGTATGATAATTGTCCAATATAATTGTTTAACTGTGATAAAGTCTATATTTATTATGAAAAGTAAAGATGACCCCTGTTTTTCACACCGGCAGATATTTTTGAAAATAAATTCCTATCAAAATATTTTTGCCTCTACCCCGCAAATGGTTAAGCTTGCTTCAGATCTGGAGGATATCATGGGATTCCTTCTAGGGCAATTCTTAATTATTTTTTTAAATTAAGTCCCAGAGTGTGATTTCCGTTTGCTATAATATTTCCTTTGGGGAAAAGGCTACTTTTGAGTGAATTTTTATAGTAAAATTCCAGAGCACTTTGAATGAAGTTTAACTGCCCATGTAAGGTAAACCTGATTGCAGTCAGGTACACACCAAATCACTGAGCCTGAACATGTTCATTTATATGGCTGTCCTGGTCGAGGGGATGCACAGTAACAAAAAGATCAGATTTTCCTGATGTTACCAAGACCAAAATGGACTCATTAGATTTAATGTTATCTCGTTGTACTTTTCAAGTTTAGGGCTCATCAGCATCGATAATCAAATCAAATCAAGTTTACTGATATGGCACGTTTAAAACAACCGGAGTTGACCAGAGTGCTGCACACATTTTGGATAAAGACACAACCATAGCACAGCGAGTGAAACGACATCAGTCTTAAATGCAGTAGTAGTAGAAAAGACACAAATAACATCAATAATATGTGGTTATTTTCACTGTTTTCTGTTCCTTTGACCTTCTGTGTTGTGAATGGTCATAAGTCACTGCTACATGTGTTCAATGTGCTGTGTCGTTGCACTGCACACCAGAGCCATAAGGCCTACAATCAGCAACCCAGACCTCCTCTCTTGGACATGGGGACAACAATAGGGGTTGCACCGACTGCACCAAATCTTGCCAGTAATCTCTCAAACGTGTCACATTAATCATCACATGTCCAGGATGATGATGCTGGGTAGTGTTTGAAACAGTTTGCATGTCTTCTGCTAGCCATGTGGGCAAATATCCATGTATTTCAGTGCAACATATTTACTCGGAATGTGAACAACGACAACATTTGTAACAGACAACAAGATGTCATTACAAGATTTTTTTTATTTTGTGTTGGAACATTATGGACCTTTTGATTTGTCAAAGAATGTAGTTTACACACAAAGCTGCGTGACATTGAGCCCTTGAGTCCTTCTCTTGTCAAGCCAAAGGAAATCATACAGTTTTCCTTCTCTGGATTTGGCCCATTTCCACTGTAAGATGTCACCAACTTAATTAAAATCTCTGAATTGCAATCAATACACTTATTTTTGTGTAAATGTGAAAATAACTCCATTGGTACATGATGTAACAAGTCTGTTTTAGCTATCCTTTTGCTAACTTCCTGTTACCAATTTAAAAATGTGTTTGGCAAATGTTGCAATGCTAGCGTGGGCTATTGGTTGTAGCTGGAGTGTTTTTTGGTGGCTCTCCTGTGCAAAGGCGAACTTTATTCAGTTGTGCTTCTTGTGTGTTTAGTGGCTGCTTCCACTTCGCTTTGTAACACCTTGCTGAGTGAGACTGTGAAGGGGGTGGGGGGTGGGGGGGTTGTGGCCAACAAAGCATTTGTTTTGGTTTAGGATACTGAGGGTTTAGTGCGACATTTACTGGCAGTGACGATAGTTTACAGAACCTTCAATGTCCCCAAGGCTGTGTTCATCAAAGAGCAAATTAAATTTATCAGACACAGGGCTAGACCTTCATTCAGGACATGTACTTTACTTTTAATGTGTCTGAGATGCTTTTGGGTAGAGGGTGCAGATGAAAGGGTGTGATCACACCACAGTAGCTGTTCACCATCTGTGGCAGCAGTCAGACAGCTCAGTACAGATGGTGGGATGCAGAGCATCATGCAGTGTCATGTGAATTTGGACTGGCCTGCTCTTGTACAGAAGGATTGATTGCAGCAGCCTTGGCTGAGAAGGTAGGGGGTGGCATATAAAACAAGCCTGCTTGTTGTGTGTGCTTGCATGTGTACTGTCTGTCTGTCTGTACATGTGGACCAGCAGCTCCACTGTTCCAGGGCTGTCCTAGATGATGGATCCTCTCTGTTGCTGAGCTGTGCTGAGGTTGCAGCTCCCCAATGTTGTGCTCATTGCTCATGACGCACCCCTGCAACACACATACGCACCGTTCTCCACACAATTATTCAGAGGAGCCATCACAGAGAATTCACAGCTGGGAGCGGTGGTCAGCTGGATCCTGTCAGACACCTACTGACCAAGAGAAGATCTGACATGCATGTGAGTATACACCACAGCTTTTTACAGTGATTTAATTTTAGACAGATTTACATATCTCCAAAGCAATGTGATAATGAGCTTGCGGAGTCCTTAAATGTGCTTGCTCAAAGTAATCCATCACACTAAGTATTTAGTCACCTTTAGTTTTTGTTACAGTTTATTATTGCCTGACAGTGCTGTTTCCAGGAGCAGCTGTTTTGAAAACTGTTTCTTGTTGGTGCTAACATGCATGTGGATATGTTGTCAAGAATATCAAACCTGGACACACATGGACCTAAACCTGGACAGTGTAAATAGTCCTAAATAATCAATTTGGTTTAAATGTTGTTGCTTTGATGCGTAAGTAGGTGTTGGTGTACCTGAGAGCGTTAGGACATGAAACTAAAATGTCATTTGACAAAATAAGTCTCTTTAGATTGATTTTCATTACATAGTGTCATGAGCTGCAACTGTAAAGTGAAACCAGTGGATGCCTATAAGGTTGGAAATCATTCTTTAAAGCTATGGATTGGAAAATGGTTTCTACTACTGTTACGTATATGTTAATAGGATATACAAACATTTGTATGGTCCTTTTAAAGTACCACCTTTCCAAATAATCCCATAATTTAAACATAACTTTAACATTCAAACTAATTTTAATGCCTAACCTGCTAGATGCAACTGTAGATATATAGACCCTTCCCTAAAAACTGTTATGGGAGGGTTGAACCTTACAAAAATGCTCCATCTTTGAAAGATTTTCCTGATTTTACTGACTAAGGACTTTTGGCACTCACACAAAAGTGCATACGCTCACTGACACACTTGTACACCCAGTGCATAAATGGGATGTACACACGAGTAGTTAACAGTTTGCTCTGACTCACACAAACACAGGGTACAAACGTCACTGTCTGAAGAGCAAAGAAGGTAACAGCCATGCAGCTGGTCCACCGGGGGCTACTCTCACATGCATATGTCTTTCTACACACACACACACACACACACACATACACACAGAAGTGGTGCTAGGTCAAGTCCCAGGGAAGTGGGGCAGAAGTGTCACATAGACTCTCTCACTTGACGAGTGAGTGCTGACATCCCACTGTGGCCTCGGATGCAGGTTGGCAGCTGCAGCAGGACTAACAAGCAGAGTGACAACAGCTGAAGAAGAAAGAACTTCACAAAAAAAAATCACACGTCATAAAGCATGATCAATATGGAAGCAGCTATTAAGAATTTATCAAACATTTTTTGGACTGTTAGATGATGTTAAAATGATTCCCAGACTTACAAATTGTCTCTTCAGCAATATTTTTCTGGACTGTATTTCAGAATTAATTTCAGAAACCAAACGTCAGTGAACAAACAAACTGAAAAACAAACAATATCAGTGATCAAAGTGATGCCATTAAAGCAACTGACTGTGGTCATCACTTGCCCACCACTTATGGTTAAGACTGTATTATTCCATGGATATTACATTAGCTATTCATGTTTATATCACTAATGGAAATTTTCCAACAGACGTCAAGTGTTCCTCGCCTGTCAGCCGTCCTTTTATTTAACATACACACCATTTCCTTTCTTCCCTGTCATATGTCTGATGCCCCATTAACTGTGCTGTCCTTGAGCTCCCCTGGCACTCAGTGTCCTTAAGGACGATTTAACCAGCATCGTTGTTTTCCCAAGTCCTCCTTCCATCTAATTATGTATTTTAATACATTTGCTGTTGGGGCAGAAACTATTCAGGTTAAGCATACTGCATCATTTTTCTGTATCTGCTTATATCAAATACAAGCAGCAAATATAGTGACAGGGAGCAATACCCATTTTACCCCTCTGAGCGACAAAGAAAAAACAATTTTATGCATCAGATGTTTTCAGATGGGCTTAATGCAACATGACATTGTTCTTATTTGATCTAAAGTCGAACACTGGATGCTACAACAGTTCTCTGATGTGCCCGATGCACAGCAAGTCTTCTGGAAAGAGCTCGAATGAAGGTCGCCAGAGTCTGTCTGTCTGTCTGTCTGTCTGTCTGTCTGTCTGTCTGTCTGTCTGTCTGTCTGTCTGTCTGTCTGTCTGTCTGTCTGTCTGTCTGTCTGTCTGTCTGTCTGTCTGTCTGTCTGTCTGTCTGTCTGTCTGTCTGTCTGTCTGTCTGTCTGTCTGTCTGTCTGTCTGTCTGTCTGTCTGTCTGTCTGTCTGTCTGTGTGTGTGTGTGTGTGTGTGTGTGCGTGCGTGCGTGCGTGCGTGCGTGCGTGCGTGCGTGTGTGTATGTGTGTATGCATGTATGAGCACTCGCTCTGACCCAGATTCACCGGTGCAGTGGGGCACTGTGCCAACATGTCAATTCATGGGCACACAGGAAAGAGCACACACACTCACATTCATACAGGTGGTCAGACAACAGTGTGGGGAAAGGTCAGGAGGGTGTCCTGGTGAGAGAGGGATTATGCGGGACGGTTGTGTGCATCAGAGAACTGCTGGGGTACAGTGTTTGAACAGAGGACAAGTGGGAGCCGTTCTCCTCTTGTATAGAGACACCCTAGGGGGTTTTATTATTGTATTTTTGTGGGGCACATGTGTTATTCCTTGGTTATTGCTGTGTTTCTTTGTCCATCTCTGTGTGTCTGACTGTTCCCAAACCACGTACAACATCACGGTGCCCAGGCAACCTGCTAATCACCAGAGGATTGCAACATAGCTGTATTCTTGTCTGGGCTTGCAACACTTTCACAGTCACATTTCCATCCCTTCTCATTGCAAGCTGTTATCTTCTCCACAACCTCAAAAAAATATTTGTTAATTGGTAAATGCAGGTAAACTATTTCAGCGATTGTAATTTAAAGAATTAGTTAACACAAACAAAAACAAAAAACAATAACCTTTTTGGTTTATGACACCTTTAAAATGAGGGGTTAATGTAGCGGCGAGAAAACAGTTTTTCTTGTCTCTTTAATCATCTAGTGACCCTTCATATTAACCCTTCCAGGTTGGGAGCCGCTGATCCAGTAGAGACTAGCTCTGCAGATAGTTCTGGTGGTTGTTCACGTTTTGAGATCTCCTCTTAGATTTCTGCTTCCTCCCCAGCACGGTGAAAGTGTATTAAATTGTTACGGTAGAGTTTTCATTTGAGCTACTTCCTGCAAAAAAATAATATGAAAATGTGAATTATGATTAGTAATGGACACACTAATTCTGGAAGAGAATTTAACAGTTTTAATCGTTTCTTCATAATTTTTTTAAAATGTCATTTTCAGTGCTCCAAGCATCACAAACAAATGAAGGACAAATAAAACCAAAATTATCTGCGTGGCTAATTTGGCTTAACTGACCCTTTAAGTACCTGCTGAATCTACAATATGTTGTAGTGACCAGGATGTGTCTATTTTTTCCTCAACATAGCAATCTCTTTGATTTTTCTCAAGCATACTATGACAAAAGGTGGAGTAGCTTTTGTACCTTTGGCTGAAGACAGTTCAATAATAGACCTTTAAGGTTTTTGTTTGGGGATATTGCCTCACATTAAAATGACATTTTTCCTATAAAGGTTATCCTGCAGCTCTCACAATATTCAGGATCTAATATAGAGTAGCTTTGTGTCTTCCAATGAAAGTCAGCGGTCAATATATCCTTATCTCATTTTCATATTGCTCCAGTCCCCTAAGATCAGACAGCACAGCAATATCAAACAGAGAAGGGGAGCCAACTTTGGACATGTGTTATGAAAGAATCACTTTACCTTTAATAAAAAATGAGAGGGACGGAGATAGAGAAGTGTGGTCAGTGAGAAAGGGAGAGACAGAAAGGGAGATGAGGTAGAAGGACTGACAGACAGACAGACAGTACTTGTTTAGCATTGTAAATGAAAGTGGGCGGCAAATTTATGGAAGGTCAGGTGTGCCTGTTCAACAGTAATAGGCAGTGAGAGTGCTCTAACCAGCCGCCTGTCTCACCCAGCCATGCACGTCCAGAGACCAGCAGGACGCGGCGGGCGTGCTGGAACTCCCAGAACCAACATTAAAGCAGAAACGTGGGATGATGGCTGTTACAGTACGGCTGTGTCAGGCACAGCTCTGTGTGTCTGCATGCGTTGGTGCTGATAAATAGTCACTCAGGCTGGATCACACTCAGCGTAGGCACATACAGGTCAGCCCAGGTCATGAAACAGATTCCTTTTTTTCAGATGTTACTTTCAGTTTCCTATTTTTGGGCAAGGCTTCTTCCTTTATCCGCCTTTCTCTCTGTCACTGTCGCATCAGTGTTCAGCTTGATAAAAAAATATATGTTTCCAAAGCATTAATCAGATAAATAATCGAATCAGCTGATTCTGCAAATATCTGTAATGTAATGCCAAGGTGTATTATCATATTCTCTCTCTTTCTCTTGCTCTATTCACATCAATTGAATTGAATTTCCTTTTGGCATGAAACTGGAAAAGGAATGTATCTTAGCCAAAGTTTATTAAGAGAAACCACTTCTTGCCTCCTGCCTCTGGATATATTTAAAATTCAAGTAAACTCTAATCAATAGACTCATCAGCATTGTCTTTATTAACACAATTAACTACATGTGTAGGACACTGAATGCTGTTTTCCGATGCTGATGCTATCTGAACATCACCCTCCCCACAACCACCAGTGTCATGACACTGTCCAGGTTTCCAAAATGGGGATGTATCACCATAATTAAGCATTAACCTCAGTCTTTTTTTTTATTGATCAAATATTGAAAGTCATAAAGCTAGCACAGTCAATATCAACACATCTCTCACTCAAAATGATAAATGTATAATATGAATAGGAAAGACTACATTCTAGAGTAATGTAAAGGTTCAATGTAGTTTAATTGTTCCTTTCATTTAATCAAATGTTATCCTTGTACATTTAAAAAATGTGTGAAAACATGGGCACCATGCACACAGTACATATATAATGCCAATTCATCAATATATATATAGACATATTTGTCAGTGTAAGATACACCACCACACAAAGACTGCTGCTTCTTCACAGTACACGTTTTCCTTCCTACCTTTTAAAAAAAAAAATATATATATCATTTTTTATGCTTTTCCGTCCTTTTGAATCTCATGCATTAGCCAGTCTCCAACAATTTCAATTCCATTATCACCTCTCTCTTTCTACCCCCTCACCCTCTATTTCTAAATCTAATCCCCTGTCCACCCAAGACACCATCAGCGAGTCCAGCCTAATTGCTGGGAGCAGATTCTTTATGAGAATGGCGATTCTGCTGAGAGGAGGGAAAACAATGGAAGCAAATGCTGTTTCTATTGATCAACCAATGTCTCTGTCCACCCCCTCCAGCCGGCTGTGTTTACTGTCCCTGTTCTGGGGTCTGATATGTCATAAGATTTAGTGGCCTAGGTGCCCATATTAGCCTCTGCTGGGAAGAATTTCTGTAGACGAACAGAGGGAAGCATGGCTGTAAATACAGGCCGCTCTCCTAACCAGACGCACACGGCTTCATAAGCTGTCATAAGCATCAAACATGGCCATTAACTTCTGCCCCCACACAGTGCAGACAACACAGAGGGTAGGTTGAAGAAATTCATCACTCTCTTTAGAACATGGAGAATGAGCAGCTTCTTAGGGCAATACCAGAGTATATCATAGGATTCATATTGAAGTGTGTGGTGGAGAGGAGAGGAGAGAAGAGGTATGTTAGAGTTCAACATAATAAAATGACTCATTTTCAGTGAGTGTGCCATGACTCATATGTGTTGTCCTCTGCACCCTCTCTCATGGGCCTTGTGGGCAGACACTATGACACATCGCCTCACCTGCAGTGACAGCTAATCCATAGGACTAAATCAGAACTGGGCTGTGTAGCTGAGGTGGGTTACAGGTACTGCCCCGCTAGTCTAGTTGCCCTCACTGCTCTCCACCGCCTATCAATAACTCTAATGAAGACAGAGGTGCGTTTAGATTAACTTTCCACACTGTTTCCATGTCCTATCAAACATGGAGGCCAGCAGGCTGGGGAAACAAATGTTAGCTTGTCAAAGGTTTCCATTAGCATAGGGGAAATTACGGACTGCTGCTCATTAAAAAAAGAGGATTTCTGGCTGCACTAAGAGAAATCAGAGGTCAATCCAGGACGCAGAGGCCTGTTCCATAGGGGTGAAGGTGCCACTTATAGGCAGTGTCTATGTATTTCTCTTTTCCTTCACTCTCTGCTGCTAAATGTGGGTATGTGTGCGTGTCCAGCCTGCACACTATGGTTGGTTTGCTCTTCTCTCTCCATCAGCTTGACAGGTAGATGAGGTTGTGAATAAAGAGTTCCATCCTCTCATCAATAGTTATCAAGGTCAGGGTCAGAGAGACAGACAGGTAAGGTGATTTATTACTGGAGGAGGAGGGTAGAGCGTGAAAAAGGGAAAGTGGGGAAAGGTGAGCAACAAGGAGGAATAAAAAGCCTTTAGAGGAACATTGGACATCAAATAGTACAAACTGACCCAAGGTCAGAGATGCACAGACACCTGTACATGATACTGGCAAATGTTGCAGCAGCTAAAATGCTTTGGGTTTGGGAGGACGTGTGCATACAGTTTGTTGTTACTTCATGCATTAAACTTCAGCTGTGAGTCAGATGTTCTTACATGGAGAAAGGTCACATGTTTAGATGATGGCGAGTCCCGTAAATCAAGAATGTTCAACATGTCCACCGTCCACAAATGATCAGCAATTATTAAACAGCGCAAATCTCTTCATTAAGGATTAGTGATGTTAGATTACGTGAGGATTTTGCCACTTGGATGACCTATGATTAGACATGGTTCAGCACTGCTAATTAGCCCAAAGGTTTGTTCTTCTTCATGTGGCTTCCTTTATTGCATGGCTGTTTGTAATTAACTCAAATGACTCAATTCATTGATTGAGGATTTATAATTAGCCCGCAGAACCACACAACACAAGTCACATTAATATACGGTAATTTGTATGTTTCTCAGTACAGTTTTCCCTCACAATCCCCCGCCAAATTACACAAGTGTCAGGCTGACATAGTTAATCCACCGCGCTGTTCTCATGAGAATCCTCCACAAGCTAATCATGCTTCAAAGAATAATTGCAGTCATTTAAAAGCCATGCGTGAATGGTATTTGATAATATGAGTTCATTTTCCCCATGGACTCATATTTCCCAGTGATCCTCCACACCCTACTTTTTGCCAGTGGCAAGGACTCTGTGGGGTCTTATAATTGCTCATGAATGTTTGTACGACCATAAGATTGGGGTCCTGTCCCTTTGTGTCACGCCTATATGCAGACCACTGCTGTTCTGGATTTCTTTAGGTAAAAGAATGTAACACTGAGATGATGTTTAATCAAAATGTATACGCGTATTTAAGCTGACACTATACCTGGTTACTGTAATTGGGATAAGAGATAAGAGAAACTTCATTTCCCACATAGATTTTTTCTCGGGAATAGGTCTAGCATTAGGGTTTTTGCCTTGTATACATTTGACTAGATTTCAAATCGGTTATTTACAAGTATGCATGCTCAAGACTGTTGACGTGCAAATTAAGAGTGCAATGGTTGGAGGAAGGAATTTAGCATGAAACACAAGCTGAGGCTGATGGGAATGTCATTAGTTTTGCAGCTATTTGGTCATAATGAGATTCATGTAATAAGACACTTAGCTGAATTGGGTTGCTAACATTCAGCTGCAATGATTGAACAACATTGGTGAATTAAACAAACAGGCATGGTGTCGTCTCCTGTGTCCATACACACACACACACACACACACACACACACACACACACACACACACACAAAGGATTTGAAGTTCATTTTGACTTCAATTCAAAAATTCAAAGTTGCTTTGTAATAATCAATTTAAAACAAAGAATATTCAGTTCAATACAATTTAATAACAACATGTCAAGGAACTTTACAAATAAAGTCCAAGACCTTACAATATAAAAAACAAAAACAGTGCTCTCCTCCTGCCTCATTGCAGTTCACCTCGGCCTCTGACATTTATCATTCCTCTTTGTTTAGTCCTAACAAGGTCCTTATTGTCCTCCCAAAGAATTTCCGGATCCTCCTCAGCCGGCTCCTCTTCACTTTGAGAAGTGGACCCTCCTCAGTTAACCCAGCTTTGGGTGGTGCCCCCTCAGCTGGAATGGCTGTAACCTGGCTACCAGCTGTCTCCTCCACAGCTGGGCCAGCAGCCTCTCCTCCCGCAGCACCTTGTGCCTCCTCCAATAGGTGAAGCATGATTTTAATGCTTAAGACTGAGCCCGCGTCATCTGATTGTGGTATGACTGAAGGCGATGCCTCCTCCGCCAAGTCGTCCTTTTGACAAACTAGCATTTTGTCAAAAGAATCTGTGACACTGAATAAAATATGACAATAGATTAATAGATCAATCAGTGAACAAATTACTCCACTTATCCAGTCATGTATCTATCCAACCCCACTCAACCCAAAACACACAGTCACTTACTACAAACTGATGTCTTTTTCATTCTGTAGATGGGCCATAGTGACGAAGGGGTGTGTGAGAGCCTTCTCTGGAGTGATCCTCCTCCATGGATCTGTATGGAGAAGGCATCTCAGGAGGCTGACAAATGATCTTTGATCCTCCAGCTCAATGGATTCCTGGATGTCTGGGTAGTGCTGGATTGAAAAACAAAGTAGGTGACACTTCAGTTCAACTGCTTCCTTTATCTCAGCGACAGAACAAATTGCTATGAATTTATTCTGTAGTCATGAAATGGTCCCTTACTACTATCAGGTCATCCAGGCGTCTAAAAGCCCCCCTCCGTACTCTAGGCTGAATGCCATTGGCAAACTGGTATTCTGTTGTTGTCTACAGGGACAAAAAATGTAGGTTAGATACTTCTTCCTGAATGTGTGAAACATTTTTTTAAAAGAGTTGTCTAATTGGGAGATTAAAGAAAAAAATGTGAACAGCTGAACAAGGTAAAAAATACCTTAAACCACCATCTAGGATTGTCCAAGTGCTGGTTCTCCGTAAAGAATTTGTGTGTGAATTTTCCAGCGCAGAGGACGTGGTCATCTGGCTGCCCCACTGCGTCCACAATGCCTTTCAGCTGAGGAGACAATATAAAGAACCACATCAGCCGACATCCTGCAACAAGTCCCCTCGATGGGTTTGGGCATGTGTCTGGGGCAGAATGTAACTGCCTTTGCATTTAAATCTAGACATATTTGGTTACTTACCGACTGGTACTCGCAGTGGATTGAAAAGGGGTGTATGCCGAGGTACAAAAACAGGAATACACAGCCAAGACCCCACATGTCTATGGCCTCAGAAATGGGGAGGCCCAGGATGACCTCGGGTGCCCTGTGTGTTACATACAGGAATCACAAGAGCTGTTAAGTACATTGTGAAATTCAGCATGTGTATTGTAGGTGGACACAGTTTCTGCTGGATCATTTACAGCATGAATACACAACTGCAAACATGTTAAAAGATGAGCTTTGCAGATTAAACCTACCTGTAACCCAGAGGCTGAACTGTTTCCCCACATATCTTCTCAGAGGTGGAGAAGGCCAGGCCAAAATCTATTACTTTCACTCTGAATGGCTCCTTTGGGTGGTTTGTGAGCATTATATTGGATGGTTTCAGGTCAGAGTGAATGACACCAATACCCTTCAGGGCGTCAAGGGCTGTCAGCAACTGCAGAGACAAAGGACACAATGCAGATGGTTAAATATCCAACTGTCCAGGGTGCAAGCTTAAAAAGATCAAGTGGAAATACAGTTGTGTTACTTCACTATGTAACTTTCTCAGCTGGCTG
The DNA here is from genome assembly GCF_002260705.1 of Seriola dumerili. Classification (NCBI taxonomy): domain Eukaryota; kingdom Metazoa; phylum Chordata; class Actinopteri; order Carangiformes; family Carangidae; genus Seriola; species Seriola dumerili. Next base: position 1,710,442 of record NW_019174257.1, on the reverse strand, counting down.
AGTATGTTGCCATTACTGACTGATCAAAGCCACATAGTCTTTACCTGGTGTGTTATTGGCCGTATCTCACAGAGAGACAGTGGTTCACAGTTTCCTTCAGCACACAGTTGAAAAAGACTTCTGTCCAGCAGTTCAAACACGAGACAGGTGTGTTCTTCGAATTTGAACGCCTCATAGAACTGAACCACGTTTTTCTTGACTGGGTCAAGTACGCTCACTATTTCGAGCATATTGATCTGTGGACAAATAGGAAAACGCAGCATGGAGTCAGCAGTTAATTTCATAAACAAAACATAAGCAAGAAGATGTGAAAAAAAAATCTTAATCATCCAAAGGAATTAAATGATCTACCTCTCTATCAGAAGTCTCCTCAGTTTTAAGGATCTTGAGGGCCACGTCCTGTGATGTGATTAAATTCACACCCTTGGCAACCACACCAAAGCTTCCTTCTCCAGTGTAGTTTTGCAAGAGGTAGCGATTTGTGCTGCTGCACAATATGTCACTCCTCTGCTCCTCAGAACGCTCCTCTTTTTTGTCTCCACCTTTCACTGCTGACAGAGAAGCAGTACATGAAGAGGCAAGGAGAACATGTGAAGGTTAGCGACAACATGGAGTCAGCGGGGGATCTTTCACTCCACACAGCATTCACAAATGTAACCAAAGCATTCATCGTGCTCATGTAAATTAACAACTGATCACCATTCTACGACAACATGAAGAAGAAATTGATTAATAGTGAACACGGCATCATTGAGTGGTATTTAAGAAGCACAAAATAGACTGAATGAGAAAAAACATGATCAAAAGCTACACCGGTCTTAAGTGTTCAGATAATTTACTACAGTAGATTAATCAATACTACTGTCTTAAAATATTCAAATACAAATGAGATTTTTGTTTTGTAAATCATGTATTAGGTACATATTTTTGAAAAATGTACATTAACCGATAAAGCAATTTTTCAAACTCTTAATCTGCAAAGTCAGTAATAGTTTCAACTGTTAGATAAATGTAATGGAGGAAAAACATTTTTCTCTGAAATGTGGTGGAGTTCACATGTGAAGTAGTATAAAATTGCAATACTTAAAGTAGTATAGTTCAAGCAAGTACTGTACTTGAGTAAATTTTAGTTTAGTTACTCCTCATTACCCTGTTTGTGTGTGTTCAGTTTCCTTACCTGTTTTATCTGATTCAGAACAGCAGTCTGAATCAGAACTTGATGGCATACCGCCACAACAAATGCTTTTCAAAAAGCTGAATGTCTTCATGGTAACTTCGTCAACGAACTCTGGTTTGTAGGTAGTGAAGTGTGCGCAGCTGAAGGCAAACTGACCAGTGTAGCGAAATGTACGAAGAATATAGCACAGAGAACTCTTGATGTCATAACTGAGCATCAGTTCCATTCCAAAGACAATTGGAAGATTGCATTAACCCTGTGCATCCTTTAAAAAATTACACTAAATGGCAGATTGTGTATACCATTGTTGTTTTTTATGAAGAAAAAAGAACAAAAAATAATATATATAAGAAATGTTGTACATTTATATTTTCCACTGTCACTGAATACATGTTTTAAACCAACATCAGCCCTGATCATAACTCATCACCCTGATCAAATTCATTCATTTCCAGGATTTTAGCCCTTTAAATGTTTGTTTTTTTTACATAATGCCAATGTTGTTTGTTGAATTATTTTCAATGTAATGTACTGAATGCTAAGGGGAAAATTTGAGTTTGCATGTAGGCACACAGGTACACATTTCAAAAAGGCACACAGTTATTCAAACAGTCATATTTTTTTAAAATCTCTTTTACAAACACAAATCTTTTCTATATACACACAAACTTTAATTTTGTCATGCAGATGTATCTTACAGGTTTACAACTATGGACACTGAAATTATTTGTGAACATCACTTTACATGTTCAAAATCTTTGACCCTAATTGGGGCCATAGATGACTATCTCTAGGACGAGTCTAAGTGGATCCACAATTATTGAGGCCACTGTGCCCTGGGAACACTCAAAGATTTAGAGATGGTTTTATACCTTTGCCCTTATCAATGCCTCGCCATAATTTTATTGCAGAGGTCTACAGAAAGTTGCTTGGACTTCATCCTGACATACAGTGTGAATTGTGGGACTGTAGCCTATATACACAGGTGTGTGCCTTTCCTTTGTCCAATCAATTCAATTTGGCACAATTTGATTTTTAATAAATTTCCAAAAAAAAAAGCTAAAAGCCCCAACCTGTTTTCACTTTGTCCTTATTGATTATTGAATGTTGACTGATGGCCAAAAATGGCATATAGCCTACAAGAATTGTTATCCAATATAGTGGCCACTATGAGAGGGTTGGGAATTACACCTGCTTTATTTTCTTCTTCCCCATCTTCCTCCTTTGTCTTGCTTGCTCCTTCTTTCCCCCACTCTCCATCACACCTCCCATGCATCATTTTCTTCTGTCTCTGCATCCATCTACCCATTCATCCATCCTTACAAAAGGCCAATCAGGTGACTAGAGAGATGTTTACTAAGGAGCAGCTCGTGGCTCTATAAAAGGCATGACACAGAGTCAGAGTAGTCGAGCCTGGATTGACGGATTGTACCCGGCCTGCCTGGCGGAATAAATAGAGGCATTAGCAACTCTACAGATGGCCCATGCTACTGCTGAGGCTTACTGGCCTATGAAATGTGCAGCATGGCAGTGTCCTGGGTCTCTCCACTGTGTGATGAATGGCTTATATTCCTCTGTAAAGCATATTAAAGTCAGATCGCATGATGGATAGCAGGCAGAAGACACCAGGAAAGGAGGAGAGAAAGGTAGAAGGGGGGGTGGTTAAGGAAGTGGGGGAGAGGGCTTTTGATAAAATATGTAAAGGGAGGAAATTAAATCCCAGACAAAAATATCAAAACTGGCCCCACCCCTTCACTCCTCTACCTTACATTTCTAGTGACTGATGAAGAGAGCAGAGGCAATTTTGAATTTTTAATGAGTCCCCTTTAGGCCCCAGCACAATGTCTGGTCTTTGTATGCCTCTTAGCCTCAGCAGAAAGGTCCTTGTGCACTTGCTTGACTTCACACGGCTCTATGTGCTCCCAAAGGCAATATTCAGATTTTACCCATGATTCATAGTGGTCCCCAGGTAACTGTGCACTGTTCGCCCTTTGGTGAACTTGAACTCCTCTGAACTTCAGGATCCATCAAAATGTTTCTAAATCTGTTCAAACTGCAACTGCAAACAAAACACGCCTTTGCTTGTTTTTTTATAGGCCTTCTGCTCCACTGAAGCTTTACCATGACAACTTCACACGAAGCTTATGAGGGGTAAGATGCATTCATGTAAAGATTACAGCTTCCACTCTGAACCTCCTTCCTGAAACTTTTACTCACAACACTACAGGATGTTGTGACTGAACAAACAATTGTGAGAATATATTAATCAAGTTATTGAATTGAAATTGAAATATTATACAGTATCCTTGCAATTCATTGTTATTTCTTAAACTGATATTTTTGACAATTTGGGAAATAGACTTATTCTCCTTCTTGCAAATTGTAATATGGGAAGATGATGTAAGATGGGAAGAATGACTCTTCGACCCTTTAATTGATCTGCTCACAACCTATGAAAGCTGTGATGATACACCTTTATTTTAGGGGGTCACAAGCCAAAAGGTTTGGGAACCACAGCATCAGGTGAAGGGTACAACTCTGATAGACCACAGGTCTGTTAAAACATTAATACACAACAGTTAGCATCTAGAAGTCACCTGAGCTGCATGTCTTTAGACTGCAGATGGAAACCAGAGCAAATGAGTTTGGAGAATATCCAAACTCTATTACCACAGGGTCACGGATACAAAAAGCAAAAAGATAGCATGGGCAACCTGTCTAGATTCAGAGATCATTATGCATACATTGGTAAAAGCATCCTCCTGAATACAGATTAGGCCGGCACTGTAAAATGATGTCTCAGTTTTGAGTAAGTGGAGGTGGGTGGGATTAATTCAGAGCTTCTTGTTTTTTTCTTCTAGGTGTAAATCATTTGAAGACATCGTACTGGAACTAAATACCACTGGGTGCCAACCAGACCTTTTCAACACTAAGGGCTTTCCTCATCCTGTGTGAATGGTAGAGTTCCCTCCTGACACGAATCACTACAGGCACAGATGAGTCACACTACACACACACAGACACATGAAAACTACTGCAAAACAGTCTGAAGATAAAATAAAGTAAAGAATTATTTGTAAAACAAGATCATTAATTTAATAATGATATGAAGGAGGTATGAATGAACTAATTTGGAAATTCCATAATTATCAAAATCCATTAATAAATGATTTTGTCATTATTCATGTTCTCCATTCCACCATTACTTCGATTCTGAAAAAATTCATAATTACATGGAAATTTCCATTTTCATTAGTAAGCTGTCATCACAAGCTCCGTCCAGTAATTGCTTTTTCACTGTGCAGATCTGTTGTCAGTGTGATGAGTGGACAAGTTTCCTGCGGGCTGGATGCAGAGCAGTACTGACAGTGATGGGACGCTGAAGCAGACCTGCACATGTAATTTCCGGGCTAGTCGCTCTCTCTGTGGCTGGGGAACCTGGCACTCCACTCCGGTGTCAGTGGGGATCCATCGACAAATTTGGCAGAAGGGCTCAACAACTCAATGACTCAATCACTCAGCTGGTCAAACCCTGATATCTTCATTGGCGCGGGAGCAACACTGCATGATATTTTAGAGTCAATATTTCAAGCTGTCGCATGGATCAGAGGAGATTGATCTCTGACCTTGTCTCTTTAATCACAGGTGAGAGATGGCATCGACTGAGTGGCTCTGAAGTGGAGAAGTGAAGGGTTAAACAGGCCACATCGACTCCAGTGCACTGAGTGAGTCCCCATGAGAAAATACGGGATGTGTTGAAAAGAAGCCATGAGCATACATGTGTGTTTGTGTAATACCCTGGATGAGTAAATCTTGTAAAAAATGCAAATAACAAATTTGAAAGTGATGCATTGCAGCAGCATGGCTGGTTGCCTTTCTGGCAAGGCTTATCCTTCATTCATTATTAATATATTTATTATTTGTTTCATTACTTTATAGAAATGATCAATCACCTTAAATGTAGCCAGAATTAATCCTCTGGCGATGCTAATCGTGTGGAGAAAATTTGAAACGGTGCATCATCAGTCAACTGGCTCCATCAGACTCTGTTATCTGAACCAAGTGTCCTCTCATTTTAATTTAATTCAACCTCCCCTCCCTCTCTCTCCCTCTTTCTCTCTCTTGTTCTCGAAGAAGGAAAATTACACCGTGAGTAGGAGTACAAAACGATTTTGGCAGCCTGCTCTGACAAACTCCTCCAATCACTGTCTAGTTCTTCAGGGTAATCAGACCTTTACAGCTTTACACTTAATTTCCAAAGCTGATATCAAACGGTCATCAGTCATTTTGCTTTAAGTTTTGGAATAATAAATGAAAAGACTTTCACTGGGATCTTGTTTTCCTACTCTAGACTGGGATTGTTTACTACTGTTGAACAGCTATCCATAATTAAAGGTCTTATGAATAACTAAGACCATGCATTTAACCATGCCACATTCTCCCTCAGGACGGAAGATAAATCCTCAGAATGCTCTTACCAAGGTCAGGGGTTGAGCTAATGTCTCATTAGAAACTCATTTTCCCATCATGCCATCATGAGTGAACAGGGAGCGATGGACAGCCTCAAGGTATTGATCTAGGCTCTTAGGCTTTAAAAACACATGCACACATAAACACATTACATCATAACAATTCTTATGTCGCATCTCGTCCTATAGCTGTACATCCAAATAGCTTAGTTAGTATGAGACACAGCATTATCCTGTATTGGACTCTACACACACTCACACACACACACACACACACACACACACACACACACACACACACACACACACACACACACACACACACACACACGCACACGCACACGCACATGCACACACATTATCAAACTGCCGTGTTTACATCCGAGTTGCTTAGTTATTATGAGCCACAGCGTTGTCCTGTAGTGGCCTACACACACACACACACACACACACACACACACACACACACACACCATACTAAGACCTTGGAGCTACCTGGCCGGACACTTTAGAGTAATTAAACAAAAATAGAATATCAAATGGACCGTGAAGTGTGGATCTGAGAAGAGGAGCAGCGTTGGGACTTGGGGACTGATATGTAGAGGTGTGTGTGTGTGTGTGTGTGTGTGTGTGTGGGCGGGGGGCAACCCTGTGAGCTTGCAGGGGTGGCACCAGGACAATCCAGGGTGAAGTTGTGAAACTGTATGATGAATGTTGTTCCGTAACCATGACTGAGGTGGAGCGATTAAACCCTTCTCACCAACCACCCCCCCTGCAGCCTGAACGAAAACCATCAGGGAAACGCAGCCTCTGCTCTCAGCGGCCCCGACAGCAGAGGACGCACAAAGACACAAATATATATACACACACACACACACACACACACACACACACACACACACACACACACACACACACACACACACACACACACACACACACACAAATTCAAAAATTCATTTCTCCAACTGCTGACCCTTGTTGGTTTAAACATCAAACATTTACTAGTGTTAGTGATCCAAGTGAGCACAGGAAATATAAATATTCAGTAAATAACTTTGAACTTGTTATATAAAAGTGTTTGAAATTCAGTGCTGATAGCTACATGTAATTATACATCTAATCCGTTGCTTGTTTAGAGGACGTGTCCATGCATGCTGGGAGAATTGTGCTGATCCAGCACTGTGTTTCGGCCAATAAAGCATCTTTGCTGAATTTCATTTATATTTGTGCATTTGTTTGACTTATTCAACAGCCAATGATGGATGAGCATGAAGCGGTTAAATATCGTCCTCAACAGCACTTTAGTACTACACATGGCTGCTAATGCAACCACAGTGTTTCTCTTTGGGGACTAAACTTGTGTCCTTCTGGTTACAGGACAGTCTCGCTAAACTCAGTTTAGCAAGGGTCCTCTGCGCTACTCAATCTGCCAAACACCTACAGTAAATTGCACAGACACACACATACACTCACACATACAGTAGTAACACACCACAGGGGAACTGACATGGCTCTGAAGGTCACTGGCTACAAAACAGCTCTGATTCCCAGAGGTTTTAATGACTTTCAGACGCCCTGCTCACTTTTCCACTTTCACTCTGAAAACAGCGGACACTGGCTTTTTCTGTATGTGATTGTGATAATTCAAGAGCCAGTGTTCAACATGAGGGACAGCGACCTTCCAGGAGGGGGAGAAAAATTGTGACGCTTGGCATAAACCACCACAGTTTGATCACTGTAAAAAAAAAAAACCTAATTGGGTTCTACATATTAGGATTAATAGATTGTATATACATTTATTCTTGTGAGATGGAGCACCAGAATACTTGAAATATTGTAGATAGATATTTTCAGAAAGTAATTTTAACTGCTGTCAATCACGATAATGCCACACTGCTCTGAGGTTTGTCTGTCAGACTGACAAAAATCACTTTATCTGGTAACTTTAACAGACAGTACGTAAGAAAGGATTTTTACAATCCAAACTCATGCATTTGCTAAGTAACTGGTGCCGCTCCTGCAGTAAAGTACAGTGAAATCCTATCACAGGCTTAACCTGATGCTTCATTGTAACATTTTATTCCTTACAAAGAGGAAGCTAAACTTTCAGCTTTATGAAAAACCACCAAACTGCTGCTAAAACACTACACATAACCAGACAGATGAACTTTTTTGGACCATTTGAGAAATTACAGTATATTCTCCATGGAGATGAAAAGGTTTGTTTGCTTAATCGTGAAAGCAAACAACAGAACATGTTGGAGAAAAGTAAATGGCATCTGGTCGGTGTGGTGTTGGCTCAAAAGGTTAATGAGGTGCGTGTTCGCTCGGAGGAGAGGAGACAATGATGCTCTTTACGGAAGAGGAGGCGTTGCACGCCCGAGGGGCCACCATAATGACACCCCTCAGATCTCATTATCAGGCTTATTGATTGGTCATGGCCACCTGCCCCTTCGCCCACACATACAGAACCAGACACACACACACACACACACACAATCACAACCACAGATGCAAAATTAGAACATTTTTTCACTTTCATACAGTAGGAGATCACACACACACACACACACACACACACACACACACACACACACACACACACACACACACACACACACACACAGACAAGTTTATACACACATCCCTTTCAGTTTAACAAGCAGGGAAATTCTAGTCAACTTGCAAGGTATGGACTCTCCAGCTCCATTCACAGCCTCCTACGCACACATACACACATACATTGAAACAAACACACCTGAGAAAGTGACACACCACATCTGTAATGCACTTACACACACCCACACAGCCACTCCACACACACACACACACACACACACATTTTAAAATACATGAACGATTTCAGCTCTTAATGTGAAGCTGCCATTTTGTTCCAAGAGAAAATTGCTTTAATTAAAATTAGCACAGTGATAATAGAGGTACGTCCAGCTGGGTTGTCAAGGGTTTGAAGACTCAGCTGTGTCAGCCCACACACCATCGCCATCATGAAATGAACCAGCGGGGAATATCTGACATTGTTAAATAACATGCACTTTTTGAGAATTCTGCTCAGAAACTGGAGCGATTATACAGAGGACATGTAAAAGGTCATTAAACACAAGCTTGGGTTGGTTTGCTTCCATCCTTTCCAAATGAACACCTAACACTTCTTTCAGTTTCTGTCCTGATGAAACACAGTAAGGGGAATCACACTATGTCATACAGTAGATGCAATGGTTTGGTCATAGTTAATCAAATATTTCCAAATGGAGCATAAACTAAGCTTTCATTTCTTTGGCAAAAAATAGTTCTTAGAAACAGGGTTAGCAAATCCCCCACACCAATGACATCACTACTGTTGAGGTGAGCCTCCGAGGATCAAAAGAACTACAGTGATAAATCTAATAAAGGCCTCTTCGCACACAGGACCCATCTGCCCCTGCTTTCATGCTCCCAACTCCCACCTGCCACAACACTTGAGCCCTGACCTGCTCTACTGGCTCTACTGACACAGGCTAGGCGACAGTAGCACCTGGCAGCGGGATGGAGGGATGGCAGCAGGTGGTGCACATTGCACAGATGCCACCACTCCACTCCCCCACACGGAAAGCTCATACTGGATGAGCAAGAAGAGGATGGAGAAGGCACAGGTGGGTTGGGCAGGTTAAGAAATGGAGGAAGACAGGAATGAGGCACATAGAATGATTTGAGGAGAGGAAGAGAGATGAAGAGATGGGGTGAACCAATGTGATGAAAGAACTGAGAGGATGTGGAATAATTTATACATTTCATTTGAGAGGTTTTTTTTAATTGTCTCAGCCAGAAGAGTTCAACATGGAGGTGTGAGTTCACCTCCTGCTGCAGGAATCCTGAGCAATGGCTAAGCTGTGTGTTAACCCAGTATGTCTGAAATCTGTCTTCTACAGGAGAATGGGGAAAAAAACATTTTTGCATCTAAAATGCATGTAAATAACTTTTCAATATATGCTTTTGTTTTTCTTAATCAAGGAGCGTGAGAAAGATTTTCCACACGGTAAGATGAAGGAGGAGGAGGCGATGTAACAAGCTGGAAGAGCCATTTGTGTGAAGAACTGTGAGAGACACTCAAGAGTTTGGCTATTCCTGCACCACATTGTGTACCTTGGACCACACATAAAAAGGTGGTTCATTACTGATATTCATTAGTTTTCACAGAGGCACAGATAAATCACACTCATTCTCCCCATATTACAGGTGTGTCATAGGTCTGCTGCATTTGGATTTTAGCCAGGTCTGGTCTGAGTTTCTACAGTTTGAACATACACTCCAGACATTGTGCAGTAATGTAACAGGTCAGTCATTTGTCAAAGGCACGAGACAATAGTGAGTTTATACAACAGTTAGTTCCGACCAAGTAATTTGATTGGACGAGAGGCATTCCATGAGTGCTGATTATAGAGCACAACAACACTGGGACTTTTAACTACATGTATCACTCCGCTTCACAGGTGTTCAATTAACCAGTAATCAGCGTTACATTAACGGTCGTCATCTATCTAAGATTGTAACAAACTTTGCAAAGATGAATATATTTCTAGAAATAACATTTGAATTAAATGACGTACGGTCGTCAGAAGAGGATGAAGGGAAGGAAAGAAGCCTGGATACTTCGGCGCACACCTGAGGTAACGTGTAAACAAAGTAGCAAGCTAGTGTGCATCGTGCAGGTCAGGAAAATGTTTTGCTCAGCGACAGTCCGGTACCAGTCCAGTTGCGGAAGTATTTGTGTTGGCGGCGTTGCAAATGACCATAACCCTAACCGAAATGATAAAATAAACAAACAAATCATAATCTGTTGGTGCTGTGATTCAGTCATAGGTACGAGGCCGCACAGCCGTGTTGATATTCAGTATAACATCACGACCTCGAGTGTGATATTGCTTAATTATACAGGGAAGGCAACACTCATAGGCTGCAATATTCCTTCTGGAAGTACAAGAACAGACAAATATTTGTTTAAAATCCTGGCTAATTTGATGTTTTATTGTTTCCCATCATAATACACTGTCAAGTACAGGTGTTAGTATGACTACAGGCAGTTGCGTTATGTCTGAATTATTTATTATTATTGTGTTGAGGCTACCTTTGTGATTGGCTGTGTGCCGCGGGGGGGGGGAGGCCGGAATGGGTGGGGAGCTTTAAGAGCCTCTCTCTGCTTCCCGTCGTGTCTCCGAGCAAAGCGACGCCGAACAACGGCAGAGGCAGCAGGAGGAGCAGGAGGAGAGGGAGAAAGAGCCGAGCGCATCCCAAAGTTTGAGACTGCAGCTGCTGACACAGCACACACCGGGACCGGTTTATGTGGAACAAGGTTTGTAGAATATTCTAGCAAACATTTACAAACACAATGTTTTATAATGCACGTATTCTTAAAAAATCAGCACAATCAAAGTTCGGTAAACCTGTATCGGACATAGATTTATAGGAGGTGCGATGTGAAACACTGTCCACTATGACTTGCATGTCTCTTAGTGCCGTTTAAGATTCTCGGTATCGACAAGTTTAAAACTCCGTCGTCGATTCCGGTATTATTTGTGTCAAACTTTAGAAGTTGTCCTCTCGTTACAGATGCTCTATTCTCTTGCAGCCCGGTCCAGTCTGCCAAATTACTATTAGCTGATCACAAGAGTCCCACTGCCAAAAAGCAGCAGTAAATGCCTCTGTTGGTTTCGAAATAAACAAGAGTAAATGCTAGAGATGGAGGCTTGATGAGGCAAACTTTTAAGTCCAAATAAAAATGCCAGAGGAACACTCCGGCAAAAATGTATAGAACTAGCTGATTGCTGTATCAGCTGAATTCATTTCTCTTGTGGTATTTCATCAGAAATATTATAATCTGTATATCATGCTTTATGTCTCTTCTGACAAACGAATCTAATTTTTATCTGATCTTTTTTGTCAATATGAGATCAGAAGCAAAGAATAACACTAAGGCTCCTGAGGATATTTGTTTGTTTTTTTTTGTTTTTTACCAAACCTGCTTACATTGATTCATTTGAAACCACAGAACCACCAGATTACTGCATTGTAGACCAATGTGCCATGAAATTGCTATGACAGTAGCTGTGGTGGCAAGACAGGATTTCTTCTCTCCTTTTTGCCCCAAGCAAAGCACCTTCAGGAAATATGGACTGAATTATCATGCTGAGATGGGGGTGTATTTTTTCCCCCCTCTGAACACCCCATAGGTCATTAGGGTAGCACAGATGCATACACCCTAAACAGGTAGCAGTGCGCATGTGAATTTAATTTAGAACTGTCACTCATAGTGAAAATCTATTTTCCCTTATAATGTCTTTTGAATTTCTTTTGCTCTTTCAGGTTTACAATTGATGCTGATGGGGAAAAAAACTCCATAAGTTCTGTGTTGTCAGTGCATTACTCTCTATCTGTGATCAACTCCCATTAGTTATTGTGCAATTTGATCCACTTCCTACGTGGAGGTGTGGGCTTTGGCCCATCCTGCACCTTATTATTTACCCACCACAGGGCTCTGAAATCTGTGCCAGGCGTTGGATACGTCGCAGGCTTCCTGTATTGTCTCACGTTACAGTGACAACTACTGAATAATTAACTGTGCCTTGTTAACCGTAATGAGTAAGATGAGTTTTTTGGTATCTGGAATCTGATGGAGATCCAGTGCCGTTCTAAAACCCATCTGAGCTTTCAGATTAAAATGTAAAGGATACCCACAGCTGCTCAACACTCTCAGCTTAAATGAAAAGTAATCGGAGTACTCACCCAAGTATACATGGTATACCGCTGAAGGCTGAATTTAGATAAGATCCTATATTTGATACTTCTTTGGTGTTTTATTTGAAGTCTATGAAGTCTATCCATAAGTAGATATATTTGTGGTTTCAAGTAACAAAAAACATCTTAATATAGTTTTACATCTCCTACTCCACATTTATCTCTGGAGCTCTAGCAGCAACCTCTTTTCTGATTGGCTTTGTGATGCAGGAAACCTACTGTAGCCTGGTAAAATTTGGTGATTGGTCACTCACCGCTGAAATGAGCTGAACAGATGGTCAAATTTAGGCTAAAATGCTCTGGAATTTCACAGAAAAAATTACTTTTGCCACTGGCTGCTAATTTTACTATCCCTGAGGAGGCCGTGCAGTGCTATGTTGGCTTTGCAACATCCAATGATTGTGCAGCATTTCCTTAACATTTTTCTATCTTGTAGCTTGCTAGCTCAGCAATGGAATGACCCCTTGATGTTGTGTTTTTAATAAAAAAAAAAAAACAAAACAAAAAAAACAACTATGAATAAAGACTGGACAATGGGTCCGTGTGCTTGGGACATGGCTGAAGGCAGTGACTGTGCACTCCTGACAACTCGTTTTAAGGCACAGTTTCTGGATACTGGCTGTGTGAATTTCCCCGTGCATTAAGCACTTTGATACTTTCACAGTATTTATATCGCACTTAGACCTGCTGTTTAATCACAAAAGATATGGAAATCTCACCATCTACAATATGAGACCTATTGTATGTTTCTCAATTTTCATTTAAGCAACACTGCAGCAGGGTTTGTGTTGATTTATTGATTTTATTTATTTGTTTTGCCTTCATTTTGGCTGATGAATGAAACACCTCAACAAACAGTGGCCATTGGGCAAGTCATACAAACTCTACAAACAGAACTCTCAATTTAAGTTCCAGTGGATTTAGTGGAGTGGAGTTTCCAAAAATACTAAACATGTCAGGCTGAATTTAGGGAGATCTGTTTAAAAAAAAAAAAAAAAAAAAAAAAAAAAAAGCAGCCACAAAAACTTGTCTTTATTTTTTATATTTAACTCAGTGTAAACATCATGTAACTGTACTGTAAGACACAAAAAGGTGATTTTAAGGAAAAATATTAATAATGCAAGGCAACAAAACAGAAAAAATGTTTGTTAAAGGGTTTTAAATCAAGTCATGAAAATGAGAACATACAGTCTGTAACTACTTTGCTTTACTGACCACTCTGAATTTACCACTTCTGATAAATACACAGCACTCTGTGGTAATGCTAATCGGCAGGAAGATGTCAGCGTCATCATGTAATGAACTGTAATGAGAGGAGAGATGGAAAGGAAAGAGAAAACCCAGGTGGGTTTACCCTCAAAGCCGTCCTCGCACGCCTGTCAGGATATACAGTATTACGTGGAGCACATTAGTGAATCAGGTTCTCCAACACAGCCTTCTCGCTGTGTCACTGCCAATCACTGTGATTGCGTTCGATATCTTATATCCTTATTCTCTATGGCTCACAAAGGTGGTTGCTTTATTGCATTGTTCAGGCATCGTTTAAAAGCAGTTGAGTGAGGAGGTGCAGTCACTAAAGTGTCTTTGCAACACCGCTCTGATAGCCATAATTGAAATTTCATGCTGTCGTTCGGTTCTGAAATGGATTTTTCACGTGGAGCCAGAGAACAAGAAATCACCTGTACATTTCATGGTAACTCAATGTATTGCCCTTGAAATAATTGCAATGTCACACTGAGCGTGATTCAATTTGGCTGTATCTAATGTGGCAACATAGCACATCGGGTCATAAACACCCAATTTAAAGAGCCACCTTCCTGCTCACATGAACACAGAACCAGCAGGAAGGTGGAACAGCTTCTGAGGAGATGACCCAAGATGACTCTTGGGTCTTCAACCTTGACAAGTAAGAGCGAGGCAAACCTTCAAGACGCAGCAGTTTTGATTTCCTGTTGAAGATCGCTCATCAAATATTCATCAACCCCATAATCTATAGCCCTTTGATAACTGACACGGGCCGCAGGATTTATTGTCTCTCTGCTCCATCTCAGCTCAGAAATAGGCCCGAGACCCCAGAGCAGCTCCCAGCACGAGTCTATTAACTCGTCTGGAAACACTAGAAGGGGAGAAGGGATGAGGCCAATTCACTTATTGGAATGAAATCTGCTGATGGACCATGAAGTAAAGTGTGCAGATAGGCTCTCCTTTCTTCTGCCCTAGATGTGTTTGGCCTTGCCTTTTCTGGTCTGCGAGGCTTTAGGGCCCCTCCAGCTCCCCTCTCCCTGCACCCCACTGTAAGCTCAGTAATCAAATCAGCTGAACGGACTACCTTCCCTTCAGCAAGGTGATATGTCCGTGTCTTTGTGATGACTTTTCTTCCGTGTTTAATCCGTGCTTAGGAGTCCAACTGGTGGCTTCTATTGCAGTGGGGATCAGAGCAGTCAGCAGCTCCCTGCTGAGCAAAGTTATTTCAGCTTCACTGTTTGAATCAGCACTTTGCTATTGTTGAGTATTTAAAGCCCCTCTTTTTATTAAAAGGTGGACTGGGTTTACTGGGAATTTGTACCCTGATATTGTATTCTCACATTCATGGGTGTGAGCCATCTGCTACGAGTTTGTTTTTGCATCGCTGAGTGAAAATCATTGTTTTACATCCTGGCTCATGGTTCCTCTGACGTCTCAGCTTATTTCCTTTAACTGTCTACAACAAAGTCTCTGGCTGTTTTAATGCTGACTGTAAAGCCCTGCCACCTTGCTTTTGAGCAAGTGTTGTTGGGCAGGCCATGTAATATATATGGCCCTCATCGTGGGCCGGTTGACTGGCTGGCACAAGCTCTGTTCTGTCCCAGTGGACTTGACAGAATGGCTGCCTGATGGAAGGAAAGTGCTGTCTCCTGACTTTAAGAGTGCTGACATCTCCATATTGCCTTACCCCACATACACCTCCCACTTCCATCCTCCTAAAATCTCATCTTTCTTTTTCTTTCTCTCCCCCCCCCCCTTTTTTTTTTTTTTTTTTCCCCTCTTACCTCCAGATGTATCTGATGGATGCCACCTGACCCTCTTGTGTTCCCCGGGTAGCCGCAGACCTCTGCTCTGTCTGAATGCGTTCGTAAATCATGGGGATTACCATTCCGCTCTCCACCTTTCCTCCCCGCTTCTGTCTTTTCTCTCGCTCTGTCTCCACATCCCTTTTTGCCCATTCTTGTTCATCTCTTACCTCATCTTTCATCTGGCCACCTCTCACCTTGCCATCGGGTTTTTCCCCAGTACTGTGTTGCGCTGTTTGCCATTGTGACAGCAGCAGGGGGTCTTTCAAGGTGAACTATAGAGTTGGACTGGCCATGCCAGCTGCTCTCATGCTCACTTACGTCCTCTTTCTGTCCTCTCAATTGTCCTTTTGTCTTAATTAATACACAATAATCCTTTCTCTTCTCTTTTTTGACATGTTCTGACTCTTTCTACTCTATTGACACTATCTTACTCACTCATCCACACTTTAATCCACTCACTGGTGACCTGCCACCACTTGTGGACGGGTCTCTTTTCATCTTCATCATTCTGTGAATATTTCACGCCTGTGATTTGTGAATTAAATATAGGATGTAGGTGGATATGACTCGGCTGACGTTTATTCACCCTGACTGGTGGGACGGCAGGGGGTGTGATTTTTTGAAGAAAGTAGGGTGGTAGGGGGGAGACAATTTCTAAAAGGGGAGCAGAGGTGAGCGTTGTGAGGGATTGATGGAAGATATGACAGAGCTGATTAAGGTGTCGATGGTTAACGGGAGAGCGGGGTGGTTCCTTTTGCTGCCTGCCAGCAACCTAGCATCAGTGAGGTAGATGACTGGAAGCGACGAATGTGTCTCAGGATTCTGCTGCCTGTGAGTCTGCCCCCTCCACCCACCCCCCACTCGCTGAATCCCAAGGGCTTCATAACAAGAAAAATCACATATAGCGCTTCGAGAGTCATGACTGGGTGAAATAAAATTCACAAACAGCTTTGCTCTGCAGATGCGTGCCTTTAGTATTTTTTATTGTGTTTTTATAGCTGATGATATTTTTCTGTGACATGCCTGCTTTATTGATCAGGGCACAGCGCACATGTGGCAAATACCAGACGTGACATTATAAGGTCTCAAATATGCTGTCTTTTAGTTTTTAGTTTTTTTTTTTTTTCAAATTAAACCAAGAATTATGTCAACGTTTTGATAACAACAAAAAAATCAGAGAAATCAAAACAGTTTTTCTTGGTATCCTAGGACAAATTTTAGAGATCTCGAGTCCTGTTTTTCTTGTAAATAACAGTTTATGGAATTCACAGGGACCTATGTATCCCAAATATGTACTAATATGCAGAAGCTGGCTGTATACTGTACATAGACGTGTCGACATGCATTAACTCCATAAACCACCTTCTCTATGAGTATAAAGTAACATATTATTTAACAATAGACTGTTTATCCCAGTGTTCTTTGCAGTCCCACACTATTTGCAACCTTGTTCTAGTTCACACTAAAAGTTTGATCTGTATGTAGACATGTGTTTGTCCATTGTTGTCATCAATGAGAATAAAATGTTTAATTGAAATTTATGATGGCTCAGTCGAGAATAAACCCAACATAGGTGGGGGCAAAGAGCAGGATACATATGATGTATTATTGATATATATATTAATATTGTATATAACTAGGATACATATACACCTATGACTGTATGACCAGTCACAGGATGCATGTTGGGTTTGTGTCGGCACATCATTCTATGCATGTGTCTCTGTGGGGGTTCAGCATGCCAAATGCATTTGCAAGTTTTGAGGAGTCTTGATCAGCATCCAGCCCCGCTCCTCCGCAGAAATGCAGGATCGACTCCCTCTGAACGTTCCCCCGGTGGCAGTCAGACACACCGGTGCTTCAGGCTGTCAGGCAGAGTGACACAAACAACCAGGAGAGAGGGCGGACTAGATTGGAGACTAAATAGAAGGGAGCCCCCCTCCCTCCCTTCCTCCCCCACCTCCCTGCTGTCTTTAGATCAGATCCTCCTTATTTTTTTTAAAGAAACGTGCGGTCTGCAGCAGACGACTTTCAGCTGTAATCTAAACCAGGCCTCACTGTATTTATAGGGTAAAAGAGAAAGCTTGTCTCATACAAAATGAATACTGATCTAGAATCTTGAATACTTTGAATATTGACGCAGGAGCGACCTTGAAAAACCCTAAATGTGCTGATAGAGAAAATAGACTGCATGTTCAGCTGGGGCTGGTGATAAAATGATAGATTGCAGGCAGCTTGGAAGATGGAATTGCTCAGCTGTATTGATGCTGTTGAGAATCACAAAGGGCTTGTTTTGTCTCTTTGCTCCTTCATCTGTGTACAACTCCATTTGTCTTTCCCTCTGTATCTCCATCCCTTGTTCATTTCTCCTGGTCTGCCACAATATAAGTTTCTGTACGAGCACTTGCCACTTTTTCTCTTTAGAGACGCCTGACAGTGAGATCCATACCTCAGCCTGATGAGGAGTGAGCAGTGGGAAAGCATGTGCGTTCATGACGACGGACAGGCTCTTGAAGAATGCGTCGATATAAAATGTATTGCCCTCTCTGTTGTGTCACTGTACCTTTTGTGTTTTAAAAGGTCAGCAGTCTTGAGTGCTTTCCACCCTCACAGCACTGCCTTCTCATTTGCATGTACGCTCAGTAAAAGAACAGGGTGAACTCTGTCTCTCCCAATGTGTCTTTATATCTTGCCTCTCACGGACAAATACACACTTTTTTTTTTTTTTTTTGTACATAAGCAAGTGTGTATGGAGGGCAGAATGGCTAGCTGCATTGGAAGAACAGAATATTTAATTACCCAACTTTATCACCATTACTGTAGCTACTGACTGTCTGCCAGCCTAATTATGACGGGAGCTATCGGAGGAGCTGGTTCGTCGTGAGCTGAGCTGAGAGCCAAGTGTATAGAGAAAGGACTCCACAGACACTCCGTCTCTCTCAGGTGCTAAAAATACCTGTGAGGTGGTCGGTGGTGTTTTGGTCTGTAAATTTGAGTGGGCATGTTTGCATATGTAAAAAAAAAAAAAAAAAAAAAAAAAAAAAAAAAAAATGTGTGTGTGTGTTTGCGTGTTTCACTCAGGACATAGCTGAGCAGCTGTGAACTGCAGGTTAAGCTACTCATGTTAAAGTTAGATAAGGTTGGTATTTGGAGGACGTTTTTGTTGTTGTGCACAGCTGAAGGTGACCTGGTCCTCATTGTTCTCATTAGCCACAGACACGCCGCAGATGGCAACTCCCAGAGGTGACGAATGAACCCTGACAAACTCCCAGGAATCGCCACAAAAAGAAAATCAAACGTATCAATAAGGCTGAATGATGGATGGTATCAATGCATGGTATCTCACAGGGGCCTCCCACCGTTTGATAATATGTATTTATGCAGCTTATGTGTCGTGTATGAATGCTGTATGTTTTGTAGTGATGTGGACGGGGATTCCCACCTGAGCTTGTGCATCTCATGCAGCTCCCCTTTGCCTTTTCCTCAGGTCCACTTTATCTTTATAAGCAGCAAATTGGAAAGGGTTAATTCAATTCCCAGCAGGCTGTGGCTGAGACTGGGAACATTTACCGTCTCTCTCTCTTTCTCTCTTTCTTTTGCTCTTGCCACTTGCTCTCTCTTTTGCTCTTTTCTCCCTTTGTCTTTGTTTCTAAAGTCTAATTACTTTTAGAGAGTGGCTTTACTCAGGCTATAAATAATGACAAATCAAGCCTGTCTGCACTGCACCTTGTGGAGGGAGGCTTGTCTCGGTTGCAGGAGGACAGTGCTGTCCTCCTGTTGAAAAGATTATGCTTAGCACTGTGTGGGTGAGAAATTTGTGTGATTGTGGGTATTTTTGTTGGTCGAAGCATTAGGGGCAGAGAGAGAGAGAGAGAGAGCGAGAGCAGGCAAGTTCATGTGGTAAAGACAATGTCACATGATGGAAATATCTTTAAATCTGCTTTGGGTTTTTTTTTCTCAACCCTAACCCTTACCAATCGCTTCTAAATCATAATGTATGCGTGTGTATGCGTGTGTATGCGTGGGTGCATGTGAGAGACAGCGGGAGGTGGATAGAGGAGGGAAAAGGTGACACCCTGGTCACCTGAGAAGTAACTATATTATTTTCAGCTCCGTTCATTTCATTTACCCTGATGAGTTCTGTCAACGTTACCTTGACCAATGGCTCTGTGAGGAAGTGATGACAGTGGTGCAGAGTGTGTGTCTGTGTCCGTGAGTTGTGTGTTTCAATGCATCTCTCTATCTGTATGCTGTATATGTGCTGTAAGTAAATGCAGAAATACTTCTAAGCGTGTGTATGCTCATGCCAGTGTGTGTGTGTGTGTTTGAATGTGAATGAGCTGCCACCGGTGCACTCCAGTGTGTGTGTGTGTGTGTGTGTGTGTGTGTGTGTGTGTGTGAGGTGTCCATTTAAGGGCTTTTCGATGAAGACTGACGAGTGTCCGCTTTGCTTCCCCTCATCTCAGGGGTCTCGTCGATGCTTCGAGGAAGTGTGCTGGAGGAGAAATGGAGTGGGCGAGAACTAATGCGAGTCGAGCAAGACGAGGCTGATGGACGACAGAGTGTGTGTGTGTGTGTGTGTGTGCATGAGTGCGCGTGCAGTTGTGTATGTGAGTGAGTGTGTGAGGCTGATGGAGGGTGATGGTGGGAGTGAGACTTAACGAGGAGGAAAATAAGCTGAGCAATCTCTGTCTGTCCTCCCTCTACCTCCCAATGACTTATTCACACACACACGCAGACACAGACACAGAGAGACACACACACACACACACACACACACACACACACAAACACACACACACACACCCCGGAAAACCATGGCTGAACTATCTGACCAAGGCTTGTTGCGAATGCAGAAGAGACAGTATCTTTGCTGTAAAATCCACCACTCTGTGAACAATATCTTCTACACTTGTAGCTATTAATGGCTCCAGTTCATTGCTCAGATAAATCAATATACGACAGCAGCTGTAGTAATAGTATACCTGTTATTGTATAATATGATGAATTGCACATTTTCGAAAAGAACAAATGCTTTCTCTCTCTCATCCTCAAGTCCATTCCCTCTCTCCCTCAGTCTAGTTATCGTCCTCTCTCTCTCTCTCTCTCTCTCTCTCTCTCTCTCTCTCTCTCTCTCTCTCTCAGTGATGAGTTGGAGTCCTTTCAGTTGCTCCTCCCACATTCGAAACGGAAACGATTCCAGTGTGTGGGTTCGTCAAAACTGTCTGTGAATATCTCGTGTGTGTGTGTGTGTGAGAGAGAGTGTGAGACACAGAGAGAAAGAGTGGGCAGTTGACAGTCTCTCAGCAGGATTAGACCGGTCTCTGATTCCTTTGTGTTTACATGTTACAGTAGAGTTTTCCCTGTGCAGTGACCATCTGTTGTGGGTAGAGTTTGGAACACAACCTACAGATTAAAAAAAGAGACAGTATCAAAAACCATACTGACAGTTTTCATCACACAGGTATATTCACTTGTTGCCTCTTCTGATATGTGGCCATGCACAAATTGAACTTGATTGACAGTTCTCTTACCCTGCTATTAGTTTTGTTGCAGCTGTATGGGTGGTAGAAATCAAACCATTCTTAGTTGTGATGAAGGATAATAAAGGAAACTAACTGACTTACTAAGTTGGTTGACGTCATGTAAAACAAGCCTTTTCACAGCAGACATTTTGAACTGTCATAGCAGGAAAAGCACAGCTCTAATTGATAACATTATAAATAACCACATTCCATTTAGGTGAACTAGTTCCAGGGTCCTGCTATTGTGCATGCTGGCTCAGTGTAATGGTTTATTGGGACACCTGATGTGCTTCTCCAGCTACGACAGGTCAAAGTGTCTGCTGTGAGACAGGTCTATACCTATATTTACCCTCTGCCATCTCATTTGATTGTCTGAGTTCTGACGGAGAAATTTATGTGCCCATAGGAATTCCTGTGTCCATGGCATGTATTGCTTTCTGCTAGCAATCCCACAATACAATCTGTCATATTATATAGATGCAAAGATTACTGTTGGCAAGTAAGAACATAAAAGAAGAGTTATAGAGTAACTGATGAACAACATTACCCCTAATAAGCCAAAAAAAGTGGTTACAAGTTTGATTTCAAAACTATCAACATAAAAAAAGTCTCACAGCAGTTGATTTTTGAAGTTTGAAAGCATTTCTGACCCGGAGCTGCAGCTGTGTGACAGTGTCAGTTGTAATAGTGTCCTTGAAAACAGTTTCAAGGTTTTCTGACCTATTTTTGAGTTTTGCAACTCACATCACTCAGAGGCAGTCTCACACACACACACACACACACACACACACACACACACACGCACGCACACGCACACAGCAGGTCTGTTTGTACACACACAAAAGTGCACATTCATTCACAGTGTGAGTGCCAACTCCCAGGTGTGTCATCCTGCCGCCAGCCTGAGTCTGGTGCACCACACACCCTGGAGACACTGGCTGATGAAGTAGCAGATAGAAAACCTTTGAACTGAATGAGACAGAGAGAGAGAGACAGAGAGTGTATGGAAAAGGCATTTTGCCATGGTCATGCAGAGGAGAGTCAGTCCACTTTGTGCCAGCAAACCTCTCCTCTCTCCTCTGTACTGCTGCCCGTCCACCACAGGAACTTCTGCTCTATTCATCCATCTTTACCTCCTCGATCAACCTTCATGCTCTCTGTCCATCCTGTTCCTATTTTTATTTCGATATATTGAGTCACTTGTCTTTCTTTTTATCCATAATGTTTTCTTGTCTTAAAGACAATAACTAATGTGTTATAAATTCAAATCTACCTTCTCTGCGCCTCTCTTCATCAACCCTCTTTAATAAATTAACAAAATTTAAAAGCACTTACTATTAATGTCTCTTCCCCCTCTCTCTCTCCCTCTGTGTCCACTCACCTTTGTGTCTCCTCAGCATCTCTACACACACACACACACACACACACACACACACACACACACACACACACACACAGTGCTCTCCATATCTCTGCGTATCACGTTTGTCTAAGCAAATAGCCCCGTCACCACTCTATTCAGATGGATGAGCAGGTAAAAATGGTTTGCATATCGCATTTCCTCAATGATTTGAAACCTGATCCGCTACACGAGATGTGATTTTAGATTATTAATGAACCTCCACAACACTTTGTCTTTCTGTCCATCATGTGAACAAATGAATGAAGGGGGGGTCAACTAGTGAACAAATGGCCTACTGTAACAGTGCACTGACAAATGAGGGTGATGTATTGCGGTATCTGTGTTTATAATCACGCATTCATTATTGCTAATGTGGCAGTAATGACACCATAATCGGCTTGCTAATTGAGTGTCATTACAGGGGATGCTGGTGCTGTGTTCTCACCACAGACGGCTAATGTCACTGTCACTATTACTTATTGAGCAGAGGGTCCTAATAATCACATCATATGATGAAACGAGGGAGGAATGACTTAATCTTCTTCTCATGGTAGAAACAATAATGGAAAAGTTGTGCAATGCCTGTAGTTTTATTTGAGGGATTTGACTGTGCACTGATGTTATATGGCACAAAGTAAATGTCCTCATTAGAGCTTCATTAGTTAGTCATTAGTGAGATTTTTGGACAGTTATCTCAATTCTTTTCTAACCAGGTGGCTCTTATGCTTGCAGATGGTGATTTTTAAGGAGCTGCAGTGATTCTTCGGCTTAACCAGCAACATCTGGCGACAACAACTCTGTTAACATCCCTCCGTCATGTCGGGCACACAGTTGGAAGGGCTGCCCTAAACACATTCTGCGTTCAGTAGACTGAAGATCGAACTGGATGAAGCCACTTTTCTTTTTCGACTGACGACTTCACCAACACAAGCTCACCTCCTCAGAAGATTCTAACTCATTTTCTACCTCTTGTTGGTTCTCTTCTTGTCAAGAGAGGCGGTTTTTGAAGAGATCATCCCAAAGGGAGACAGTGAAAGAAACTTATTTCAGCACCTGACAGCTCTGACCCACTTATCACGCTCCAACTACCTTTGCATTTAGCAGGCAGCATCAGAAGAGGTGATGCACCGTTTTATATTCAGGGCCATCGATCCACTAACCTCCTGATCTAATTAGCCACACACAAACACCCACACATGTGCGCACACGGACCAACACCTGGGGTCGCTGGCGTCTGCAGATGCTTCAGATAATCTGGTGTTTATAACACTTGTGTCTGGCTCTTATTTCAGTGACACAACACCCAGACACGCACTTAAACAGCTATACACAACTGGGTGTTAGAAGTCCATCTGCACAACATTAAACACCAATCAAGAACTGACCTTGACTGTGATCAGACACGTGTGTTTTCATTATTAAGAGGCAGTGTCACATCCTGTCTGCTCTGATTGAGAGTGAGAATGAGAGCCGATGTGGCAGAGTGGCCCTGATAAATACTTAAAAAAAAAAATTTCTGCCTGAGGGTCGGCCACTCAAACTCAAACCATAGAGCTTCATTAGACAGTTTAGTCAGTTCTTCAAAATGTGTGACACTAAAAAGTAGTCCGTATTGTATTAATTGAGAAGTGCCTCTGTGTGCATGTGTGTGTACGTGTGTGTGTGTGCGTGTGTGTGTGCGTGTGTGTGTCTGTCACATTGTCAGAGCAGATTAGGATCAGGCCCGTCTGGGTCATGCCACTTTGACTGACCTAGATTTGACAAAATAAACTGGCCACCGGAGGAAAACGTGTGTGCAAGTCCTGCTGTCTGCGGTCCTCTTGCTTCTTAACTACCTGCTAACTTAGGCTACCTAACTTCTTAACCCAACTAACAGAGTCTATAATACAAAACTGGTAAACTTCCTTTTTATTTAGCCTCAAAATCAAACTCCCAGTCTCCAGTTTGGCCTCTGTGTCTGCGCCGCCCCTCATGAACACCTTCCCTTCCTTCTCTGCACCTCCTCCCAACACACCAACTATCCAGTCAGTGTGCAAGCCCTGCCTTCGGGCCCCGTGGAGGATGAACGATGTGCCCACACTTGACTACGAGTTGCTGCTGTCCCCGGCCAGCTCCTCCCTCCCCGGCAGTCCTGGTGGCGGCAGCAGCAGCCCCCCTCTGGCCTTGGTCGGGGTGGATACTGAGCAACGCACCGCCTTGGCCTTCGTAGGCCTCCTCATGCTATTCCTGGTCTTCCTGCTGGTCAGGTGCTTCAGGATCCTGCTGGACCCCTACAGCCGCATGCCTGCATCATCCTGGACTGACCACAAGGAGGGGCTGGAGAGGGGTCAGTTTGATTATGCACTGGTGTAGGGTGATGTGTCAACAGGGTGTGGAAGAGGGAATATTTCATTGTACACAGACATGATCCTGTACGGCGTAGTCTAATTTAGAAGTGTAGATGGACAGTAACAATGCAAATGATTGTGAATGCACTCTTAGAGGGAGGTTTACCTGATGTTGGAAGATGCCTGGTTTATATCACAGAACTGTAAATATGCAGTATAACAAGTCTGGTTCATCAAGAGCCACACCCTGCAAGCCAAACACTCACTCACCCAAACTCGGATGTTTGACCGTGAAGAAAACAGAAATAATGAGCTGCACAGCTGCCTTAACCTGACCTAATGTACAAGGCTAACATGCCGCCACTTCACAACCTCACTTTAGGGCTAGGTTTTTCCAAATCCCACCGCTTGTCAGATCACAACGTAGTTTAGAACCTCAAAGCCACATTTTTGATGAGAACTCTCAACACGCAGGACACAGGCAGAACTTAAATGAAGGAGTTTACACTTAAGCAGATGCCCCTTTAATGAACCAAGGTCCATTACAAAGCATCTTTATGTTAATTGCTGATCACGTCGCACAAATCCTCACATTTGTTTTGATTTGGGACACTGATCCTCGAGGCAGCACTGCAGTTCCAGATGCTTTTTAAGGCCAGAGCAGGTAGTTTATGTCTCCATAAAATCTTCCGTGTATCTGTCCGTGTATGTTTTGTGTGTTACTGTGTCTATAACTGAGAAGCCATATTGAAACTGTATAATCTCTTATTACCGCAAGTAGAATTTGTCCTTTGCTTTAGTCAGCCTGCCAAGTGTGGTGATGAAGCAAACAGCAACCTTTAGGCAAAAAAAGGCTTTATTTTTCTATTCTTGACTCGAGTTTGGGAGTCTCCTTTTTGCTATCTTTCTGTCCTTTTCCTCTTACTGTATTGACTAGTTAGACCGTAGATTTTTGAGGTAGTCATGCAGCCACCTCTTAGAAGGAAGCAAAGCAGGTAGCTTTGCTTTTTTTGTGTTTTATAATTACATATTTTTCTGACTATCTGCTTTGTTTTTGATACACTGCGTTGAATCAGTGACAATAAAAAGATTTTCTTCTTCAATTACTCTTCTCTAATTTCCACTGAGAGCTGGACTGTGTGGAAGGTCCACATTGTTCATGTTGGAAATTAAATAAAAACGATTACTACTTACTTGTCATCGTGTGTCACGTTTGTAAGCCATGAGCACTGAGAGGAAAGAAAAACTCTGGCGCACAAGACTTAAAAATATAACCCACAATACTTTATTGCCATTTATGTCACTGGACAAAAAGTTTACAATATGATATGAATCACTTTAATTTTACAGATTGCCATTTGGTGTCACAAATCTTTGGTTTTTGTCTTGCACAAAGATGATCATTCAGGATATTAAAAAATATTCCATAATAGCTGATTGATTTATTGATCCTCAACAAACAGATGTGGTGTGAGTGGGTGATTGTCATTTCAGCTTTCAGTTAGACTTCAGTATAAACAGGCTTCAGGCTTGTGCTGAACATTTGACCTACCGAAACATCAGACTCCTTGTTTTCTGAGTTATAAAGCAAATGATATTTCAATGCAAGCAGATGATGACAGTATATTGTTTCAAGTTTGACACCGAAGCTGAGATACAGTAAGCAGATGCAACACAATGCCTTCTTTTTTTCTTTTTTTTTTAAACATAGTGGCAAATAAAAGAAAAATTACAAACTGACAATAAAGATACAAAGTATACAAAGGCTCCCAGGTTAGAAAAATGGTTATGTGTTATAAACATTGCCTAGGCTGTGGGTCAGTGCAGCAACCTTGACTGTTAAGAGAAAAAGATTATCCTTAAGCACCATAGGTCGTATCTGGAGATGGTTTTGTTTGAATTGATCATTGCATGGTACAGACAGTGTAAGCTTGTATGATAATAGACGATGGGAATGTCGATGATCTCAAAGTCTGACATCATCGTCAGTTATCAACAAAGAAGATGCTGCATTTTCTTTTCTTTTTTTTTTCTCAACAAAACAAAGTCAACAGCACTAAAGGCCTTCAGTCTTGGGTTTACTGTGAGTATTTGTTTCGGCAGCCTTGACGCTTTAAAAAAAAAAAAAAAAAAAAAAAAAAAATCTACATTTCACTTAAAAATATACAATTTAATTTTCAAGAAGCAAGTTTGATAATATTGGTTTTTCAGCACCAAGACAATACAAACGACAAACAAACACAACAATAAAACCTAGCAAAAAAAAAAAAAGGTCACTTTTTGCAATCCAGATTCAAGACTGCACTTTCTTTGTACAGCGTAAGAGATGGTATTATCTAGCACCTTTTTTCTCTTTGAGAGAAAAAAAAATCATGAGAAATGAAAGATGACAGACCTGACAGATATTTGTTTTGTTTTTTCCGTGAAGTTTCATGTTCACTTGTGTGTGCACTTACACTGTAAAGCACTACCTTTAGTTACAGCTTATGTAATGTTAACATGTCATGTACCTTTGAGACTGTTAGTGTATTCAGCTGTGTGTCTCTTTGTGTTGCAGACGAGGCTCAGACCTCAGACATCGAGCTCACGGTAAGGTCAAGGAAGTCAGATAAAGTCAGCTTATTGTCAAGTTCAGCCTCCCAACGCCGGCTGTCGGCCGCAGCTCTGCATTGATGTTCAGGAGTTTTTAGTAAAAACGCAGAACCAGGAGATGCTACAAGTCTCTGACAGCTGACGAGCGAAAGAGACTTTGGACTTTGGAAATCTGGCTTTCAGGTCCAGAATCAGTGCACCTGAAGTCTTAATCCCTTAAAGGATAAATACAAACGTGACCTGATCTATCGTCTTTTAAGTCTACAAGCTACTAACTGGTGTATTCCCTGCTCATGATGGATGCTGAGGGACACTAGCACCCTCTTTAGTTTTGAAGTTGGCATCACAGCATGGTGTCCAGTACTGAGGTAACCAAACATGACAGCACACGCACGCAAACATGCTGATCCCTGCTTGCCGCTGCCCGCAGGCGGGACAAAAGTCGGTCACATCAGAGCAGAACAAAGCTTGCTTGTTTTTCTCATGTGAAAATTGGTTGGCATCCAGCTATAAAACAGACCGCTATGGACTTAAGAACCTGAAATGCTGTGTAAATGTTGCAGTCCTTCGTGTTAACATTTTTCAAACAGCACAAATACATTAAATGACACACTACAATACTGAGAGGGGCCGACTTGACAAACCTTGTTCCCCAGTGTTGTGATTTTTTTTTTTTTTTTTTAGCGAGATCACAGAGAGGTGAGCGAGTCCTTGGACCACCATGACGGCACCTGACCTCTGATCTCTAGTCTTAATATAACTTCTTTATAATACACAGTGATTTAAATACCACCATAAATGCTGCGTTAAGATAATTTTGGCCACTCTCAGCACTTCATTTCTGATAAAAACTTGCTTGTTTACCAAAGTGCTTCATGGACTTGTGGGCCATCTGTCTGCTATTTTGTCTGTATAAGGTGCTGTGGTCCAAGCACCAGGACACCTCTCTGCCATCGCCTCCACTGGATCTCTCAGTGGAGAATGAGTGCTAGGTCGGGTAGGAGTGGAGGGGCGCAAAAGGAAGTGTAGTCAGGGTAAAAAAAAAAAAAGGAAAAAAAAAAAAAAACACAAAACATGAACATATAATAACATGAACAGTAACAAAGTGGTGGTAGAGTTGGGCTGATTGACTCAGTCTTTCAAAGCCCTTGATTGATTACCCCCTGCTGGTGGGGATGTTCCTGCAGGGGGCAGCTGGGAAGAGGAGTTATTGGATAAAAGGGCAGGTTAAAACTCAAAGGCTTTAGGAATCAGTCCAGGGCAGGATTACGAGATCACTCTGAGCTCAGTGCAGGTGGATGTGGAGCTTGATGCGCAGGGCGTCTCCTATTTCCCCTTGTAGGTAGTCACTGTCATGCTGCTCCTCCAGCTGGGATAGTCTCCGGGGCCCAAACAGCCGCAGGCTGGCGATCTCCAGCCGGTAGGATCCTGCAGGAGGCGGCCTCTTGCCGAGTCGGAGCACGCTCTTTCCGTCGCGGCGTTCCAGCAGGCGGAAGTGTTCATTAGCGTTGCCGTGGGTGATGACGTAGCGTACGTGGTGCTCCAGGGGCTGCAGGGCGGGAAGGAGCTCTAGTAGAGGCTCCTTGTTGAGCAGTGAAGCCAGGGAGATGTTCATGGGGATGGAGGCCTGGGTGTCCATGCTGGCCATGCTCACTGCTGGCTCCTATAGTGATGACAGGGCCAGAGGAGTTCACTGAATTGTTTAGCAAATCTGAAACAGACAGAAACTATGACCAAAAGTAGAAGAAGAAGAAGTTTGTGAACACACGTACCCGGTTTAGCTCATTTCCATCAGTGTTGCGTCTGTGTCGTCCACTCTTTCCTCCTCCGTTGATCTTACACTCGTAGCAGGCCTCAGGAGACAGACTGTCATCGTCCTCACCCTCCGCAAACTGGCCTGGGAAACCCGAGCCTGTCATACAGTGACTGGATGGAGACAGACACAGAGTAACAGAGGTCAGTGTGCTGAGTATGAAGAGTGAACTTCACGTCAAATTCAATGACATGAAACGGGGTGAAATGTTTTCTTGTGGTAAGATGTTGCAACCAGGAATTAGTCCAAAAAAAACTCTCGTGACACCACTGTTTAATTCCCTCACCCCTGTCCAGCTCTGTAGAAACCTCCAGGACAGCCACACAGGTAGCCTCCATCGGTATTGGAGCAGCCGTAGATACATGGATTGGTGCCTGTGGAACATTCATTCACATCTTGGCAGCCGCCAGCGCCCTGCTCAAAGTCAAAGCCAGAGGGACACACACACTTGAAGCTGCCCAGTGTGTTGTAGCAGGAGGCAGAGCCACACACCGTTCCTGCCTGACACTCGTTTTCATCTTCAGGAAAGAAGAGAAGAAAAAGTTAAGAGACGGACGATAAGGTGAGTATGTGTTTAACAATATTTCTCATGAAGCAATACTGTCACATATAGCAGACATATGATGATACACACAATTGCTTTATGCTATTTGGTGTGTTGGTAGAAAGATGAAATTCCACTGCACCGTCTATATAATGCCTTTATATTGAGAGAGATTAAGCAAAAAATCTTGTTTTTTGTACCATTTGTTATTATCCATCCAGCATGAAGCAGAGCCTTTAAGCCAGGTGAACAGCAGATGCTCTAATAGGACTGTTATATATTAATATGATATGATTATCCTGACATATTCTCTTTTTTTTTTAGTACGACTCAGGTATACAATTTGATAAAATATGGGCCTATGATAATTATATATTTCAAAGTAACAGGGAATTTGATGAGTCAATTAATGGTTTAATAAGAAACTTGATCAGAGAGTTGTTCATTTTTTAATTTCTACCACATTTCACACCAGGGCATTGTACATTCAATTACACTACAGACAAACATGTAGTTGCAGTCTCATAGTAAGACTTGTTCATTACTGTCATGACAACAAAGTCACAGACTCAAGAGTCAGAGCAACTCACCCACACACTGGTTCCACTGGTAGTGCTGCACGTAGCCCTGAGGACAGCCACAGCGGTAACCTCCCAGCATGTTCTGACAGCCGTGCTGACAGCGGTGGTTGCTGCTGCATTCATCCACGTCTGAGGGGAAGTAAAATAAAAACTTATTATAATAATTTCTCATTATCAGCAGTGACACCTAGCCTCCCGTCCCCTTCCTCGGTCACAAACACCTCAGCAGAACTCTCTGAACTATATCCGACCAAATATAAGGGTTATTGGATCTGCTCACCCTCGCACTCGATGCCTGTGGTGTCCAAGGAGAAACCTTTCGAGCATTCACAGTTGAAGCTGCCGGGCGTGTTGACACAAGAGGCCCTTGAACCGCACGCGCTGTTCTGACCCGTACACTCGTTGTTGTCTGCAAACAGAAAAAGACAAGACTTAAGACCTTAATACAAACTTCTTTTTGGGGGTAGAGTGACACTGATCGTCTCCTGTTGTGGACTCACCGATGCAGGCGGTCTGGTGCTGGGTGAAGCCGGGAGGACACTTGCAAGTAAAGCCGCCAATAGTGTTGACACAGAGGAACTGGCAGTTATGCTGCTTGGTTGAACACTCGTCCAGATCTTGGAGGGAAAGAAGCACGAAAACCGAAATTACATTAGAGAGATGAAGCCTCCAAGCCGTTGAGCTTGTAAAGATGATATTAGAGCAATTATCAATATAGTGAAGCAATAAACAGAACCCAGACCCCTGGTGTGTTGAAAGCAACACGATTACTACAATAGCTGACTATAAAAAAAGATCATTAAATAATATCTCATAATGTTTATGGAGTTATTTACCCATGGATAGCAAATCAATGTTTTAACTCATGAACAAATACTGTAAATTAAATTAATACCTTTGCAGGTCTTTCCATCAGGCTGTAAGCTGTATCCTCTGGGGCAGGAGCACAGGTAGCTGCCCTCAGTGTTTTTACACAGGAAGTTACAGGGCTTCGGAGACAGAGCGCACTCATCCATATCTGAAAAACGCAGACAAGAAAATGAAAAATTTTCGTAAACTCATACCAGCGTTATCAATGAAATGTAGAAATTCCGTGGCAATATTATCCGTATCTGTAAAATCAAAAACCTTTTAAAACCAAAATGAGTGAAAACAAGCGAGAGGGAGGGACAGGATACAGATCAGAGCTCATACCAACGCAGGAGGTTGCGGTGAAGTCAGTTTTGTATCCCACATTACAGTGGCAGCGGAAGGATCCAATGGTGTTGATGCACTGACCATTTCGGCACAGATCTGGCATCACCTGGCACTCGTTGATGTCTGGAGGAAACAGAAACATTTTAGAAAGCGATCCAGATCAGACAGATACTCACAGTGTGTCTGCTTTCTTTCTGTAGCTGCGTTTCACATGTTATACCTCAACTCACTAGGTGTAGATCCCAAATGCAAAATTTAATTCTACCTATCTAGTTAGTTGAACTAATTTATAAGATTATTGTGGTTAAATTAAATAATAAAAAAAAATGGAATAAGCAAAAACATGAGAAATAAAACGTACGTTTCACTAAAACTATATTATCACTTGGTGTTATAGTTTATCCTCACCTCTTCCGTCGGTGGTGTAGCCGGGTCCGAGCGGGCACATCTTCTTGTACTGAACGGTGCCAGGCAGTGGGCAGAGCTCACACTGTGACCCCCAGCCTCGGCCCGTGTTACAGCAGCACTCAGACTTGGTCACACTGTTCCTGTTGGTGGACGACTGCTGGCACATGGTCTGCAAAACCTCACTGTAACAGAAGCCCTTTCGGTTGTCTGAAGAAATGGAGGAAAGACAGACAGATTATTCATCTATTTCAAAAAACAAAATAAACCAATTGAGATGAAACTTTCGGTCAGTGAGGGAGCAACTGTCTACAGTTCTTCAGCTGAATTTCAAAGAAGAGTGTGAGCACAGCTTCAGTTATGGCTTCTTCACCCCCACAGTCTGACAACATGTTCTCCAGCAGTAGCGATCTTACCAATACATTCAGTTCCAGTGGAGCTCGGCTCAAAGCCGTCGTTGCACTCGCAGCGGTAACTTCCCACCGTGTTGACACAGCGCCCATTCTTACAGATGCCAGGCTTGGCGCGACACTCGTTCAGGTCTGCCAGCACACAGAGCAAAGGATGGGAGGATGAAGAGAGTGAAGAGCAGGAAAAACAGGACAGCAGCTACTCTGCGAGGACTGATGTAAACCTCTAACTTTGGCTGAAGCGTTTTTCACTCACCCATACATCCCTCTCCGTCTGGTCGGCGCTGCATGCCGGGAGGGCAGATACACATGAAGGTACCGATTAGGTTTTTACAGGTCATGCCCTTGGAGTCACAGTCATCAAGACCCTCCGAACACTCGTCCTGGTCTGGTGGGGGACAGTGAGAGATGGCCAATAGGTATGACTACAACAGCCAGCTAAAATGAAAACTGATCAATCCTGTTTCAGTGTTGTGAATTACTACAACACAGAAAAGCAAGAGGAGTCCAGCAGATAAACGTGACACAAGAAATCTCTCTGTGTCCTCTCACCTCTGCACATGCGTTGGTCGTCTCGCAGCACATAGCCAGCGGGACACATGCACTCGTAGGAGCCGAAGGTGTTGACACAACGGAAGGCACAAAGCAGGGGATTCTGGGAGCACTCATTGATATCTGGAATCAGGGAGAGAGACAGGGTGGTTTCATTTCATTTTATGACTTAGAATGATCTTGTGCAAATGTGTTGAGCGATGACTGACCTTCACAAGTCATCATGGGTCCGGGTTCGAAGCCTTCCTGGCATGAACACTCGAAACCTCCCACCACGTTGGTGCAGGTTCCATTTCCACATGGGTTTCCGATGGAGCACTCATCAGTGTCTGGAGGAGACGGAGAGCAGGGGTAGATAGAGGAGGCAATCAAAAAGAAATGACACATTTATATTGTACCATAGATTTTAAAAGCAGTCACGAGCAGCTTAAATGAGATCAGGCTGTAAAGCAGGAAAAAGCCGAACTCGGGCGCTAGGAAAATAACATCAGACGTGGCTGCTAATATTGATTTTGGTGATAAAGGCTGCGGCACAGCAATAAAGCTCCTCGAGATTGTAGTTCATAAAAAGAAGTCCTGTGGCCATCGATTTTTCTTTTTCTGTTCACCTGCTGCTGTTTCATGATGAATACTCAAAACACTTGATTCTTCTTATGTGAATCAAGGATTACTAAAACTGTTATGTTATCAGTTGGTGGCAGAGCATGAATTATTTGAAAAGCATGCGAAGAGCATCTCACCAATGCAGTTGACTCCAGTGTAATCCAGGTTGTATCCGAAGGGGCATTCACATCGGAACGAACCATCTGTGTTGATGCAAATACCATTCTGGCAGATGCCCGGGTTATCCAGACACTCATTCATATCTAGAGAGAGCAAGAGCAGATTAGCATATTTAAAAAAAAAAAAAGAAAAAAAAAAAGAAATTTGTACAAGACCTCCTTTAGATTCAAGGGATTCGATCAGTGTTGCAGCACGCACCTTCACGAGCGTCACTCAGTCCAGGCAGGGCTCCGTGGCCGAAAGGACACAGAGTGTTAAAAGCAGCTGGAAACACCAAAAAACAAAAAGAAGGTCAGCTTTATATACTCTACAGATATCATAGTGTGTACATATATGACTTCATTACAACATGTGTGTGTCTGTGTCACACACCATCGCTCTCTCGTGGGCACAGCTCACAGGGGAGTCCCCAGCCCTCTCCAGGCATCTTGCTGCAGCAGCACTTGGCCTTGGTGGTGTTGAAGGCTTTGGGGACGGAGCATTTCCCTGCGTCGAACTTGGTGAAACAGAAGCTCTCTCTGGTATCTGCCAAAAGAGAAAAAAAAATTCCAGTAAATCCAGGATTCTGTTTTTTTTTTTTTTCTATGAACAGACAGTTGCCTATTTATTCTTCAACACCGTCCGCTGTGCCCTAATGTTGACTAACAGCTTGTCTCACCGTAGCAGCGCCGTTTGTTGTCAGAGAGAACGAAGCCCGGCTGGCATGAGCACTGGAAGCTGCCTGGGGTGTTGGTGCAGGTGCCAAACTGGCAGATGTTGGTCTCCTCACACTCGTTGATATCTGGGAAAGGAGAAGAAAAAGGGGGATGGCGAGGAGGAGGAGGGGAGATGAGAATAGTGGTGTATGCTGCTTCTTGAGTGTGTGAGTGTGTGTGTGTGTGTGTGTGTGTGTGTGTGTGTTGGAGCAGATGGCCTGATCACTAATGTCTCTGACTCCCTGATGTTTAAGTACAGGTGCTTATCAGCCTCTGGCTATTTGAACAGGCTGCTTTGAGTATGTGTGAGTATTTAACTTGTATTTAAGTGTGTCTGTCCCTGTAGGTGTGTGTGTGTGTGTGTGTGTGTGTGTGTGTGTGTGTGTGTGTGTGTGCCTTACCTATACACTGGTCATTTTGCACCTCATATCCAGGAGGGCAGATACATCTGAAGGATCCATCCAGATTCTGACACGTTCCTGGAGAGCAAGTGCCGGGCAGACTCACACACTCGTTGATATCTGTGAAAAACAGGACAATATAGGAATCAGAAAATGCATGTTTGTATATGTCGGACAAACTCTATTGCATTGTCTATATATACCCCCACCCTGCACTTACAGTGCTACACTTTTCACATTAAAACTGCTGACTTACCGGCACAGTTCTTCCCATCTGGAGTATTCTCATAACCCTCGTGGCAGAAACACTGGAAGGAACCAAGTCCATTGATACACTGTCCGTTCCTGCACACTTGGCCCTGGAGGGCACTGCACTCATCTATGTCTGTAAGAACATGAACATTGAGAGGATTAGGACTCTCAAGGCATTCCTCTGATTTTGGATACCCATAAACAACCACATCAACAACAGGGAAAAATCCATGATTTTCCTGGCATCATCAAAGCTGGCTTGTGTTACACCACCAGAGTTCAAAGATATAATTTTAAATGTACTGTGATACATTTCCATAGAAAGCCAAAGAAAAGTCAAAACAGTCGACTTTTATGACTTTTATGAATTTCATTTCATGTCTGTCCAAATGTAATGCTACAAAAAAATATATATGAAAAAGACATGACAGGTAAACACTTGTCTTTAAAGGAAAGCACTAGATGCTGTTGATCTTTAGAGAGAGCAGTAAATGATCCATACCCATGCAGTCGTTGTTGTGTGTGAGTTCGAACCCGGGGAAGCAGAGACAGTTGTAGGATCCTACTGTATTTTTGCAGGTTCCGTTGCCGCACGGCTGTCGGTCACACTCATCGACGTCTAAATTAAACACAGAGAACAAAATTTAGAATCAAAAAAGGTTAAGTACAGTGCTAGAAAACATAATGGCACATGTAAAAAATGTGTTTATTATGTGGTGACTCTTGATACAGTCTGCAGGATTACATGAAACAAAGTGTTTTGTGTATAACTATAGTTTTACAGTGTCCTTCTCACCCATGCACATGGTCAGGTCAGCAGTAGCTTTGAAACCATTGTGGCAAATGCAACGATAACTGCCCTGTGTGTCAATACACTCTCCATGGCTGCACACATTTGGAATCTCCTGGCATTCATTACGGTCTGAGAGAAAGGAAAAGAAATGGAAAGTAGATTAACATATTGTAAAGGGTTGCAATTAACAATTATTTATCTATTAAACTGCTGATTTATTTTTCATTTCACTGCTTAGTGTTTAAAATGTCAGAAACAATGCTGATCAAAGGTTCAAATGAGTTTTTGTCTGACAATCAGTCTGAAACACAATGATGTTTAATTTACAATCACACAAAACAGGACTTAAATACTGATTTGGTTTTCATATTGTTAAGGATTTCCTGTCACACAACTAATACTTTCAGCACTAATATTATACACATTACATCAATCCCACTTTATATACACTCAATTCATAAACTAGAGTTAAGTAAACAGCCAATATGAACTTACCTATCTCAGCCGCTTTCCCACTGTTGCGTAAATGCAAATGCTAATAATTTTCTCTGAACAAGAGATGCCCCTGTCACACCTTCCTCACAAACCTACACAATCAGTCTATCTGTCCTCCTCCTCGGTATCTTAGGATGGGAAACCTCTGTAAGGCCTGTCAGACCAGGCTGCACTCACCCAAACAGGCCCCGCTGGGAGACAGTTTGAAGCCTGGCGAGCACTCGCAGCGGTAGCTGCCGGGAATATTGATACAGTTGGCGTTACGTTGGCACAGGTTGTCCCCACTGTTACACTCATCAATATCTATGGAGGGAGGGAGAAAGAGAGAAACAGTGGACATCAATCACAGGATCTATAACTGTCTGGTCAGAGCAGACTGTCAGCTTGTGGACAGCAGGAGAAAAAACACCACAGCGCCATTTTGGCTCTGGTACAGATCAGACAGTCGCTGGCAGGTTCTGGATGACTGAAGGTCCTGGCAGGTGTTCCCGTTCAGAGCCACTACACTTGTCTTTACAAGGGCATAATTCATGTGGGAAGAGGCAGCAGTACCTCTGCTGAGTGGACTGCTTGTAAAAGTGCCTCTTGGCCAGTGAGTGAGTGTATTTGTATTTATGTGTGTGTGTGTGTGTGTGTGTGTGTGTGTGTGTGTGTGTGTGCCAGCAGCAAGTATATACTGTGTAGTATATAAGTGACACATTAGCAAGCAGTGATTCAGCAACAGGGTCAAAAGATGAGACACTGTGTGGTGGGGTAAAAGTGTGTGAGCTTTTATTCATGGGGTCTGAAAACCAGGATCCCACTATACTTGTGGGGACTGACAGCTTTGCAGGGACCAAAATGCTGGATTCCACAAGTTTAGATGTTAAGACTTGGTTTGGGGGTTAGGGTTAGAGTTAGAATCAGGTTGGTTTAAGTTAGGGTAAGGGTCAGTGACGAATTCCCACTAAGACAGGTGTACGAGGTGTGGGTGTGTGCGTGTACGTATTTGTGTGTAGGTAGAGAGTGAGACACAGGAAACAGAAAAAAACCCAAAAAAGAGCAGGAACTCTGTGAAACATCACCATGCACACGTTATCTCATGCTAACTCTGTGTGGATAAAAATGACATTTCAGCTCAGGAGGTAGTTAATGTTCCCTTGTTACAGGAGACACAAGGAAGTGAAAAGGAAGCGTGAGGGAGAGGAGAAGGTGAGTTTTACCTTCACATATGAGCAGTATGTTGTTGTAGCTGAAGCCCATGGGACATTCACAGCGGAAGCTCCCGATCTGGTTTATACACACTCCATTGGCACAGATACCCGGGATCTCCCTACACTCATCAATGTCTGCACAACAACAACCACAATCGAAGAACGTTATTAAAAATAATTCACGCCGCTTAATGTGCACAACTTGGTTTGAGCATGTGAAGGTACTCTGCCTGAGTGCCAGTGTTGACCTTGTCATGACCTTACCAATCGGCTTGCCAGTGTGGATGTCAATGATGAAGCCAGGAGCCTGGTTACCACACAGTAACTGGTACTCAGCTGAAACAGTCAGGACAGAAGAGACGTAGTGAGTGGAAGAAAAAGTATTCATACAGTGTATAAACAGTTGTGTTAGTGTATGTCGGTGTGAAGCGGTGGTCCCTTTGTGTCTGACACTCACAGGTAGCGGGAGTAGGACAGGCCTCGCATGGCTTATTCCAGGCCTTTCCCACATTGTAAGCGCAGCAGCACATCTTCTTGGTCATGTTGAAGGACAGTTCGTTCTCACATGTGTCATTGAAGTTACGGTAGCACACACTCTTCCTCATGTCTGTATTACGAGAATGACAGATGACAGAATCAGTCCCAAAAAAATAACTTTTAGAAATGTAATTCCTTTGTAAGAATGAACCTTCTATTGTCCAAGAGACGTATCTCACACTCACCCATGCAGTTGTTTCCTCCATTCACTTGCATGTACTCAGGTGGACACACGCAGGTGTAGTTGCCCAGAGTGTTGTAGCAGGTACCAGGTCCGCAGATCCCAATGTGAGTTGTGCACTCATCAATATCTGCACACAACGATATGACGACGGATAATGTAAAAAAACTGAAGTGAGGAGACGGTGACAACATATTTTTGAGTCAGTACCGTTTGACTGAGCTAATGGAGTTATTGAGTGCGACTTGTCTTTCAGTCCTTACCCTCACAGATGCGAGTCTCCTCATTGAGATAGTAGCCTGCTGGACACTCACACTGGAAACTGCCAAAGGTGTTGACACAGTTTCCACCCTGGCAGAGACCTGGCAGCTCCTGGCACTCATCGATATCTAGAAAATAATGGTTAGATCCATAGATGTCACGGATGTATTGATTTTATGGTAGAGTGTATGGTAGATTGATAGTACAATTCTGAAGTTTAGTGTTTCAGTGCTAAAGAGAAACAGAGAAAGCTGGGCGGTTTACCTTCCAGGATGACAGTGATGGGGTTGGGTCTGAATCCCTCTCCTCCGGGACAAAGAGTCTTATACTCCGCTACAGACAAGAAAGAGCAATTACAGCAGGTTAGCTTGACTTTCCATTTCATAGTGGCAGCAAGGGCATACAAACTAAAAAGTAAACATGGAAAGTAATAAATAAATGTTGCTAAGACCTAAAGGTAACAACTCATCTGAGCATTTTAACTGTAACATATAGATGTGCACTTTGCAGTACATGTTATGAGTAATTGTCTGTTCGAGCTCGTGTTGTACATACTGGAGTTGGGGGCGGGGCACAGTTCACAGGGGTTTCCCCAGGCTCCTCCCAGGGAGCAGCAACAGGACGCTCGGGTCACTCCGACTCCAATCTCGGCACTGCAGGAGATTCCTCCATCACCACGTGCAAGGACATCCAGGAAGCAGTTGCCAACACGGGTGTCTGGGAAAGATACATATTCACTTGTATAAAGACGCTTTAATGTAACAGGATGTTGTGAGTGCAAAAATGAAATGAACAACTGTTTGGCTTGCTCCTACTAAATATTTTTTAGATATACATTTGGATGCTACCATTGCATCTCCTCACTATGCTCTCATGTTAAAAAAACATACTGATGTATTGTACTCATTTTATTCATTTATATTGGACGGTCACACTGTTAATGGCATAGGGACGAAATATCAAACTAACCAAAATGTACTAAAATTATATTCATTGGCCTCATGGTGGCACTATAAGTGAATACCCACCTCTTACAGTTAAAAGTATGAAAGACTTGTCTATTCTATATTTCTTATTCATTCATTCATTCATTCATTCATCTCTTGTCCCACACTGTATCACTCATGGAGGACAACATGGAGTTCTTCATTAAAAGCTTATTATTTGTTAAACCTGTCAGCTCCGTGTGACTCACCCACACAGCCCACTCCAGTGGGGTTGAGCTCAAAGTCAGCTGGGCAGTTACACAGGTAGCTCCCTGGAGTGTTCACACACAGGCCGTTGATGCAGTTCACGGGGTCCGCACACTCGTTGATGTCTGCGGTATACAGCGACACGCAGAAGCTCAGCAACAACACACCAGATAACAGTCATCTTTCTCAATGTACTACTTTATATGCTGCTGTAAACACAGAAGCCAAAAATAATGTATCCGCTCAAAATGACTAAAATCTTGTTTATACCACAAAGTAACTGCGGTTGAATTGAGAGTTAAGCTGCACAATGAGTAAGAATGAAGGGAATAAACAGATGACTACAGTAGATCTTTGGTCTAAGAATTATGAATAGTAAAATGATGCATGAATGAATTTTATTACTGACAAAGACACTCAGCCAAGTGTCTGTTCTTTCTAGAGATACAGTTACTGACCAGTGCAGTTTCCGCCGCTGCGGTCCAGTTCGTAACCATCATCACACACACAGCGGAACATCCCTGGAAGGTTCTGGCACGTTCCAAACACACAGATGTTCTGGAAATTACACTCATCAATGTCTGTGGCAAAGGCGACAGAGAGAGGGAAAATAATGTTAGTAACAATACCTGAATGAAAAAAGAACAGGAGAATAAAAGGAGAGAATGAAATGGGACGGAATGAGTGCAACACCTTGACAGGCTTTGCTGTCTTCTGTAGGCGTGAAGCCCATCTCACACTCGCAGCGGTAGCCGCCCGGAGCGTTCAGACACTGGCCGTTCTCACACAGGTTCACGTTGTCTGCACACTCATCCATGTCTGAAACAGATCGGATCAGCAGATTACAAAAACTCTGCGGGCATGAACCTCGCTGCACGCACAATAGCTACTATACTTAGAAAGTTCTGACAGCCTTACCAGAGCATGAAAAGCCGTCTCCATTAAAGCCCTCTTTGCATGTACACCTGTAGGATCCTGGTGTGTTGACACAGTCCGCGTTGGGGTTACAGTTGTGATCCTCTGCAGAGCACTCATCCTGATCTAAAGGCAGGGAGAAAAAAATAGACTTAAATCAACACATATTCTAGGGTTCAGGAGACAATTTTGCTCCTGTATTTTCTCTTTTAGACCAGTCTTGCACGGCAAATCTTCAAATCACATCACAGCTGAGATAATCTGAAGACGTACTCACCCACACACTTGATGCCGTCGCCCGCCCAGCCGTCTCGACAGCGACATTTAAAGCTTCCAGGAACATTGATGCAGGCAGCATGCATGTCGCAGTTATGAGCCCCGATCTCACACTCATCAATATCTGGAGGGATGTGGAGATAAATTAGCCAATGGAGACACAGTAAAAACTGATTTTTTTTTTTTCAAATAATTTTCCCGTGGCAGCCTGAATAACAAAAGAATATAATATAATATTTAGTTTGCTGGAGCGAAATGCTCCTTTCTTTAAGGACATCGCAACTTTGCTTTTTTACTACCCACTGCAATTCTAATTCTGCTCCTGGTCTCCAGATATGGTAAAGTATAAATAAATCATTCACTTCTAAAATGTAGACCTGGAACTATTGTATGCATGGATGACCTGTCTCAACTCTCAGATGCGGATATGGACACGCAGAGGCCCAGACCTCTCAGCGACAGCTCAGCCCCCGGTATTCGTATGTGT
Source organism: Seriola dumerili (assembly GCF_002260705.1). Classification (NCBI taxonomy): domain Eukaryota; kingdom Metazoa; phylum Chordata; class Actinopteri; order Carangiformes; family Carangidae; genus Seriola; species Seriola dumerili. Next base: position 1,669,141 of record NW_019174257.1, on the reverse strand, counting down.
GTCTGTGTGTGCATGTGCACCTGTGCAGCCCGTGGATCCCTTCTTGACAAAGTATCCCAGCTGACAGTGGCAGATGAAGGAGCCTTTGGTGTTCTCACAGTCGCCGTGGAGACAGATGTTTGGGTTCAAATCACACTCGTTCACATCTGTGCAAGACAGGGATGGACAGACACAGATAGTACGTGAATGTTCTGGCCTTGGAGATAAGGTGACAGATATTGACACTGACAGAGAAAGTCCCATAGGAAGCTGGACAAGCAGAAAAACATATCAGATCAGAGACTGAGTGAATACATTCATGTGGCAGACAGAAAAAAAAAAAGGCAAATGTAAAAAGATAAAGATGTCAGCATGTGTTTCTCCTCTCACCGATACAGGTCCTCATGTCCATGGACGCCATGAAGCCATCGTAACACAGACAGCGATATTCCCCGGGAATGTTGGTACACTGGCCTCCATCACAGATGTCAGGTGTCTCCTCACACTCATCAATATCTAATAGAAACAGCAGAAATATATTTAAGTGTTATATAGGTGGCAACACTCTAGAAGACCAGACAGAAATATATGAATATTTTACTGTTTATTTTCATATGATTGCTTTGTTTAAACTTTTAATAATACTTTTTTTCTGCGTAAAGAATTGCCTGAAATACAGACAAACTGTACATGTCCTGTGTTTTGTTACCTGCACAGGTCCTGAGATCAGGCATGAGAGCGTAGCCCTCACTGCAGCTGCACTCGTAGCTTCCCTCCGAGTTGGTGCAGTGGGTCTCACAGCCTCCGTTCATAATGGTGCATTCATCAATATCTGAAACGAGAGAAGTCGCAGTTACAGTTTAGACATTCAGGTCTCAGTGAAAACAGACACATTTTGATAATTACAAACATAAGTGTCAGACTCACAATAGTTGAATACACTACAAGATCAACCGTCAACAGTATGCTGGCTTGCGTGCAAGCAAACTTATTTTTGTATCCCACTCACCAACGCAGCCCTGTCGGTCTGGTGTGGCCTGGTAACCAGTGTCACAGGTGCACTGGTAGGTTCCTGGCATGTTGACACACTGGCCGTTCTTGCACAAGTTGTCACTCAGCTGGCACTCATTCACATCTGAACCGACAAACAAATAGAAATGTATAGTACCTCGGGGTAGGAATGAAAAACAACATTCTTTCCTCAGCTGGAGAATGGGTTTATAATTATTCAAGGCTTGAACCTTGTCTGCGTCATTACGTGAGCCAAAGAGAAAAGATCAACAAGAGAGGTGTGAAAGCTACTTTTCTTTTTTGGGACATGACTGATGTTATGAGTGCACTTGCTTTTGGATATGCAGAGAATGATATATAACACCCAGGGAGCCTGTGTGTGTGAATACATCTGTGTGTATGCTGTATGATATATGACCAACCTTCACAGGCAGAGCCGTCGGTGCTGAGCGAGTGTCCGGTGGGACATTCACACTCATAACTCCCCTCTGTGTTCAGACAGGTTCCTCCACGACACAACAGGGGGTTTCTCTCACACTCGTCAATGTCTGTCAGCAGAGAGGAGGAGATGGAAGGAGGGATGAGGAGGGAGAAGAGGAGCAAGAAGAGGAAAAAAAAAGAATTAAAAAAAAGGAAAGAACAGAGAAGTGAACTGGACTGTGATTTCACATTGTGGGCATGAATTCAAATGGAGTGTTTCCTTTGAAAGTGTGTATTTGTGTGTATGAATGTGCTTCCAACTCACCCATGCAGTTCTTCATCATCATGAAGCCGCTCTCGTAGCCCTCGAAGCACTCGCACTCAAAGCTGCCGGGTGTGTTGACGCAGGTACCATGACCGCACAAGTCGGGGGAGATGCGGCACTCATCAATGTCTGAAACACAACGATACGAAGAAAAGAAAGCTCGCTAAGTGCTCACTAAGTGTGACAGAGATACTTCATGAATAGTAAATCTCCCCCTCTCTCACACCTGTGCAGTTCCTCTCTTCAGCCGTCAGAGCGAAGCCGTTGTTGCAGCGACACTTGAAACTGCCGATGGTATTTCGGCAAGTACCGTAAGTGCACAGACCCTGGAACACCTTACACTCGTTCACATCTGAGAGACAGACAATGGTCATTAATACTCACATCGTACAGACACAGACACTAAAGTATACCTACAGACATCATCCATTTGACAACACTATCCAAATCCACTAAGATGAATTGTCATTACACCATGTTGATGACTTCAATGCAGTTTCGGTGTGATTGTATGGATGGCCACTACTAATCATGATGTGGTCAAAATAATACAGTTTTCATATAGTTTACATGAGTATTGTAGATGTTCTTCTTCATATCTGATCTTTTTTGGCCATACAGCATGACAAATTGGATGGATGTGTCCATTTCCAGGAAGCTGAGAATCCCCATACCTTTGTAGAACGCCCTGCCGGTAAGAATATCTCCTCTGTTGGCGAAGCCAGGCCCTCTGGGGCAGACGGCTTTGTACTCAGGTGTGTCTGGTTTGGGACACTCCTCACAGTCAATACCCCAGGCAGCACCCACTGAACAGCAGCACATGTCCACGCGATATCTCCCTGGCAGTGGCGCGCCACACTCATCCTCATGCCACTTCAGGTAGCACTGCTCACTGCGCATATCTGGAAAAGTTGGTAATATAAACTTTTTTAAAAAGTCACCTCTGTTTTAAATTTTGGCCTTATAGTGAAGTATGTTGACAGCCCCTGGAAGTAACTGTTTAATCAGATGATATAATGTACGTTTTCTTACCCACACATGTGCGTCCAGTACTGTCCAAGGTGAGACCCTCAGCACACTCGCAGCGGAATGAGCCCTGGGTGTTCACACAGCGGCCGTTTGTACACACTCCAGGGAACACCTCACACTCATTAATGTCTACAGGGAAAGGGACAATTTTAAGAACCGTGATTACAAGGTGAGACACACACACACACACACACACTAACAAATTTACTTTTCAAAAGAAATCTGCAGGGAGAACATTAGGGCACGTTACAAGGACAAAAAGATGAAATTACTTCACGGGTGTTGATGTTGGATATAGAGATCAAATGTTCTTACCTTCACAGACAAGGCCCTTCATACGAGCAAATCCTCGAGAACAGGCGGTGTCTGAGGAGCATGAGAAGTTTGAGAGATGTGAAAAAAACATTTAATGTATTTTAATGCCAAACTATTGACTTTTAGTTAATATTTGATTGATTCGGTCCAGTCACATTCACAGTATGGTGACCAAAGCTGCCAAAAACGAATGTGGAAAATAATGTTTTATCTCCTTCCTTATTCTGGTGCTCATGGGTTATTAACGTATTGCACTTAAAGTCAGCAATTGCAAAATAGCTCATAATTTAAAAGCAGTAATACTTTCAGTCTTCCCCTTGAATTGAATTGCTTCTTTCCTAAAAACATTTCATTTCTTTCCATGCTGAATTTTGCTGTTAAAAACGTTGAAATCTGCCATGGCACAAAATCTTAATGGCTTCAATTCAAAACATTGGTATCAGACTTAAGGAACCCATATTTTATGAATGTGTGTGATTGAACTGACCGATCTCGCAGGGTTCACAGGGGCTGCCCCAAGCGGCTCCCAGTGTGGAGCAGCACTCAGACTTTAGTGTGGCTCCGTTGATGTTGACTTCACAGCGGTTGTCCTGTTTTGTCAGCCAGCACGTACTCTTCATACTATCTGTTGAGCCAAAGTAACAGCAGAGAGGACTTGATTAAAGCGACCCTGTGGAATTTTCTCAGTGTTTCCCACCAAAAACTGATTTTGTGCATCCTTGTGGCATAATATCGAATGCATAAAACATTTGCAAAGTCAGTTTCACTGAATATTTTTCCTTGTGCGTGTGCGAATAGAGCACTAGATACAAACAAAACAGAGATTTTCTCATCAAAACATAGCTACATAGCACCACTAGTGGTCAAAATCTTTAACTATGGCAACAAAATACACCACAAAAACAATCAACATGTCACCTTCAACTCTTTTTACTGCCATGAAACTTGTGTCTGTGGCTACAGGCTGAGTAAAGCTCATGTGCTGTTACATTTAATCCTATGCTACTGCATTCCTAATGAAATGAACGAGTGTACAGTCATAACAATGACACCTTCTCTCCAAAACAACAACACCACCCAAACACAAAGCCACAGTTTACATTCCCTTTCTTCCCCCCACGAAGTGATGGGCTCTAAAACATAAAACAGAAATGAACCAAACCAGAGGAATTTGAAGACCTCTGACAGAGCCAGCTCATGCAATATGCATGAGTGTTTTTGTAATGACTCATTCTCCCTTTCAGTTACAATAACATCTGTATTCTGTATTAGCATGTAGCTTTCTCAGAATGATTTCCCCGAAAATAACAAACCTCCAAACAAGTGGAATATTTAACCTCAGCAAGAGAGTCTTACATACCACACGTCAATCTGAATCTGCGGCAGATCTCTATGAAGTAAACCAATCTCCATGTGAACCAAGGCCATGCATGCAAGTATTTATCTAATAAATCATCTGTGTTTTTCCCAACATCTGAGGATAATAATGTCTCTGGATGGCTCCTGGAAACCTGAACCACCTCACTGTTTATTTACAAAAGTGGAGAGTAAACCTCGATTTAAAATGATAAGACAAAAGGACTCTTGCACCAATTGTTTCCCATTGACGTTCATGTCTCAGGGTGCAATCATTATCAGACACAAGCTGTTTCTAGGACCCTGTGGTGCTGCTCTAATTTGCGGCAGACAAGTGGGAGGATGGATTTCTTACCCACGCAGATGGTGTTGGTGGAGTCCAGCTTGCTGCCGTGGGTGCATTCACAGTTGAAGGACCCGGCCACGTTGCGACACGCTCCATTGATGCAGGGGCTGGACTCACATTCGTTGATATCTGGAACATGTGCAAGTGAACACCTGAGATCAGGGCTGATTGAAATGGATCATCATCACCACTTGGCAGTTATGAACACAACGTTTGTGCCTTCTTCCCATGAGCTGCATGTTTACTTGAAACTAAATGCAACACATCTGGTAATAATGTCACCTTATAATGACCTTGATTTGTTGGTGAAAATAACACATGGGAAGCAGAGCAAACACGTGAGTGTGTTGGGGTGTCAGAGAGAATGTGTGTGTTTTTGTGTGTGTGTGTGTGTGTGTGTGTGTGTGTGTGTGTGTGTGTGTGTGTGTGTGTGTGTGTGTGTGTGTGTGTGTGTGTGCTCACCTTCGCACGTCTCTGAGTCAGGTTTGAAGACAAATCCTTTAGGGCAGGAGCAGGTGTAGGAGCCAGGAGTGTTTCTGCAGAGGCCGTTGTCACAGAGCAGACGGTTCACCAGACACTCATTGATGTCTGAGGGGAGAAAAGAGGTCAGCATGATCATTACATCAATTTAGAAAACACTCAGGAGTAATGTTTATCTATGTCATTTCTAATTAGAGGAGTACATTTCTCAACCATCAGCACCGTCCTGTAAAGTGAGACTGTGGATTTTGAGAGAAAAATAATACATTCTATCACAAATGGCATCTTGAATCAGTTTAATGAGCACACCGGCTCAATTCAATACACTCAGGGCTTTTGCTGCTGCAGTGCTCCTTGGTCTGGTATAAGTAAAGCTAATGTCAGTAAACTGCTGTATAATCAACATTATTGAGTAAATTATGGAAGACTGAAGACTCTTCTCTACTGTTGTACTATTGTTTTAACTTGTGGCCAATATTAACAAAAAGCTACATAGATTCACTTTAAAATAGACACATGGCTAACTTTGCACTGAGGTCAATACTGTGTGTGTGTGTGTGTGTGTGTGTGTGTGTGTGTGTTGTGTGTGTGTGAGTGTGTGTGTGTGTGTGTGTGTGTGTGTGTGTGTGTGTGTGTGTTTTTGTAAACCAGAGTGTCATTAAATCCACTCACCAACGCAGTTCTTGCCACTGGTGTCAGACTCATAGCCGATGTTACAGATACAGCGGTAGCTTCCTCTCAGGTTCTCACAAATGCCGTTCTGACAAATGTCCGGGTCCAGGGCACACTCGTTGATGTCTAGAAGAAGTGAGGTATTATCCAGCAGATGTAGATAAATGATGACATGAGCACTTCTTAACAACACAGTGGGAGAATTCACATTCATGAGCAACATACTCACCCCTGCCATCAGCTGTGATGCCAATGCCACTGCTGCACACAGCCTGGAACTCAGCTGAAGGATGGGAAGAAAACACATTTAATGAGCTGGATTTATTTATTTATTTATTTTCACTTTCACAAAATGAAAAAATAACAAAGAACTGAAATAGGCAGTCTAAAGAAAATCAAAGATGTTACCTGAGTTTCTGGAGGGGCAGGGTTGGCAAGGCTCTCCAAAGCCATGTTCAGGATTGGCACAGCAGCACTCAGACTTGGTCACTGCACCAGGGAACGGACGCGAGCATGTGCCCATCTTTATGGCGCCGTAGCAGGTGGTCCTCATGTGTGTGTCCACACACACTCTCCCATCTACGTCAATAGCCAGGCCTGGTGGGCACTCGCAGCGGAAGGAGCCCTCAGAGTTGATGCAGCGGCCGTTCATGCAAATGCCGGGTGTCTGACACTCATCGATGTCTGATGAAGAGAGGGCAGATTATTAACCATCACATGTCAGTTCATGCGCTTTACAGAATGATCCATATGAATTAGTAGATTGAAGGAGAATTATGGAGGAAGTAAATATGGAAGTATCTACGGAAACAGATTTCATTCATGTTATGTAGGTTTGTGCTGTCATAGGACTATATTTTCACTGAGCCTACAGCTAACTCACAGCTAACTGAAAATACGGCATAGAAATGAGGAATCAGGTCATGGGGAGATTGGTATGTGTTATATTTGGGATATGCACCTGTGCTGTCTGCGTTATGGTGTGACCGCAATGGAATGACAGCTACTCTCGAAGCTTCCAGACAAAATCTCTCAACAGAGACTCAAAAATTAATCTATCTATCTTTTTCTGGACTGCGCCTAATAGCACCCTGGGGATGTTTCAAAAAGCCTGATTTCTGAAACAAAACTGTGCACAAATGGGTTCAAAAAGGGGTCTGCAGGATTTCAGAGAACACCAAATCTGTCAACACTGTGTTGAAGCAGTCTGTTTGACTCTGGCCCAAGTTTTGAGGTCTGTGTTTGTACATTATAAATCATACATACCAGTACAGTAGCGTCCGTTAGGTGCTAGTGCAAAACCAGGCTTGCAGATACACTTAAAGCTGCCGTCCTCGTTGATGCACATGCCGTTGAGACACATGTTGGTGGTGGCACATTCATCGTGATCTGAGGAAGGCGAGAGAATAGGAATTAGGTCAAATTTGTAAAGGTGAAGGTCCATGTTGAGGTTCAACCTGGTCATGTGCTGGTTCCTTACCAATGCAGTTCTTCCCATCAGGAGTGAGCTCAAAGCCAGCATTGCAGATACACTGAAAGCTTCCCTCCGTGTTGACACAGCGGCCATTGCGACACATCACTCCATTCACAATACACTCATCGATATCTGAGGGGAGGAGAGCAGGGCTTAATCAATTGTCTTTTAAACACAAATCATGTTGAGTTGTGCATTTAAGCTTTAGTTAAATGCTTCTTAACCTGTTTAGTAATACGTGCATACTAAAGTAGTGTTAAAGAAAAATCTTGATTACAGTAAAACAGGTTGAAAATCTGACGTACCAATACAGGCTTGTTTGGTAGGTGTTCCCAGGTAGCCCTCGTGGCACTTGCAGTGGTACGATCCAGCTGTGTTGACACAGTCTCCATTGATACATGGATTACTCACACACTCTTCCACATCTGGAGAAAGAAAAATAAAGTCAACAAGAAACCACGACCTCTCCTGACTGTCACAGTGAATGGGTTTAAATACACACAACACATCACAAAGAAACACAATTCACATTTTAGCAGACTTCACCTGCAGGCGTCAACCAACACTTGTTCCCTATATCGGCAGAAGATGGCAGTGCAGTGCAAACTATTATCTGTGGCACTATCACATAGTCTCTGCCCATATGGCTCAGAGAGATTAGTGAGAACTGAGCAACATTATACAGTAAACAATGTGTGTGTGAGCATGTTTCCTACCGATACACTCCCCACGAACATCCTGTCTGTAGCCCATGTTGCATTCACAGCGGTAGCTTGTGGGTGTGGGAATGCAGCGTCCATTAAGGCAGAGGTTGGTAAAATGTTTGCATACATCAATGGAGTCGTTCACAGAAACAGTGCCTGAGAAAACACACACGGGGGGGATTACCAAAACACAGCAGACACACAAAAATACAATGCAGAACTTATCCATTCTAACTCTAGAAATTAACCTTTGCATCTAATGTCACATTTAAAGACTCACCTATGTGCTGGTGAGTCAGAGGTCCTCCTCCATTGCCTCCAAAGCCTCCTCCACCGTTGCCACCGATGCCTCCGTTACCATTACCGTTGGGTACACCGGGGAACTTGTGACCGTAGTTGAAACCATTGCCGTTGCTGGGGAAGTGTCCGTTGGGGTAACCATGAGGGAGACCGTGTCCCTGGGGAACGCCCACAATACACAGACGCCTGAACTCGTCTACAAGAGAAACAGAGATCACAGGGAACAAGTCAGTGTTTGCGGACTGCTGTAGGTTATGATTCATTTGTTACCAGCCAGATGGAACTGAGCTAAAATATATTTATCAGGCCCCAAGTTGTGCCAAAAAAAGATTTTGTGTTTAAACAATTTAGGTTAGAACAGTAATTCAGACTCAACAAGTACTCCAGATCAGCCTACCCATTAGAGGTCCTACAGTGTATGTACTCAGTGTTTCCTGGAACTCTGGAACCTGGAAGATTTCACAACGGCCATTGCACTTTGCAGTAAATTTTGATGTTCTCTTGTTGAAGTTGGTTACAAAGCTGACTGTCTACTGTAAGAGTTTTACTGGTTTCAGATATGCTTTGACTGGAGCAAAGCCTGACCAAGTAATAAGAGAAAAATGTGTGCAAATAATTACCTGCTCTGCTCTCCTTTGGCATGTAGTTACAATAAGTCTATTGTATGTTTTTTTGTATGTCTGTATGTATGATTTATGTATGCAGGTGTGTGTGTCTATTTATAGTATGTTTGTTTGTCTGTATGTTTTGGACAGTCACAATAAATCAAACACACCCATCTTTTGGTGGGGCCAGAGAAAGAAACAGAACATTCTGTAACACATCAGTTATGGATCACACTGTCTCACGCAGAGGAAGAGTTTTCCCAATTCCAGCTTGACTTAGGAGATGATGGGTCATTATCTTCACACAAATCTTTTCCATCTTTCTCTGTTTGGTTTGTGCTCATGACATCATGCTCATCAGTCTGAGTGGATGCCCTGGCCTCTCTTGTCATGACACTCACACAAACTCAAAGCAGCCTCTCTCTAACAATGTCAGTCTTGTCTAGTATTACTGTGTTAAATTCATTTGGCTTGAGAACCATTTATGCAGTCATGGCTTTATTTACTGCCTGCGCTCATGCCAAATCACAGACAATGTATTGTGGGGACTGCCAGTTTTTTGTCAGCAGAGGAGGAAGGTGATGGATGTTTTGTCCTAATTTTTTGCTCATATCCGTCTTTTTGTTTGCAACAACACAGATGTTGGTGGGCCTAAGTTTGGTTGTCAACAACTGGGAAATGGGATCTGCATATATCTTCTGTCCTCAGTATCTTGTTTTTATGTGTACTCACCAGAACCCCTGACTGGGCACATCTCAGGGATCTGTCCCAAAGCCCAGCAGCGTCCCGTGTCACAGCAACACTGCATCTTGGTGTATTGACCGCTCAGCTCCGCAGCACAGCGGCCATTAGCCAGAGCAGAGAAACAGGTGCCCACACGCTGGTCTGAAAGAGGAGGAGACACATAGACACAATGAGAGGACTGGACAAGCAACAAATGTTGCAAACGCTCTATTGTGCTGAAGTATGAGCATACAAATGAGTCAGCAGACCTGGAAAACAACACTATGAGTTAAAATTCATAAACACTAGTGTATATAGAGTCGCTAGACCAAATAAAACATCATGACAGGTAAAGTATAATAATTGTATATACGAACAAGTTAACACAAAAAAAATATTATTTCATTATTTTCTTTTCTTATTTAGATTGGATAGCTTTGATAGATTGTTACTGTTACCTGAATAAAATCTTAAACAACTACTTCATAGACTGCTGACCTCCAGTGGTTTAACTTCACACCTTGCTGCAGTGATGTAAGAGTGTATGGCAGGTTGTGTCAGTACACTGTGACATCACTGAGGTATGTGCAGTCAGAGGTGCAACAGATTTGAAACTTTCAACCAAAGAGGGCAGTGAAACACAGCTTTTCAGCCTGCTGTTATGTTGTAACATTATATTATACATGGGAAAAGGTTACAGGTAATAAACCCTCTGAAATCAACAGTGCAGTACGTTAGAAGGCTGTCCTGCCCTCTCCATGGTGGCTGAAGAGGAAGCTTCTTTAATGGGTTAGCAGTGGGAAAGGTTGCCTGTGGTCTCGACTAACTGCAGGCATCTGAAGGGCCTCCAAAAAAGGGGTCTTATTTGTTACAGTTTGCCAGGTCAGGGTCAATGGGGCAGGAGAGGGGCCTGGGGTTCAAAGATCATGTGTGAGGAGTAAATGGAGTGGGTGAACGGGGGGTTTCTGGGTATTCAAGAAAAACACCAAGAGAAGAAAAAGAAAAGAGTGAGAGAGAGAGAGAGAGAGATAGAGCCAGGGCCACAGAGAGAGAGCCAGAGAGAGAGGATGCATGTGTAGGAGAATTTTAAGTGAATATACAGAAAAAAGTGGGAGAAAAGGGAAAAGCAGACTAAAGGGAGGGGGGGTGGGGGTGGAGGGAGGAGCACAAGTCGATTAACTCACTAATGAGCCAGCAGTCTGGAATTAATCAGTTCCATGTGGAGCAATTCTTGCCAATTAGATAGAACATGAGGGGCTGTGCTGAGTCTGGGAGCACACAGAGTACAGTACACACACATACACACACACGCGCGTTCACTTGTACTTACACAGACAGATATGCATTCCCTTATATATCCACAGGCACACACATTTGTTTGTACAAATGTATACACACACACACACACACACACACACACATACATATACACATATACACATAAACGCAACACCAAAAACATCCCATAGGAATGACTGATCTGGTGGTATGATGGAGGAGAAAGGAGGGGAGGAGAGAGAGGGGGGGGTTGCTGATGAGGATGATGATGACTTAAATTGGATCCAGACCGTGGTTTGCTCACCAGTATTGCTCCACTACACAAGCATATGCTTTCATTTGGTGAGGTGTTTTTACAGACTGACTGGACAGGTCTTGTGTTTTTTTCAAGCTTCCACCGTGTGACAGGGCATTAGGCTCTGATTACTGTCAGGCCCCCCAACAGCTCCCACTGGCCTACTTCACCACAGTACAGTACATCCCGCAAAACACAACAGGGCAATACACAGGGACTTACACAGTATAGCTTACCTGCAGCTAAAACATGAGGGTAAGCAAGCAAGAAATTAGCCCTATACAAACAATTTATTCACTTTATGTTCTGACCACAAAAAAAAATGCAAACAGATCATACAGTATGAGAAATTTCATCAAAGGGTGTCAGCCACATGAGGAGGAAACAAGCAGAGTTTATTATGTCTCTTTTTTCAAAGCTCGGATTTGTGTGTAAGTGTGCCTTTGGATCACCGGTCTGGAATATGACCTGACCCAGGGCTGGTTTCACAAAGACAGGCTTTGACTATAGCTTAAATATAACAGATAGTCAGACTTCAGATAAACATCTAAATTCATCCCTTGCACAAAACAGTTTAGTTGACTATCTTAAATCTGACTGTGGTAAATGAATTATGGGTAAATTAAGAGTTTTTTCAAAACAAATAAATGGCCGACCAAGTCACCACATCCAACCGCCGACCTCTATTTACCCCAGCAGAAAATGTTTGTCTACTGGAAGAATTTAAGTTACAAGGACGTTTTACTTAAAGATATTTTTTTTTTAAATGGTACAAGACGCAGAGAAAGAAATGTTTAAAATACGAAATCATAAAACAGGAGGATGACCACAGGAAAAGCTTAAAGACACTAGACACTAGTAGTATTGTACTGAATATATACGGCAGTCACCTCTGTTTTGGGGAATAAACAGTGGACGAGAGAGCGGAGTATATGGGGTCAACAACAGTGCGAATGGGGCTCCACCACCCACACCGGCCAGTGCTGGAGGTGACAGCAGCCCACCAGCAGCCTCCCGTGAGGGACAGACAGAGGCCAGCGACAGCCAAGAGAACACAGGTAACATTAGGTCAATAATGTCTCTTGTTATTGTTTGAATGACCGCAGTCAAAAGAAAAATGTTTACTTTGTGACGGTGGTTTTGGTATGCTAACGGTTGAGCAGGTAGCTAGCTTCTACCGATTTAACGATACAGCCTATATGCAAGCTACCGGCAAGTTACATGTCGACAAACGTTACAATTTGGCCTTCAGAATAAAGTAGTACTGTCGGTGTTTATTTTTCTTAGCGACCCTGTCTTTGGACGGTATGGATGAGACAGCAGAGGAGGAGAGGCAGTTCCTGCGGTCGCTAAAACTCTTTCCCCTTGCATTGCTCTTTCCATAACGATGTTAGCAAACCACAAATTATGAGCCATGTTTTTTTGTTTTTTGTTGTTGGGTGCTACTGGCCAGCACAGGTGTCACTGATTGTTACCACGGTAACATTAGTCTTAGACCTGAGTTAGCCTGGGGGTAAGGAGTCTAATTTTTTTGGCTTAAAATTAGACAGTCTTTATTTTTGTGAAACAGTCTTACTTGCATTGGACTGATCTATGAGCCAAATTAAGACCGGTCCAACACTACAGACCAGTCTGAGATATGTTTGTGAAACTGGCCCCCGGTCTAGTCTGGTTTTGTTTGGGTTAACTTATCTCTCCCTCTGTCTCCTCACAATCTGGTCCATTTTGAAAGAGGGACAGAGACAGAGGAAGGATATATGGGGGTTGTGTCTGGCACCTGTTTATTTGCTCTCTCTCTTTTTCTCTTTCCCTTCGGCAGACCGCAGAAGAGCAACTGGAAACCACAACTAAAGGAAGTGAGGTGCAGTATCCAGATGGGAGAAAAAGGGAGAAAAAAAAAGGGGGCCAAGAGGAAACGGTAAGATAGATAAGGAGGGTGAGAGTGCGAGAATGCTTCAGTTTTGGAGATAAGCAGTTAAAAAAGGACAGACAAGGTCCAAACGGAGATAGAAATGTGCGCAGTTCCAGAATAAACTGATTCTACTGTAAATCACTGAGCTGTTAGCTGAGGGAATGAGCTTTGGTGTGATCCATGCTTTCTGCAGAAGAAAGACAGAGTGAGAAAGTGAGAAATACAGCGAAAGAATGATATATCGCTTCACAGAAAAGAAGAAGAAAGGGGACGGCAGTGGAGAGGGAGAAAAAAAAAATGTGGACACGCATAAAGACAGACAGATGGAGAACTTTTGGGTCAGGGTGATTGGAAGAGTGCTTCAATGTGAGATTCACTGTCTTTAACACAGGCAGACCAGGCTGCAAGGTAGCACTTTATTCCTGATGATTCTGACTATCTTTAACTCCTCTCCAGTGCTCCACCTGTTTGTTTAGGAAAACACAATCCAGATCATTTTAATAGCAATTGCATCTTTAATGTCTTTCCTCTTCTCCTTCCATATGTTGTCTGTTTTTTAATATTTTACTTACTTACTTCTTATTTTGCATTTTTCCTCTCATTACTTTTCATGTTCCCATGAAACTTTTCTCCCCCTTGTCCAGTGCCTATGTATACACTACATGGCCAAAAGTATGGAGACTGCCCTGTCTATATATGTTTGAGCACTGTAGGGGCTATATTTCATGGTTTGGACTGAGTTCCAATTAAGGAAAATCTTAATACTTCTGCATATAATAGTATGCTTCCAACTTCATGGCTTGTGGAAGGGCTTTTTCATTTTAGCTAGATCCATAAAAAATGGTTTCCCAGTTTTGGTTTAGAAGAACTTGACTGGTCTGCACCGAGCCCTGATTTCAACTTTATCCAACACCTGATGAACCGGATCGCTACCTGCCAACAAGGCCTTATCAAACACAAGTGCCTGCAGTCACTGATGGCTAATTACCCACTGTGGCTAAATGAGAACAAATCCCTGCAGCCATTCCAGCTTGTTGGGGTTTATGATGCCATCTTTAGTTTTTTTTCTTCACTCTCTGCCCCCTCTGATTTCCCTTAAAACAACAGCATATGCCTGTTACCTTGAAGGCTAGAACGCTTCAGGCAAGCTCTTACACTACCTGTGAGATCAGCCTCCACCCTGTTGTGCATGAAAGGGCACATGTGAGCTTGGGAATTGGGAACTGGGAGTTTAAATATTCTCAACCCATTTTTGTCTCGTACTTTTTCCAAAACAAAAACAGCGCAGCTCATTATTTTCTGCAGATGATGGGGAACGGTTCACATTAAATCTAGAAAATTACTTAAACGGGGAATAAAATGTATAATGAAAGATCGAGCTTAGGGGAATCATGTATTTTCACTAGAGGTGATAGGGTGAAAGAGAAAGACCCTGAGCTGTCAGTTTTGGTTCTAAATCTTGAAATAATATATTAACACCTGGTTGTGTTTCACTGTGGCTGCCATGAGGGTTGAGGATTTCAGGAATACATTAACACCTGGTAGTGTTTCATGGGACATGTCAGTTAGGTATGCGCTCTATGTGTGTCAGCGCGTGTGTGCGAATGAGTCAGAGGAGCACTAACATTAGAGTAGGTTAATGCTGTCAAGGCCAAATAGTGCGTGCAAGTGTGTTTGTCTGCACATGGTGACCACAGGTCCGGCTTGACTCATCAGAACTCCACTCACAGGAAGCAGGGAGGGAAGTTACTGGCTAGATGTGAAGCGTTTAGCTAGCCAGGGGGTGAGGAAATGCACAAATGAGAGAGAGAGAGAGAGAGAGAGAAATGCTGGTAATATGTGTGAGACTCACCCACACATCTGGAGCCATCTGTGCTGGAGATGTAGCCTCGCGGACAGGTGCAGACGTAGCTACCAGCAGTGTTGGTGCATTCTCCTCCATCACAAACACCAGGGATGGTGCTGCATTCGTCAATATCTGAAACACACACAGTCAGATCAAAAATAGCGCTCATCACAGAACACAGCTGTCGAGTGGTTACGCCTGACGCCAGCTTCAAAAATTGTTCAGTTTCTTTGTTTGAAGAGATGCAGTAGCACGCTGCAGTAAAACTTTATTGCACTGGAGCAACAATTTCTCCCTTAGGGAAAATTAAACAACTCCAAATGGATCTGCCGTCTACCAAAGTGAAACTACTTCACTTCTTATGTGTTCTGTTCAGGCAAAGCCTCAGCTTGTTAGACGTGACATGTAAATGACAGGAACAATCTGATAGAGTAAACTGTAACGATCAGTGAGAGAAGAAAAGCATCAGCACTGTCCAATGTAAGATCTTCACTAGAGCAATTGATGCAAACAATCGCTTCCAATCGAAAAACTTTGAAATTAGTGTCCATACTAAAAGGGAACAGAGGGAACAGGTTAAAGTGAAGTAAACTTTCCTGATTTAAACAAGCCACGGTCTGACTCATAAACGTCTACAACATGTGACAGTACCTGGGCACGGTACTTGGCAGGGCCCACCTCGGTGTGGTGCACATTATCACAGCATTAAGTTGTATTATTCAGTGAGAGGGGGCCTCATTGCTCCATGATGGGGGGAACCCAAAGTGAAGTTCCAGAAGGTATTGGGTTTTTATGATGTGTCACGCTTATTTATACGCATACGTAATTGCTGCGCCACTGCGGGACATAATTACAGAATAAGTGCAGACGTGGTGCATGTGGTACTGAGTGTGTGTGTGTGTGTGTGTGTATGTGCCTTTCGTGTTCAGTTGGAAAAGTGAAGGGTGTGTTCGTGTTTGTCTTTTGAGGACTAAAGAGGGTGTAAGTTGTATCCATGCGTGTCGTTCTGCGTGTGTGTATCTGCGTCTTAGAGTGGATATGTGTAGTAATGGAAGCTAAGAGGCTGTTCTTCCCCTGCTGACTTCTGTCTGACAGCAGTGGCAGAGGGCCTAGGTGAGGCTGTAAAAGCCCAGCCAAATAAACCTTGTGTCAGCAGCGACAACAGCACGCCAGACATTACGCTCCACACAGACATAGCGCTGTGGGGCTGCCTGTGTGTGTGACGGGAAATGTGTGTCACCTGGATAAATGTCTGTGACGGACCCACCAAATCTGCAATGTGTGTGCAACTGTGTGCGCACATCTTAAACACTCATCAATACGTTAAAAAAAAAAAAAAAAAATTTTAGATAGTGCATGTGTGTAATTAAGCCAGTGTCTCTAGTGTGTTAAAATGTCTGTGAGTGTATTTGTACAGCGCAAATGCGTGAGAGTCCGCAAGTGTCAGAGCAACGAGGAGGTCTGTGTGTGTAATGAGAAAGTCTCCCAGATGCTGTAAGTGTTTCTTTGTTCAACGCTAACAGCTGGTTTTCAGCCAAAGGACTGTATTTATGGAAGGAAAATGGAAGGAGAGGCACAAAAAGCAGAAAGAGGAGGAGGAGAAGGGGAAAAAAAGGAGAGACTGTTAAGCAAAGTCTGAACTAAAAGCCAGCCATAAAACCAGGTGCCTTGTTGTGCCCAAAAACAATCAGACACCCAGGATATCTTAACTGCACTTTATCTTAACTACTCCAAAAGCTCACTAATTTCACTGTGAAAGCTCTTAGTGAGGCTGTTTGCGCATTAGCTAGAAGGGCATTTCAATAAAAGCCTCCCCCAGAGGACCTGTGCTGATTGTTTGCGAGATTTCTCTAAATGCGAGTTTCCTGCAGATCCATGACTTAAGATACACGTCACAACTGCTCTTTTGTTTTTACGAGCTTTACAAACACTGAATTCTTTCTCTTCTCACTCTGCATGGGTCAAATGACTCAATAGTGCTACATATCCTAACATCAACAAATCAGCACTAGAGCTGAAATGTACCACAGTTCATTCTTCAGTTTACGGAAATATAGCTATTAATGCAAAAGTGGTTTGCCAATTATATTTCACATTATTAGCTCAGCTACAATTTATTTCATATGACTGTAAAATAAAGTGATTCCTTGATACACCAAAACATTTTTATATGCTGTATGTTAGTCAATCAACAATTTTCATAATTAGTAATTAGGTCACTTAGTTGATCAAGCAAAAACTTCAACCCTCTGCTGGTTCCAGTTCCTAAAATGTGCAGATTTGCTGCTTTCCTTTGGTTCATGTAATTGTTTTTCAGACAAAATAAGAATTTTGAGTCTCATCCTCGATAATAGGAAATTATACACTTTGTCTCTTGTTCTGGCATTTTATAGATTGAACTATTAATTTGAAAATATCTGGGAGATGAATCACGGATGAAAACAATAATTGGTCGCAGCTCCAGTCCTGCTGAAACCATGATTACCTTTGCTGAAAAAAAATAAAGCTAACACTGTATGTAAAGTGGTGGAAAGAGGTAGAGGGTGTGGAATATCTCCCTCTATTTCATCAATCATCACATAATCACTAGTAGAGAATTTTGCTCAATAAAGGACATTATTGTAACTAGACAAATTTGGTGACCAAGGAGGGGATAGAAAGGTTACAGGACTTATCTCTCACCCTGGGAAAGTCCTGTGTTTCAGCTTGTCTCATTGAGTGGTCTGTGGTCTAACTACTCAGCTCTGTCTGTGCTGTATGACACCAGCTGGAATGTGGCTACAACATCCACACCCAGATCTCTTAACCGTGCCCAGCATCTCTGGAAGCGCTCATTCTCTCCTTACAGTAAGTCCTGAAGTGAGGTGGCGTTTACCCAGAACCACAACTGAAAGCAGGACTCAGTCAGCCTCTCTGTTTCCTCCTTCATTCACTGAGACATAAATCACTTTTTGTGTGTGTTGCAGTAATTGCTCCTCATGAATCTGAAGGTGGAGACGCCAGTTTCCAGCAAATAATAGTTGTATTTTTCCTGTATCTGGCGCAGCTCTTAGCAGTGCTACATGTTCAAAAAAGGAGAATATAGATGATAATTCATATGCTGATACACTGCGATAGCCAGTGCAACAGTTTAAGAGCTGTAGACTAAGAACACATCGGCTTCAGTCCAAGAGTCACAAACCCTGCCTGGCTAACTATCAGACTGTTTAGCCTGGGCATTGTTTAAATTCCATCCAATCAACACATTGTAATGTGAGTCCACTCTGCTGTGTGTGTGTGCTTTCATGTATACATGTGCGTTTATGTGCACAAGTGCGGACCTCTTAAACTATGAACGTATTGTCACTTTTTAAAAGCCCTCAGAGTTTTGTCAACTGATCCGAGCAAACCCACGGTTATCATAAAGTGCACGGCCAATGACTGTCTCACCATTAACTCAACAAAATCTAATTTAACTATCAATCAATTCTATTAAATTTCCAATAAATTAACATCAAGTTCTCTGCACTCAAGTAAGGTTGATATATTTTGCAATACTTTGTCAATTCAAA
The DNA here is from genome assembly GCF_002260705.1 of Seriola dumerili. Lineage (NCBI taxonomy): Eukaryota > Metazoa > Chordata > Actinopteri > Carangiformes > Carangidae > Seriola > Seriola dumerili. The sequence goes on along the minus strand of NW_019174257.1, from coordinate 1,650,520 downwards.
ATCAAAATTTAGGATCATTATCTCAGTTCATAATGAAGTTTGTAGCTTCAAAATTCTATAATTGCTCAAAATGCTAACATTAGCTTGCTTTACTTTGCTTCATATGAATTAATTCAAAGATGTTTAGTAATGCGAGAACAGATAAACAGTATCTTGCTCAAGGACCCCTTAGTTCAACAGATGTTTACCATAATAGATGCTTGTAATTGTAACTGTCTCAACATGTTTGGTCCTCATTACGGATGTTTCTTACTTAATTGTTGAACATATCTCGGTGTTAAATCCTTTTTAGATCCAACTCACCTTCACATTTGTGGCTGGTTTCGCTCTGACGATGACCGGCAGGGCATTTACATTCGTAAGATCCCACAGTGTTGATGCAGTTACCTCCGGCACACAGACCTGGCACTGCCTGACACTCGTCTACATCTAAGAGAAGGAAGGGAAAGGCACAGAAATTGGTCATTGGAGACAAAAGCAGATAGAAGCAAAAGTCAGGATAATTACTGGCATTGGCAGACCGTTGGTTTAGGAGATGTAGTACCTTATTTTTTGGAAAACACCAATAATTAACTTCAAACAATATGCAGTTTATATGTTTATATGTTTCTGGCACATATTCTGTTGCTAAACACTGTTTATTCTCCTTGTCATCTTTTTTGCAAGACGAATTAAGTAAAAATGAGAAGTAGCTTGGCGCCAGCTGTGATGTCTGATACCTCTACTTCTCCAGAAAGACCACTTTAATTCTTGTTTGAACAGGAAATGACTTTTTAAATGTATGTTTTTTCCCAGCATTCAATGTGAGTCACTTTTACCAGTATTGGGAGTATGTCAGTGGGCGGGTTCCTGTAAAATGGTGTACCCTCTGGGACACACACACACACACACCCACACACATACACACACACACACACACAAACACCGAACACACTGCTGGGTATATATTCACCTCAGCTTCAGTCACTGAGCAGGATCCAGGCATTGTGAATGTGCAAGATATGCTCCAAAAAAAAAAATGTACGTACTAAACGTAAAAACGTATTTACACACCTGCATGGTCAAGCACACTCAACCACACACACATATATAGACATTAATCATGTGAATACATTCGATCTCTAATCCTTTTACCAAAGAAAGGCTGAAAATACTGTCTAATGTTGAGGAGCTCTCTATGCCAAAGGCTGGGAGAGAGAGAAAGAAAGCAACTACTGGCCAACATCCTGATGTGGAGCCTGGAGTGCAATCCTTACATTTGGATTCATGGTCATGTGTTCTTTGTACTGCTGCCAGCAAGACATTGCTCCAGGCTCTCTGGCGATTAGGTGTCTTTAGTGTGTTTGTGTGTGTGTGTGTGTGCGTGTGTGTGAGAGAGAGAGGGAGGGGAGTTAGAGAGAGGGGAGAGAAGACAAACAGAGATTCAGAGGGAGAAGGAAGCACAGGCAGACAGTGAAAAAGAGAGTGAGAGGAGGTATGTGAGTCACAGAGGGATGAGTGATCTCTGGTCTCTCACACTGGCATACTTCTAACATATGAGCAACCTGGCAGCCACATCCAAAGGAAAGGAAGCTGTGGAGCTAAATGCAAACCAGTTACTGATCCCAGATGTATTACCTTTTTTGATTTATCCTCATAAATAATGAATCCAGACTTATACATATAGCTGGGTGGATCATAATATCATGGAAACTGTGTAACATCCCTTTGATTTGCTTTAACACATGTCTATATATTTGCCAGGCATATGCACGTCAATAATTGTTGGTACATACAAACTGTTTATTTTCCAGCCCCATGCTTTTGGACTTAACTATCTTCAGTGTTACAGTACACAAATCTTAAGAATGAATTGAAGTTTTAAAAAATTTCCCCAAACACAAGTTGAGAAAAAAATTAATTTGTGAAACTTAAGCACATAAAGCCATTTTCACATGCGCCCATATGAGCAAAAATTCCATCTGTCCTTGTGTATATGACCTTTTGATTAGTCTGACAGGAATAGTTATCAGCCCATCATGTGTAACTTTCTATTGTAAATGCAAACAACACTTGAGTTTGCACTTTGAGTTTTCCAGAATTGATACACAAATTCATTGTCCTTAGCTCTGATACTGTTGGAAGGTGGCAAAAAGCATCAAAAATACTTCATACAAAAACAGTCTCCCTCTGTGACGGTTACAGCTAGATATCGACCATCACAGTCTGCCTAGGGTGATGCTGGGTGTGTCTGAGTGAGAGGAACAGGATAGAGGCAACAAAGAGCCTGGCTGGGCTCATTTAACAAGGGACACGACCTCCACATGTGTCATATATTGATGCAGTCTTATTGCTTAGTCTGGTCGGGGCCATAGGTTATTAGACAGGCATGCAGAGAGAGTTTGCCCTGGTCTGACAGAGTTTTGGGACATCAACAGGACCAATGTTGATGAAAAAGGGTGAATCTCAGTTCATATTTGCCTTGTTCTCTTAGCCTGAGTTGCTTCATTATATTATGTCTATTCTGAATAGTAAAGTTTGCCGAATAGTGTGAGTGAATACTGTGTCTAATATACTGCAGATGCTTTACAGGGGCATGCCAGAAATTTAGAGTTACATTTCCACCAAGTTAGAAGACTTGGAACAGACTTCTTAAAATAAGAATGGTCAAAAATCAATTCAGCAGAGGTAGCGATATCTTAATTTGGGTGAAGTCTCATTAACACTGGATGTTAACTCTTCCCATACTGTAACTCAATTAGATAACTTAATAGCATATTTCAATAGACCCTCTGCTCCTGGTAAATGCCCACTTGTTTTAACTCCACATCCCCAGTTTGTAATGCAGACGTTCTGTTCAAAGTTTGGAGTCTCCGAGCCAAAACCAAGATTACAGAAGTAAGTAATTTTGTACTTGACCGTGTTCCTCCAGAGCCACAGGGGGTATTATGCAACTGTTTTTACAGTCTATATACCAGTCCTAGTAGTCTAGTAAAGTAACTTTGACATGTAACAGGTATCAGAGTGCCCTTTAAACAACAAGAAATCCTGGAAGAGACAGGAAAATATTTCTGCTACAATAAGTCCTTATTCTAGCATAATTCTTACATCATTAAATGACAGAATCCATTGTGTATGCTACATATGTAGATTGCACAGGATGAGGATAAACTCATGTCTTGACTTTGAGAACGACGATACGACGATACATATAACACATAGTGACACGTAATTACTGCAACACCTAAACATGTTTAGTGTTTTGGCAGCAGATAGAGATGCATGTACATAGCTCCTGCTGCATAAGAGCTTAACAGGAAATACACGCTTGTATCCGGACTACTGTGTAGATGTAAACACTCCTCGGTGATGTTAACACTAGCGCGAGGATGTTATGGGTTGGAAATGCAGCTGAGATGATGATGGATAAAGTAATGGTTACGGTGTTTGTTGTGGCTGTGTATGTGTGTTTGATTGCATGACCAGGTGTGTGTACTAGAAAGACAGAGAGTGTTTTTGTATGTGCTCCAGTCTGACCTTGGCAGGCTCCTGTGCGGATGTTGGGGATGAAGCCTCGTCTGCAGGGGTGTGGCTGGGCAGGGCACTGCTCACAGGGGTGGCCCCATGCTCGGCCAATGGTCGCGCAGCAGAGGGTTTTGGTGCAGACGATTCCACTGAGCTGGCCCTGACACATCTGGTTGTTCACCTGGGTGAAACATGGCCCAGTCCGGTAGTCTGTGGAAGGAGAGAGGCATGTATCCTTTGTTAGTCAGTGACTGATTGAATATTTGAAGGATTAAATAATAAAACAGTGATTCATCTGGTGCAGCACTAAATGCAACCAGATTAAGCCATAGATGAGAAATAACTTAGGCATTTTTCCTGTAATATCTAACTCACTGACTGGTGAGATCTTTTTTCTTGTTAATTGTTGTTAATAACAACAAATTCAGGAATGGTTGTGGAAAAAACAAAAAGCTGGCAACGCATTACAGGATTATTTTGAAGGATGACTCACTGGACCTTTAAACACATCCTTCCAGTTAAATTGTTTCAAGTGTTTAGTCTTTGGATCAACAATCAGCTTTCAAAGAGGAGCATTTACAAGTAGTAGGTTTTACCAGGACTTAGGAGGAACAATATGAGAGTTGGTAGCAGCGTAACGGATCACGTCAGAGCACGGGATTGCAGGCATTATCCTATTAAACCTGCTCAGATTAAACTGCAAAACACATCCACACATAAACAGGAACATAGCAACAGGATTGGAATGATTGCTATGTATTTAGTCTCTGTGATAATAAGTCAACTCACTGGACAGACATACTGAAGCTCATTCCCGTACTTTAACTAGGAGTCGATGGTGCGCCGAACAGAGATGGTTTTTGTTTCCATCTGACAGTATACACAGCCAATGATAGCGTGATTGTCAGTAACAATCACCCCATGACAATAATTCACTCTAGAAGTGAAGATAAGGCTGAGTAAATACTCACACCCAGTCAGAGAGATGTTGCATGCAAACACATTATGTTAGAACAAAATGAGAACAATATGTCCCTGGCTTCAGCGATCACCTGGCCTCCTCGCTGCACTCCTGTTTGCCAGCAAAACCGTGGCATAATCTTGTTAAATGCACTTCACAAATCAGATACAATGACCTCATGCTGAAACCATCTCAGCAATACAATGTTCATCCTTTCAGTCACATATAGTCTAATGATGGCTTCCCTCGTGGGAGAAACCCTTATTAGGTTCTCTGCAGTGGCGCCAAACTTAATATAGCTTTCATTAAAAAAAAAAAAAGTAGATTGTTAGATTGTCTCAGTGAAGATGAAAGACAAAGTGCATGGTTGGCTAGCCAAGGCACTGACGGTGAGATGTAGAGAAGGAGAGCGGCCTGTTCAGCTCTGAAGGACAGGATGAGATGGAAAGATATGAATCAGTGGTGGTGTCTGGTGGGAGTCCTTCTCTAGACTTATTGCCCTTATTGGTTCCTTGTGCTACATGAAAGGGGATCACGGAGAACGGGGCAAAAAGTAGGAGACGCAGAAACAAAAACAGAAAGAGAGAGAGAGGGGGGAAAGTAAAGTAGGTCAAACTGAGCATGCAGGTTGGAGCTCACAGCAGTTCTCCCTCTCAGCCATCTGTCTTTATTTCTTTTGCTCACTAAGATCTTCCTGTCTGTCTGTCTGTCTGCTACTCCTCACCTGCCTATCAGCCACTACTTGAACTTCCATCCTTATATGGCCTAGTTGGCACCGTGTAGTGGTAGACCTATACAGCAAATGCATTTAGTCTTGCTCTGAGCTCAAATACAAAAAAATATCCTTATACACACCTGTACACAAATACACAATTACATTTACTATATGGAAATAGTGGATTTGTTTGAGGCTACTTTAAGCCATGGATTAAAAAACCTTTGGTCTTACTGTGGCATCATCAGGTATGTGCAATTGGATGCGTAAACTACAGCACCCATGTCCACAGTAATAAAGGAAAATGTACCCCAATAGTTTATGAGACAACAGTGACACAGAGGAATAAGCAATATTCGACTTTGGCTACACAAGCAACACTTGTTTGCCAGTTCATTGTTGGTCTCAGTTGATAATAAGATTGTGCCTTATCCTTAACCAAAACTTTATTATACTGAAAGCAATTGCTAGTACTGTTCATTACCCATCTATAATCAAACAATCTACAATCTACAGTTAGGCTCGTTTTGGGACTTAACAAATTAAAATAAAGAGGAGACCAGAGAAGAAGAAAAAAAATAACTAGGAAAACAAAAGGAAAAAAAAATCATGGTGCTTCCAGCCTTTAGTCTTTGATTTTGAGAAAGAAAAAAAAAACACTCCCCTCTAGGAGGAGACTGGACTCTCCCACACTGATCATCAAGCAGCACCAGACAGCCTCGCACAGCAGCCAAGTTCAGCAGTGTATGCATGTGTACATACACATGCTTCTTCACTCTCTCTGTCTCTTACACACACATGTATACACAGGAATGCACATATGTGTCTGTGTAGATACACACGCCTGAAGCAAAACACGGCATCTGTCTGAGCTTCAGCGTCGAGCCAAACAAAAGATTGGAGCAGCTTTCTTCAAAAGCGCAAAATAACAAACTGTGAAGAAAAGCTGCCTGTCTGACTCTGTCCCGATCAGTGTGTGCGCTCCATGTGTTCAGGCTTTTGTTTGTCTTGTGCATAAATTTGCATGTGCACAAAAAAAAACCCATTTCATGCATGTAGTCTTCAGTCAAGAGGTTAACACATGCGTTTGAGCACGACGGTATGCACATCTGTATGTTATGCATGTAAATTCAGAGGACACATGCGATCATGGGCGCGGGCACATTAGGACAAGAGCACAATCCAGCATCCTGATTCCGTCCGGCTGACAACATTGGGAAGCAATTTTGTCTAATTAGTGGTCAAATTGCTCAGTAGATCAAGAACATTCACCAGATCCTCTATCCCCTCCCCATTCCTTATTCTTAAATCCACTGTTAGCAGCCTCTGTCTCTCATCCAAATATCTCTGGTTTCATTCATAACCTCCAAGCTATGTAAAACATCCAGCATACCTCACAATGAATGAAGTCCTTTTCCTCCGATAATAAGAACTTGTCCACTTTGTGCTAAGACTTAATGGAGTCTCCTCAGCTTTATGAGTATATAATGCTTTTATTTTGTAAACATCAGCACCTCTAATAAAACTTTCCCAGGAATCACTGCAAGTTGTAAAGCAGCTCACAGTTTGCTTAAAGCCGCCAATGCACTTATAACCTTTCACCTAGATCAGTCCACATAGATTAGCCAGCCATTCATTTCAGGCGATGTTGACGGGATCTGACCCTTCACATATGATGATGTTCTGTTTTCAAGCCAACCATATAAGAATCTGATATCGCAGAAAAACGTGATCACTCATCAAAGCATATTACTATTTGCTCTGATGAGAGCTGGATTATAGGAAGATAAAATACTGTAAAGGCTATAGTGAGAAAATATTTAATCCTGTCTGGAACGTAAAGCCCTCTGGAAAAAAGATTTTCCCATCAACCCTGTCCAGCTGTGGGATCGGAGAGATGGGACAGGGCACAGACCTGACCACTAGGATGAAAAGAGAAATGGTTTTGAGAGAAGAGGAAAAAGCCCACTTTGGATTCATTAATAACTGCTGAAGTATTTATAAAACTCCCATGAGGCGTGGAGGTCTGGGAAGATAAGAAACTTGAAATATGAGTTGATTACATGAAAATGAAGCCATTATCATTTATACATACTTTCCTCTGACAAGAGGTCAATAAGTCAAATGAATAAAAAGAAGAAATATATGCACACACAAGCCTGTGTGTGTGTGTGTGTGTGTGTGTGTGTGTGTGTGTGTGTGTGTGTGTGTGTGTGTGTGTGTGTGTGTGTGTGTGTGTGGTTGGTGTGTGCAGACTGAACACATGTCTGGCGGGTCTTGTGGAATTTCTGATTGCATTGTTTTGTTTGTGTCCGTGTGTCCTTCTGCTGATGTGGATATAAATAAATGATTCAAATGTGTGGGCTTGTTTGTTTGCATGTCTGTGTGTGTGTGTGTGTGTGTGTGTGTGTGTGTGTGTGTGTGTGTGTGTGTGTGTGTGTGTGTGTGTGTGTGTGTGTGTGTGTTTGAGAGGTTTATCTCCATCTTGGCCAACCGTAGCAGTCTCTGTTAGTCATATCAGCGCCATTATCAACAGGCTTGAAATCTCTCTTTTCCTTTCGACCTAATCACTCCTCAAGGAGTCTGTTCCTTTCATTTCTTCCACACCAAAAGCAGCCAGCCAAACGTGACTAAATGTTTAACACAGCACAAACACACACACGCACTTGCGAGGGCCAATAACTGTGGGAGAATGGCAATGGGAGAGATAAGCCCTATGTGATCTACCCAGATCTGAAAACCTGCAACCTCAAGCTAACTGCTGTGTGTGAAGTTGAATACACAGAACACACATGACTACGAGGAAACAACCAAATAGTAAAATTTCAATAATTATCAGGCATTTTTAATATACTAATTCTGAATATCCATACTTGGTGAAACTGTGATGTCATATCTTGTGGCATTAAGTTGTCCATCAAGCAGTTCCTCTGTCATTGTTTCTATGTCTCACCCATTGTGCTGTCAAATCTATCTTGACTTCTACGGCTATTTTCGTCTGTTTTGGGAAACTTCCCGACACAATACTGTCCAGCAGTGGAACAATAATGCAGACTCTATTGAATGCAGACACCGACAGGCAAAAACACAGTCGGGGCAAGTGGGCTCCAGGCTCCATCAACAACTACCACTCATGAGACCTGTTACTTATTCAGTGAAGGGAAAGTCTTTGTAGTGCTTTCTTGAGTGCAGTGAGTAAATCAGCCCATTTTTCATCAGGCCAGATCAAAGGCAGCCTTCTAACCATCCTGTGAGGCTAATCCAATGCTGATTTGAACAAACCAGACCCTCTAAATTTGGCCTGGGCATTGGTGAGTAATTTCCTCACCTTTTTATTTATAAAATGGATCATCAAAAGTGCCCCCATGAAAACAGACATTAAAAGCAACTTGTGAAATATGACATTACTAATTATACTTAATATATATCATGATGATTTAATTCAGAAAATATAATCATACATTGTATTTGGATGAAACACTGGGCTCATTATATTAGCAGAGTCCAGAGCAACACATTTCCAGATGTACACATTCTTGCTTGGTTTAAAAATACTCTCAGCCAGTTCTGATGACTGTCAGTTGATATTTGCTCCTCTGTCGCTCAGTAGGGTTCATTGTGTTTCTTATATGGAAATACAGATATGGGGTCTCCATTATAAGGCAACATCATGTTGCATTAGTATATAATTTATAGACTTGCTGTATCAAATTTAGCAAGGCTCTGAACTGGCTGACTCAAACTAAATTGTCATTGGGGGATATTTTCCACAGAGTGACCTGTGTCTGCCCCCCGAATCCCACCCATCTACCAGCGCAGCCTTCCTTTCCAGCCATGTTCAGACCATTCTTATCCAGAGTCAATAGAACAGAAATAGCACAACTTCCACCATTTCCAGCACCTCAAAATGCCCTTGACGTCACCACCTGCTAGGGGGCAAAATTACTCCTCTGCGATTATCGGTTTATTTGGTCTGGACTAGGCCGCAGGCTGGAATTGGAACTGCCCACAGAGGCTGTATAGGTCCACTGAGACGGACTGGACCGGGTAGTACTGGAGCAAAGCCAAAGCTCTGGGAACACACTTCAACACCGCTCCCTCTGCATGCATGTGCAGTCGTGTGAAAATAAACATTAATACTCATGGTAACACAATAGGAAAAAATAGTCATTAAAGTCATTAGGATTCATCCTCACAGGGACATGAATGTCTGTACCACCAAATAAAATGGCAATCCATCCAATAGGGGGTGAGATATTTCAGCCTGGACCAAAGCAGCTAACCGCCTGACCAACCAACAGACAGACCAACATTATAAACACTGCTACCATGACTAAAGACAAACTCACATAAAGGTATAGGTGTAGGTATCCATGCATGCACACATACTGAAACAAAACAGTGACAAGCACATATATAGCTGTTTAATAATGACTGGGTACTCATGGCAGAGATGATGGTTAATGTTTTTGATTTAAAGAGGAATGACTAACTCTGACTCTCATGCTAACGCTACCTAAAGTCAGCAAGCCTCAGGCACACATAAGCTATTCACACATAAATGCACATGCACACACGCTCCAGACACGCAAGGGGTTTCCCATGACTTCATCCTGCACACCCAGTTCACCCATACTGACTGACTTTCACTGCCTTTGCAGTTCGGCAGCAGTCCTCTCACTGAATCACGCAGTAAATCTATTGACTCATGGCCTCGGTTACACAAACTCTATAAACCACAATATACAACTGGCGTAAGTACACCACAGATTGCACCAGGGAGTCTCCAGCCGTTTTGGGCCAAACTCAATATTAAGGAAATTTACTAGTCATTTATCAAAATTAATGAGTGTCTAAATTTGAGGTTTTGGGTGTGTGGGGTGGAGTGGACTATTTGAAAGTAAAATGTTTGAATTTCCTTAGTGACCTGTTTCGAAAAGATGCAGTAATAAGTTAAGTGAAAATAAATATATTGTAGCTGATTCAATTCAAAATTTTGAGTACCAACTTACAATTTTCATATCCAAATGCTGGGATAATTTTTTAAGTCACTAATATGATTCCTTATGAATTACACAGTGAATTTGACAAATTGAGCCCAACTCCTCTTCAAAGTGAAGGACATTTGGCACAAAAAACATACACACAAACAAAGATTTATAAGTGTTTCTCCTGTGACTACCTGCAGCTCTAGCGTTCTACCCACTCCTCCAACACGGAGAGTGGTTGTACTTCCCCCAAAAGGCTTTGTGTACACAGCTGGGGAGTCCATTTTCATTTTCACCCTATCCCTCCCTTCTTCCTCCCTCCATCTCCCTCTCTCTTTCTGCCTCCCTACCTTGCTCCACTCCTCATCAGGAAATGTCCATGACCACTCCACAAAGAAAGTCTATTCTGTCAGTCCTGTGGGGATGTTGGGGTGAGGGGTTGTGGTGGAGGGGGGTATTTATTGCCAGATGTCTTTGAGGCTGCCTATGACAAACTCAACATCCTAAATGTTGTATTTTCCAAGAAAACAAGACCCTGGAGTTTCATGGAGAAATACGATGAGGGATGGAGAATGAGAGGAAGGCTAAAAATGTATACAGAAAACGTATGCAGAATTTTATTAAAGGTTAGATGTAACACTCAGAAAGCCCTTGTTATTAATGACACAGGTGGCCGTTAAGTGAGCTGCAGTCAGCATCTCGTTGCTCATGCTAGCGCATGTGCTCGTACTCCATAGGTAGGCACAAGCAAGCATCCTGGGCATCGGCCAAAACAGCGATGTAACATACACGAGACTGAACGTGACTGACCGCCATCATGTTGATAGATAACGTAACTAAAGTAAAACTGTTACTGCAGTTTGGCTATAAACTATATTTGAGATGACAGACTGTATTTGACTCTCCAGTGCTGGGACAGCACTAAAAGTGTGGAGATGCGTCTGGCTATGCAAGACCATAGTTTGATTAACTGTGTTATGAGGTAATGTTATACCCTGCCGATGCTGACCCTATATTTAACCCCCCGTGACAGTCACATTCCTGTTTGGCTGGAGAGGCTACACTGTATAAAGCTTTTTTTTTGTTTGTTTTTTGTTCTTATGTGGAGTTTGTGTTAGGGTCTGTGTTGTGCTGGGAGCCTGTTGTTTGTTGATGTTAGCAGACTCATAGCATAAATGTCACATCCTTTTGATTTTCCTGGAAAATTCGTCCTGAGTCATTTGCATAGAAATCAGTCTGTTACAGGCAACGGAGAAAGTCTGGGAAGGTCTAATTTTTTAAGTTACATTGCAATCTGTTCACACATTAGGTAATAAGGTAATAATAAGGTAATTAATACATATAAATTCCTTCAAAGTCTTCACATATAGTGCCTTTAAGTGGTAGATAAAGTTACATTTATAGAGAAGAAAAGAAGAGAAGACTGAAGAGAGGAAGATTAGGGTTGAGTTGGGAGGATAGAATTCGAATAAAACAGGTTGAGTTTTTGAGGCTGTTACACAAACATAGATAAATACAATTTATGTAGGTAGAAAAAAAGGAATGCGGAAGACAGGCTGAGATGAATGAGGTGGGTGAAATTACAGGCCAAGAACTTTCCTCTACCTCAGTTTAGCTAACAGCAGGGGGGAGGAAGAAGGAAGGAGGGGGGAGGTGGAAGGTGAGGGCCACGGAAAGGCGAGATTGGTAACAGAGAATATCTGAGGGTGTAACAGGCTTTCTCCTTCTCTGAAAAGGTGAACTGAGGTGAGCGACCATCGATTCAGACATATTTTCATTCGCCATGGGACTGTACCACCTACTTCCAACACCCCGTCGTCACTTCCCACCACACACATACCACAGGCTTCTGTTCAAAGCTCAGGAGAAGAACACCCACTGTCTGTCTGAGCTAACCGTATGAGGTCATCCACGTTAGCAGAGCCTGCTCACTTAGAGCAGAAGTAATGAATTAACAGAGTATGTCTGGACTGATAGGAACAGCATGGCCACATCAAAGCCTTCCTGCTTCGATATTCTCCTTAACACTTGTGTATGCGTGGGTCGGGAGTGTATTGATGAAAAGCAGGGCCACAACATGGTCTTCCACCCCTCCAATCTGGCTGCTTGGCATCCATCTTTTGGCCAATCAGATCCTGGCTGGCTTGACTTCCAAGCTGGATAAATGCTATCTTAGTCACATTACACGAAGTAGTGTTTCATTTACTTGAAATGTATTATTTTCATAGGTGTTGCCATTATTACTCACTGTGTTACAATGATTGCTGAGAATCAAACCAGGCAATGCACACAAGCAATCTGATAGTCACGCAGATTACAAACAAATCTCCACCTTACCCATATCCTCTGGACCACATTGGGAATTTATAATAGACAGTTACAATGTTTGCCTTTGTTTTTGTGTGGTAAAACTGTGGGTTTGTTCACACATGGGCTGATTGTCTAGCTCCACCAGCAAGCCTCTATCACAGCCATACAAACTGAGCAGAAAGGAAGTATACATAGTAGCAAAAGTATACAGGAGACACTACGGTATCAACGTAGAAACCAGGATGAGCTCTCACCTCTCTCGCACTGCGGACCAGTGAAACCGTAGACACAGGCACATCTGTTGGGCCCAATGCAGCGCCCACCGTTCTGGCAGCCATTCTCACACACAGCTACAGGAGAGACGGGAAAAAAGAGTGAATCACAGGGAATTTACAAACTTAGCACACTCTGTCTCTTTCTTTCTCTTTCTCTATCACAGACACACACAGAAGTCTTTCATTAAGCTTCAAATGACTTCATCTCAGAATTACTAACACATAAACACATGCTGCATTGTATATTTGTATTAAAAACACATGAGGATTTTCATTGATGACATCAGTCCTTTAGACAATAACACCAACTCTCTTCACTTCATGTCTCACTTTGAACCTTGCTTTGACCACAAAACATGGCCAAACTTTCAAAAAGTAAAGGGATAGTCTGAAAAAGTCCTAATGTAGTGCTGAGATCCAAATATAAAGACAGACAATTTGCAGAATTTCCATCGCCCTTTCATCTCTCTTACAGTAAGACTTTTAGTCTTTCTGATCAGACATTGTAGCAGGTGACACGGTGCAACCAACACCACAAACACACACATTCACACCCATGGGTGCTGCAGCAGCTTTAACTCACGCTGTCCACAGTGGCTGCCTGTGTAGCCCTTCGGGCAGGAGCATGAGTCCTCTGCGCAGCTGCCTCCATTCATACACCTGACGTTACAGGACTGAACTGTAGGAGACAAGAAAGAGACAAGGGGAGAAATGATGATGGGGTGTGGAGTGGAAAGGGCACAAAATGAGGAGGAAAGAAATGATGAACATCAGACCTTCACATCCCTTGTTTTATCAAAACACAAGCTGCAGCATTATCAAAGGATGAATAAAAAGAGGAACATTGAAAAGGCTTTGTTATGTACAACCTGTCATTATCAACCAAACCTAGATTTTTTTTAAATGAGAGTGTGTATTAACTGAGTGACTAAATAGATTTCTTTATTAAATTATTACCCAGTAAAAAGGCACATTAAGAGTTGTTTCCAAACATCTGAGCATTAAATAACTATGGTCACTTTAACACATTATGAAGCTCTTTACACTTCAGCTGAGTTTGCACAGCACTGGTGTTTCTTTGTCAGCTTTAGATCAGCAGACAAGGCTCAAAGGCCCCAGGCCACAAAACCAAAGCTAATCAAGCAGACTGAGGGAAGGCAATTAGTCGAGCCAGCTGTACGCTACAGTCAGTCAGTCATTCAGGAATTTGCTGAGAGGAGAGGGAAACTGGGTAAGGGGGGTAATCCAAACATAGCAGGATGCACAGAGGAGAAAGTCTAAGAAAAAGAGTGTAATTTTGAATAGTGGATAACCAGACCAGAAGTGTTGCAATGGTATCAGCTATTATAACTAAGCTATTAATTATGAAGCAGGACTTTCCTGGCTGACAGACTGCTTTGCCAGAGTGTGAGAACGCCAAACTGACAGTCCAAAGTTAACCCACGTAGCACTAGCTTCCATAAGAGAAATTAATTGGACTTCCTGTCTGACAAGTAGCTGTCTGCTGAGCCAGGTTGTTACCGTACACAAGAGGAAAGAAGACACCTACAGTGCTGGATGTTAGCTGACTGTATTCTCTGAGTGTTTCCTTGTATCCTCTTTTTACTTTCCCCCAGGCTCAAGTGGATATTTTATTGTCCTTCACCCTGTGCTTTTATTTTTCTTCCTTCCTGCACTTCTCCCTATTCTCTGCCTTTCATGCTCTTCTGTCCATAACTTAATCGCAAGTTCAACATTAATTTCCTCTCTCTCCATCTGCCTGTTTATGTCTCTCTCTCTCTTTATCATTTCTGGCATGCAGAGCTGTGCAGCAGAGGGGAAATGGCTGAGCTTCCCCGTAGCTGAGTTTGTCTAATGAGACTTTCTGAGTTTGCACACTTGCCAACAGGAGGCATTTCAGCCACTATAATCCACCCACTTATTCTGACTGTACCCAAACACACTTAATATGACTTGTGTGAGTCACGGTGAGTGAATATACTCTAAGGTAGTTTTTCATTTTCATTGTGATCTCCTACACTGCCTTACTGGCAGCTTACACAGTATAGACTTCAGTTACATGAGTCAAAGCACATATCTTGGATGTGGTTCCTGTGCTGCGGAGTTTCCGTAAATGCAAGGCAGAGTGTGTGATTCGCTGAAACTGTCAACCAAGCTTTCATTCCTCCACATATTTAATGTATCTAAAGTCTAGAAGAAGTTCCAGTTAACTTTCTCTTGTGCAACACTTGGCAGACTCTACGTACAGATTTGGCAGAAACTACTTTTTGTCTGGATTGCATCTCATAGCAACATGTGGTTATAAATTAAAGCAAATAGTTTGGGACTCTGGGGCAGGCTGGGTTTATAGGTTAGTGTACTAGTGTGCTGTCTCTTTCTCTTCTTCTCATTCGCTCTCATGGGAGCTCGGTCACGTCTTCTTCTCAGGTTTCAACCTCAGCTCTGTTCAAGACATGAGGTTAACGCTGTACGCTCTTTTGACTCGCTTTTCTTCTCTCAGGCCAACAAAAGGAGCAGTGATGTGAAACATGAATAATGATTGCACTGAGTGATTTCAGTTTTCCCCGCTGTGGAACAAACCTTGGAGAAAAGTGTTCCAGCGCGCTGTAACCCAGACTCCCCCAAAGCTGAGGGCAACTTGGGTAAGCTCATCCATTTTTCAACAAGTTCCCCTCCCCACAAAAACGTATTTCTAAATAGGTCAAGGAAGTATGGTGAAAGAGTTTGGCTAAGGTTGATTTGGAAAAGAAACATTGCAGTAAGAGTCTCTCTGCCCACTGAACTCTCTGCCCTCAGGAATAGAGGATAATGGGTCAGGTGCTGGAAAGATGGAGATATATTGATGGTGTACGAGAGAGTAAGTTCATGTCGTGATTTTTATGTAACAGGAACTAGATGGGAGGAGGAGGAGGAGGAGGAGGAGGAGGAAGCAAACAAGCACATTCGGAGAGAGAAGAAGATGATCTCATTGGCAAACTTTGCACCTCCCTCCCCCTCCTCGTGGCACTCCATCCCCCGCAGGTGGAGGGAGATGGTTTGCCCCAATGACCTGTGCCTGGAAAGCCGCACGTGCAGAGCAGCAGCATGGGGGGATGTATGTGTGTGTATGTATGTGTGTGTGTGTGTGTGTGTGTGTGTGTGTGTGTGTGTGTGTGTGTGTGTCTTCCAGACACTGAGCAAAAGGAGCTGGGTGTTGCTTTACAGCACCACAATGCACCTCTGTATTCTGGTAGTGTCGTTGGTGAGCTGCTCACATCTGGGTGTTTTTTACGAGAGGCTGCGAAACACAGGAAGTCCAGGCTTGTGTGTTGAATGTGTGTGTGTGTGTGTGTGTGTGTGTGTGTGTGTGTGTGTGTGTGTGTATGGGTGCATGTGTGTCTGATGGAAAACTGAGGAGCTTTATAGCTGTGTTTTGTCCTGATTTACACACACACACACACACACACACACACACACACACACACACACACACCCCAGGGACAAGTCAGCTGCAGTTTCAGCATGGATGGGCAATGTAATGAAACAAAGCTGCATAAGATGCTGTCAAAGTCAGTTGTCATCCAAATGCAAAGATTTCTTTCCATTTTAGGAAATTCAGAGTCCTGCACCTTGTTTTTCATGGAGTGGAGCAGCATGGCTTCTAATTAAAAAGGCCCTCCCTGTTTTCCCAGCACTCACCACTGTTCCTAGTCAATGGCCAGTGGAAGCCTGTCAGTCTGAAGACAGCTGTTTCTCAGCATTAGGGCGAGAACATCCGTGGTAATGATTTTGTAATTATGGTTATGGGAAGACAAGGTTATAAAGACAACCCTATACGATCGTCAGCACAGCTGCTCTGCTCTAAACTGTCAGCGGGTTTCTTTCAAGGGTGACTTACAACACTAACCCTTGTCGTCAGGAAAGTGACATGTATCCATAAGATCTATTTCATATAGACTTTGCCCTCTAAGAGCTGTGGCTATTGGGTTTGTCTCCGCAGTCGTGAAGAATTTCTTTCGAACTGAGCCCAGAAATTTTCCTACCGGGTTACGATACGTAACCAGCGTTATCAGTAAATGTGACTTATGCAGTTACTAAGCCACCATGGCTTTTCAAAAATCCGGTTTTGTGTCAGTTTCTAAAGGTGTGCCAGGCTATCCACTGGAACACGTGCTTATATTGTTAATCGAAAACAACAAAGCTTCCAGGAAGAGTCGTAAAAGAAAAAATCATATACAACCATCTGTATGGACACAACAATAATCACAGACATGTGGATAACATGTAGAAAACCACAAATCTGTTGCTGATTTATTTAAACCTCTGCATTCCACAGGCAAGACATGAGACATGAAGATGCTATCTATAACCCAGTGAACCAGGGTGCTAGAATCAGGCTGTATAATTAAGGCAGAGGAAATTGGTGTTTCCAAACGGATCTCTATAGAGCTGCAATTTATTTCCAACTGCACTGAATTATCCTATTAAAGGGTGGACTCTCTCCAAAAGCTGAATTTGGGAGTTAGCACATTCGGGAAGACAAGATCTACAATGTGGGGTGTTTGCCTGCTCTTGGCATGGCCTAAAGCCTCAGAGACAGATAATGTTGCGAAAACAATTTTCAGCTAAAGTAATTTGTTGGACACACCTAAAACAGTGAGTGTGGCTCAGTGGGACTTCAAATCAAAGCTTTATAACCAAATATAAAATGTAGCGAAGACAGTTGGAAACATCCCACTACAATAGTCTGAGTAGTTCAGAAGCAGTTAAACATAAGATGGTGAGCAAAGTAACAGATACATCTTTTAGGTTAGATAAATAGGTTAGATAAACACCACTCTTAACAGGCCATTCAAGCATTATTCAAAACTACTAATAAACTGATCATACAGCATCTCAGCGGCTTCATTTCCTGCCTCTCCGCTGCCTGTAACCCTGTCGAAAAAAGCCACCATAAATCCCAGGTGAGGAAAGCTGAGAATGACAAAGTGTGACAATCAGTTCGGCTCAGGTCTGCTAAGCTCTTGCTCCAATTTATCACTTCACTTTTTCACGTCGTTCCTGTCTCTTAGGAACATGACTTCATAGCTCTTGCCAAAGCACTGACTCTGCAGGAGATCTGTGCGTATCCTGCCACACAGGTCAGAGGCTGTTTTTCTCCACCCCACCCTCCGTGCCCTTCCTCTAAGGGTCGTCCTTACTTATGGCTGGAACAGATCCCGTTTTACACCTCTGGGTCACAGCCAACTGATGCTCACTGTGTGCGAGCGTGTGCATGTACATTTTTTTTTCTTTCTGTTTGTTTAATAAGAGTGTAAGTGTCTACGTACAGTATGTGTGTTAGCAGGCTTAATGGAATGTGAGCATGTGAAAGGGGTCTGGCAGGGGCTAGGCGTGACTGACGAGCTGACTTTGGCCTATTAAAGCAGTGAAGCTGAACACATCGCATGCTACTTAATACACACATTGACACACACTTTGCATGGTCCCAAAGTGCAGCTTAACGAAAATGTTTTCGGCATGTCCTGCACATATTACCTTCATATTTAAACCCTGCACACATTTCACTAATCTCACTAAGACAAATGAGATTTCACACACTCTGCGTGTGCTGTAAAACACCTCTACTCCAAACACACACACACAAACACACACACACACACACACACACACACACACACACACACATCCTGAGTGGTCTGTAACTAAGCCCAGCAGACTCAGCTGGGGCAGCCAGACTCTTTGCTTTAATCCTGACAAACCCTGTGACCTGCAGGCTGTAGCACAGGCCTGGGGCTCTATACACTACTATTACACTGGCTACAGTACTATTCTGGCTCCCCTGAGAGAAGGGTGGAACCATTACCTTTGGAAAATAGCAGAACAGTTGAATAAGTAGGAGCTGAAACTGTTCAGTGTAACAGGCAACATCATTTGGTCAGCAGTTTAGGCCACTTAGCAGGATCACGCAGTAAAGTGAGGTACAGCTCGAGGCTATTTGGAAAAATAATGGGAATGCACTGTTTCAATACTTTGCATTACAACAATGATCTACTGGTTTATTCTGCCACTACTTGTGTAGAGTAAGGAATCAGATAAGGTGCCGAAAAGGCCAAAGGCTATAGCTAGAAGTTAGTTAGCTTAGCTTAGCACAAAGACTGGAAACAGGGAGAAACAACTAGCTTGGGTCTGTCCAAAGTAATTAAACTCTGACTAACAGCACATTTAAAGCACACTAATTAATACATTACATGACACCCAGTTTGTTTAATCCATACATAAAACCACCACTTTGTGTGCGGGTTTGTGTGCTGCACTATTTTTTGGCTGGGAGCAGTTGCCAGGTAACCAGCCATTTAGAAGTGCTGGTAGGCAGACTCATGTTATCTTTGGACTTAGCTGGGTTAAGTTAACTCTCCTGCTGGCTGTGGCTTCATAGATATGGCAATGGCTTAAATCTTCACATCTTACTCTCTGCCAGAAAAGTGAATAAGCATCTTTATCAAAATGTCAAACTATCCATTTCATCATATGGTTTAGGGCTGCAAGTATTGATTATTTTAATTATCAATCAATCTGCCAAATTCTTTTTGAATTAACTGATTAAACATTTGGTCAATAAAA
The DNA here is from genome assembly GCF_002260705.1 of Seriola dumerili. Lineage (NCBI taxonomy): Eukaryota > Metazoa > Chordata > Actinopteri > Carangiformes > Carangidae > Seriola > Seriola dumerili. The sequence goes on along the minus strand of NW_019174257.1, from coordinate 1,631,164 downwards.
TATCAGAAGAGAGTAAAAATAATAATAATAATAATAATAATAATAATAAATGTATAATCATAATTTGGGTTAAACCTAACATCATCAAATGTCTTATTTTGTCTAAACAACTCTCCACAACCTGAAAATATCACATCATATCATTTTCTATCACATAAGACAAAAAACGGAAACCTGGAGATTGTTTGGAATTTTTACTTGAAAAATTAATTGAATGACAATTCAGTTATCAAAATTGTTGCTGCTAATAGTGTAAAAGTAGAATAATTGACTAATTGCCTCAGCTCTTACAGCGATGATGCTGATTCCCAAAAATGTGTCAAAGTATCCTTGAGCAAGACACTGCTGCTCCTGATTCATCCTGTCCAAGATAAATGCGATGTAATGTATTGAATGCAGATAAACAGCTATTCACTTACTTTATTCTGTTTATTTGTTGCCACATTATGATGGGTTTGATGTTAGGTGAAGATAAAGTTATGTGTGTGAAATGAGCGGCACTACTGACCTCCTGCTCCTGCTCCACAGCTGGGAGAGAGCTGGCCATTCGAGCAGGTACACATGTTGGGTCTGGAACAGAAGCCATCGCCACACGAATTCCTGCAAATTGCTGGAGAGGAGAGGAGAGGAGAGGAGAGGAGAGGAGAGGGGAGGGGAAGGGGAGGGGAGGGGAGGGGAGGGGAGTGAATTTAATTGGTTCATTCATTTTTCAAGATAATGATACAAGCAGAATTATCCCAAGTCTGTTTGTTATCTTTTCCACTGGGCTTTGTGGTATCGAGGATTTAAGGATGAAGCAACTTACGAACAATACACTGGTTGCCTCCCGGCAGAGTCTTCCAGCCTGGACAGCAGTATGAATGGAAGCGAGAGCCACACACATTGGGTCTGACAGAGACAAAAAGAAAGAACAAACAAGTTCACTACTCACCCAGACCTCCCAAACATATTTCAGTAAAACCCCTAAACAAATACACACAGTTATGAGTTATTTTCTGTGCTGCCCAAGACCTGCACGGCCCCTGCTTTTAGAATAAACATAACAAACTTTGATACAAAGCCTCCTCGGGTGATGGATGGAGGTATTTTCAGAGAGGGCAGGAGGGAAAGGAAATGCGAGGGGCCTACAACATGAGGAGGAGCATTTTGTTTTCATTCAAGGGTGAATTTAAACTTGGAAGGACAGGATGTATAAAGTCCTTTCTCCCAAATTCCATGCCTGACTGTGCTGTTCTCTGGCAAATATCCAGTGCTGCTCCCCATCGCTGCCCACCCCTCTCAGTCAGCTCTGATTCCTACTGGTGGAGAGTCTGCAAGGAACTTTGACCCTGCCTGACATATGTAAGAGTCATAATGGCGTATGGAGTGCTTGATGGCCTGACAGGTTAGCCACAAAGTATTCCTTTGAGGAAATGGCTAAACCACATCTCAAGACGACTGACTCGGCTCACACACGCACAAACACACACATAAACAAGCAGTGGTACTGAAGTCTGCAGCTGCTTTACAAGCTGATGCAAAGTGGACTTCAGTTTCACTTTTTATCGTCCATGAATAATTACACACCCACTTATAACTCAGTTTATTTAGAAATGGAGTAAAAATCCCAACATGCATCAATCCCAAAGCCTAGATCCACGCACTGTAAAGAAGTGTGCACAAATCATTGTGTGCACAAAAGAGAAATACCCCAAGTCGCTGCATAAAGCTGTTTAACAAGCTGAAGGGATTCCAACTATGTGGTTGTAGTAATGATATCCTTAGTGACCTTTCAAAGCGTATAATAACGGGCATATCTGTGGTCATCTGCGATAGTGGTTAGTTGTTTGCATTTGCTGATGGCATGACTAGGAACTGAGTGACCACAGCTTGGTAAATTGGGAAAAAGCGTGATCCAGATGCTCATGGTAAAGTAATTTGCCACAGGGATCACATCTCCTTAGTCTAGACAATTTCTGCCCCCAGGACATAATTTATGACTGTTTAAGGTAACGCTAGATTACCCTATGTTTTCAGACGCTGACCAAGGGCTAGTGAAATTAGACAACAAATTAACACATCTTTAAAAGGGTACCCGGGGATTTAGTATTGCACTTTCATAGAGTCGAGGGACTTGCTGGTGACAATGTTTGTTTTTTTTTAAGTCAGAAATTGGTATAGCAGAGGCGAGGATATTCTGATTTGTAGTCACTAGTTTGAATCAAGCTTCACAAACACTGGATTCTACATCTTTCTCATGATGCAACTCAACTGTTGATTGAGTGTCTGTTTCACACTCTGTGTCTCCAACATATAGCACAGGTTTAATCCTGATGACAACATTGGATTTTTTTTTTTTTTTTTCAAACTTTGCAAAGCTGCTTCTAGAGCCACAGAAGATATTTTACAAGTGTTTTCACAGGGTGAGTGGTACACCTCATGGCAAGTAAAGTGACCATGATGTATAAACCAATGTTGCTCCTTAAAGGGAAAGCTTTTACATCTTAATTTTGGTTATTTTTCTTGAAACATGAGTACTTTTACTAACTAAAACTGTCATTTTTATTCAAGTCATACAACTTGCTGCATATTAGTTGTAGCAGTTTTAGTTTGTCAATTATTTCAAAAACAGTGAAACTTTACATTTCTTATTTTGTCAATCCAGCAGTCCAAAAGCCAAAGTTACGATATAAATTTTAGAAAGCCAAATCCGAAGATTTGAGAGGCTAGAAGCAACCACTGGTTTATATTTTTTGCTTGTTTAGTGACTTAAAGGAACAGTAGTACTATAGAAATATGCTTATTCATTTTCCTGCAGGGAGTTAGATGAGAAGATACCCCTCATGTATGAACCAGCAGCTATAGCTGGTAGCTTAGCTTACGATAAAGATTGGAAATGGGGGACACATCTAACTGGGTTCTGTTACATAATCCACCTACCAGCACCTCTAAAGCTCACTAATCAGTACATTATATTTTGTTTGTTTAAGTCATGCGAAAACCAAAGTTAAAAAGCGAAAATTGAAACTTTTTCCGTAGAGTAACATGCCAGGCGATTTCTTGGGACAAAGTACGAGGCAACTACCAAAGACTCTAGGGAATTACAAGTACAGCATTTCCTAAAAAAGTAGAACTATTCCTTTAAACAATGAATCTATCATCAAAATCATTGTCAGCACATTTTCCATGGATTAGCTAACTGAATTAATTGATTAATCATTTCAGTGCTGCAGCGAAACCAAAGCAGTAAAAGTTAACATGACTGAGCAGTTTTTGAATATGCGTTCAAAACAGGGCGATTAGAAGAACAGTGCTAAAGTGGGAAATTAAGTGTCAACCCTGATGAACTTCTCAAGTTCCTCCTGTGTGAAAGAGATGACCTGCGTCTCCTCCTCACCAGACAGTATCCGTAGTAACCCCGGGCTGTCACCAGGGAGATGACAGCTGTGGTTTGAATCTCTGATGGATGAAGAGCAGAGCACACCTCCAACCACATTACCAGATGGCATGTGGGGGGGCAGAGAGACAGACAAACAGGTGGGCAAGCAGACGAGAGATATTTATGTAGGTAAAATTGGTGGCCACAAAAAAAAACGAAAGATAAAAATAAAACAGAAAGGGGAGAAAATACAGAAGCAGTGGGTTCTTTGGGACATTTCCAGAAACTGAAACGTGAGGGTTGGCTTTAGAGAGAAAGTGCGAACGGAGTGAGAGAAATGGCGGTTAGGAAGAGGGAAGAGGGGACGGTGGGAAAAGAACAGGAGATCAGTGGGAGGGAAAGCAAAACAAGTTTATGTTGAGAAAAGGAGGAAGTAGGAGGAGGAGTGGGAGCGGAAAACAGAGGATATGGAAACGAGGGAGAGAGCAGCATAAGCAAGAACAGGCCAGATCCTTGGTGGGGGTTGAATTTCTGGGGCAAACACACAAACTAAACAGGGCTTCGAAAAAACGTCAGAAATGTACAGAGCGAGACATCAGCATTCCAACACTTAATGAGCAGTGAACCAAACTTCTTCCCTGATCTATTTCTTCACAAAGCGTTGAAGATTTTCCACTGTTAAAGACCTGGGGGATGTCAATATATGAAGGATTATAGGGGTCTGACCCTGAGGTGCTCTGGTTTGTTATTCTTCCTCTCTCTCTCCCTCTCTCTCTCTTTCCTCCAGGTCAACGCCTGGTCTCCTATCACAGAGACGAAGCTTTAGACAGTGGACTGAAGTAAAACAGAATGAAAGACAGCCATAAAAAAAGGAGTTTAAGCCCCAGGGGTTTTCCTCAATATTGAAATGTCCTACTGTTCTCAGGGCACAATCTAAAGGAGATTAACTCTTCTGTGGCCATGTTGCGGCCTTTGAAGTTGCCTCCCGGCCCGTGGATCGCTCATTAACTGCCATTAATAGTAATAAAAGGAAAATGGGTGCCACCTCATCCAAGGGGAAATATGAAGAATAGAAAAAAAAAAGGGGTTTCTGTAGTCAGAGTTCAAAGTCGAAAGGGGCTGCAGTATTGTAGAGTTTTTCAGAGTAGGCTTCTATAACCACAATAATCACCACTTATCTTACTGTTACTATTACTTATCTTGTCATTTCATGAAACTCATTTAACTAAGACTAATTTTAGAGCTTGAACATTTTATGTAAATATGCTAAATACTCTCAGATTTCATCTTTTTCAGATTGCTGTAATTTGCTGCTTTTCTTTATCATATAAGATGGTAAACTGAATATCTTTGGGTTTTGGACTGTTGATGACATAAAACTAGGTATATTAATCAGTCACGTTGGTGTCTGGCAAATTCTAATTTTCAATGCATGTTTTCACCGTTTCCTTTCCTAGTTGCAAATCTAATTTTCTCCGTGGTTGTGGTTTCTTTGGGTTTTAGCAAAGAGTTTGAGTTATAAAATTAGAAAATGCAAAATCAACAAGGCTGTTACGAGGCTGTAGCCTGAGGGTCCTCTTCCCATGCAGGAATCCACAGGGTCAAAGGTTATGGCAGTTCAGAGCAGAGCCTCCACTGACCTACAAGGAAAGGCAGAGCTGGGCAGGCATGGAAAATGACTACAGACAGTCTGTTTCCATAAAGAAACAGCCCAGAAGTTCACAGTTGCCAGGACTCCAGGTCAGGTGTCTGTGTCCGTGTATGTGTGCGTCAGGGTACTGGTCATAGGTCAAAGGTCATTTGCCTGGTATCTGACCCCCCTCAGGACAACTCGTAAACATATTGCTGCCTCTAGCAACACCTGGGCCTGTTGCTCTCCTATCAGATAGAGGAGTGAGGATGACAAAGGAATGTAGTGTATAGTCGATGACCCAACTACAGATGGTGATAAGAGAGATGGATATTAATCAGTGGTGGAATAGATATTCAAAATTAGCTATTGTGCCACTAAGAAAATAAAATTCTGCATTAACTTTAAATTTCATTAGAGGTAAAAAAAAAAAAAAAAAAAAAAATCAAGTAAAATTTTGCTTCACCGTTGAGTAAAAATGTGATATCTTCAGTTTGAAAGCTTTTCGTGCTCAGAGGAGCTGAAGAAAGCAACGAAAGAAAGGAAGGACAGAAAATTACAAGGGGAAATGAAGGGAAAGTGGAAAAAAGAAGGGGAAAAGGCAGGACAGCGGAAGGGAAGGAATGAAATAGTTATGTTGAAAATATTTTGTGAATTTGCCTTATGTTAACTGTAAAGTCCTTATCAGCAGAGGATAGTAGTCAGACCGAGATATATGCAGTGACGGACAAAGTGCAATATTTCAGTCTGAGGTGAAGTTGAAGTATGACATCTCACGAAATAGAAACACTCAAGTAAAATATCTCAAAACTGTACTGTTAGTATAGTGCTCACTTTCTCGGATAGTGATAGAAACAAGAGGAACAGTTGATACATTCTTGTCTTGGCAATGTTGTCCTGCTAAACTCATGCCATTAAAGGAGTTATTTGTATAGGCTAAGTGTTGTTATTGCTACATAGCCAACATTAGTATTAACAGTTGTTTACTTACCAGTCTTGCCAAGAGCTTCAGCTGTCTTAAAAGACAAGAAGTTATAATACATCCTCTGAGCAGCGTTATTTCTTCAGGGCAGCCTACCGGACACTATTGACTCAGTATCAGAGAGTGATGAGATGGGCCAACCATGCCAAAGCTAACTGGTTAGCATGCTAACTTAAGTAGAAGAAAAGAAGTGATAGAATTTGAAGCAAAACAAGAGGGTTTTTTTTTTGACTGCTGGAACTGCTTGGTGAGTAAAGGAATGAAGTTTGATGCTGTAAACATCTGTTAATGGGTTAATAATGTTGGCAATGTAGCAATAGCAAAAACTTAAAAGTAGCTCCTTTAAAGAAGTGTAATTGAATTTAATTGAGATACAGAGATAAAGGGGGAAAGAGTGAAAGATTGTTGGCAGTGTAACAGAGAAGGGAATTGCTTGTGTTTGTTGAGCTGACTCCTCTGGCTGAGAGACAACAAAGGCCTGTACTACGAAGCAAGTTCAACACACCCAGGAAACCTTCCATCGTCTGGCTTAACCGAACTGGATAACCGGTACTACAAAGCTGGTTATCATTTAGCTCAGTTAACTCTAGGTTTTCCTCTTTGACTACAAGCACGTTCATGTGAAAGAGGCGGAGTTGTTAATTATAAGCAACATCATCAGAACCATGAATAAAGTATTTCATATGACATGAAAAGCTGGAAAATTCGGTTATAGTGACATTTACTACTTAACTGAATGAAATGTAAATAGTATAGGAATAGGAACTAGAATAGGAAAGAAACACTAGAAATATTTTCCAAGGCTAAGGATATACTTTAAATACATGCCTAAATTACATAGGTTATTGCTAAGTTTCTTACTTCTTACTTTATTTAGTGTGATAAACTCTCCATGCATTTATTAGAAGCTCTGTTTTAAAACCAGAATGGACACATGCAAGGTCTGGAACAGCAAGATGATTAGACTGAAAATGTCTACTGCTTGTTATTATTTATCACTTAATTGTGAACTCTTTTTTTCCCATTGGGATCCTGTAGGGATGATGACTCAGTTTTTCCAGTTATCTGATTGGTCAGTATTGGGCTGTTGACAGGTTTTGCTCTGATCCTCTGAAGTTTCTCCAGAGCAGATTAGGAGTTCAGTGTAAGTTACCATGGTGAATTACCTCAGTAAGAAGTAACCCACCGTCATAGGATTTAGTTAAACCTGAAGTTACCTCACTAACCTCAAGCTACAGGTCTCCAGAGATAAAGCTCTCTATCACAATTAAACTTAAACTGTGGTCTACCATGCGAATCCCAGAGGGGACATTTGAATATTGCTGTTTTCCATAAAAATGTATGTCATCACCCAAGATCTTTCATAACTCAGATGATTTGTGGCAAAGCTAATGTTGTTTGTGATCAACTATAGAAATAACTGTAAATCACACACATAAATAAGCTTGTGTAATGCCTTTATGTGGCATGCATATTATGTTTGTTTGATTATGTATATGTCAATGTGTGCAGCAATGTCAGATGTGGGAAGTAAAACTGATGACTAAATCTTTTTCATAGACTCTGACATTAAGTAGAAACCACTTTATTCACAGACCACATGCCAGTCAGTGGTCCAAGATAATCCCGTCTTTACAGCTCAGTCTTAGCCTGCACATATACAGTAATCATAAAATTCAGACACATAAAAACCTAAAATGGAACTTAATGCACATAAAACAGAAAGGGAAGCTGGCAATTGTTCACTCATCCCAAATATAAATTCTTCTCAAGTTTTTTTTTTTTTTCTTAGGTCTTTTTTTTTTTTACTTTCCTTTGTCCTCAAAACACTCAGATAGAAGAAGTTTGTCCAATGTCCTAAACAGTGAAATGCTTTTATTCCTTTTCAAATTAAACACATGCCAAGGCGGACTGTAAATAGAGGACCCTATCCAGACCATCAGTGTGGTATTGATATTATTCTGGAAGGGACATGAGTGACTAAATCTAATTCTCTGCTTTGGGGCTGACTGTCTGCCAAGTTAGCCAGCATCCAAAGCGTCTCTCCTCAGCAGAGCTGGGCAAAGCCGGGCTAAGTTAATAAGGCGGGTGGCTGCAAAAAGAAGTACTTGGCTGGATTCTTTCAACTCTAACAAATAAGAGATCTTATTAAACTATAAATATTCGACTCTTAGAAACATTAGAAAAAAAGTGAGAGAAATCAAAAGCAAAAATGCTCCGTCTCTGCCTCACACTTTCCTTCTCTGGTTCTACCAACCAGACAGTCAATCACCCATCAAGTAAAGCAGAGCAGGCAGCTGGCCAGCCAGCCAGCCAGGCTATGGTCTGATCAGATGCCGCCCTTGAGTGGACTGATGCCAGGCTGCAGTGTGCTGTAGGAGCCAATAAATCAGAGTCAGTCAGCATAAGACCCGGCACCATGAGAGACAGACCAGGGGATATGGAGCTCTAGCCAGCAAATAAACACTACACCCCAGCCCAAGGCCAGTGTAATGACCATCATTAAACTAACCTCCCTCCATCTCCCACACAGGGAATATGTGAAACCCATGATTGGTGCAACTCGACTCGACTGAGATGAAGATTATGGTAAGGCCCAAGCATGGGTTTGCACGTATTATAGTTTGTTGGGATGAATGAGTTGTAGTAAAATCTGTCGACTCCTGTGTAAAAACATTTGGCCCACACTACACAAAGGTTTATCAACAGCCAAAACACTCACTTACTCATCAGAAATGAGATTTCTTCACCCTAAGGCTTCTATCCAGAGGTGGTTGGATGTAGATGACTAATTTTACCCAATTTCAGATGAACTGTGATCGTTTTCAGCCAATGTCACTCAAACAGTAACTGAAAATAAATCCAACACATTAGGCCTATTTGCTTTGGCCAGCTTGTGCCGGCACATGGGAGGCACTTTAAAAGTTTCGGAATAATTCAAGTGACAGTTACTAGGCAACACCCAGAAATCCATTGAAAATAATCAAAAAGATGTTGAACATTTTGTCAAATAACTCCAGTTTGTGGTACTCATATTGGTCAGAAGCCCAGCGTGCAAACAGAGCTTTTTAGCCTTACCATACCCGGATGATGCTGTGCACTCTCATCACCTATTTGCTTCAGTACACAAAACTACCATTTCACCCCTAACACAGTAGTGTTTCCAGCTTAACAATGTAATGGAAAAAGTCTGCAGGCTTTTGTTACTTGTTCTCATGAAACCACACACTATTTGATGAGAATAATACGCTTTTGTGCAAGGTCTCCTGGTTTCTCTCTCCTGTGGCTGCACACTGTCTGTTAGTCAAACTGTGAATGTGAATTATTGCTCAGTCAGTAACATATATTTAATGTCTTCAGTTCAATGCCAATCGCTTAATTTGTGGTACCAGCGAACACTTGATGTGTCCAACAGGATAATGGTGGCTGTAAACAGTACAATGGACATTACAGTAGAAGCGTTGAAGGCCATGTTCATGCAGTCTTTTCCATAAAACATTGTAAATGCAGAGGGAGGACAGCTTTCTTTATGTAACATGGATAAATGCTTTCCATATTGACCAAACTAAAGGCAGACAAATCTATTTCTATTACGCAGTAGGAACCCTGGCCGAACATGTTTTCAGAGAAAACACCAGTTCTAGACTCTATGTGTGCCTTACCATGCGTTATTAATAAGCCTCAACTGAATACAATTCACCCACTTTCATTAGTTCTGTCCATCTCCGTCACTATCGCTCTCAATTTCTTCTTCATCTCATCCCTCATTTCCTCATGTGCTCTCCTTTCTTCCATATTTTTCCTGTCATCTGTTATTCCTTCTGCTGCTTTTGTCACCTACAGCAGTGAAACAAATGCCCCTTTTCATACCCCCCTCGGGTGATACGAATACCTCATTTCCTGTGGCTTGGCACTGGGGGAACCATAAGCTGGGACAGATGGGAGTATGATTGGAATAACTGATGCAGACACTGAAAACGGGCCCCAACAAAACATCCTTTGTTTTCGGAGAAGTGGCGAAATATACAGTGAAAACTCTTTGCTACACTGACATACATCCCACACCCAGATTCATGCTGTTTAGGTAACAAAGTGGAAGAGTTGGACTGCAGGAGAGAGAAGGGACGGGGTGGGGGGGGTGTTCATGCTTGCAGCTGGTGAGAGGTGATGTGATCCCTGTAGTTAATTTCACTAGATACCCCCCACATACAGACATTCAAATAAACAACACCTTTAAAAACATACACATGCATACATGTATGGTCATATGTACCCACACACTCCATTCTCCCCATCGCTTGTCTTAACTTAAAACAGGGGCCAGCAATATCCCCCACAGCAAGACCTGAACTACTTTCTCCAGCTTAACTAATACAGCCAGGGGAATTTGGGTCATGCTTTTCTCTCATCATCTCCTCATGAGATGTATAGAAAGCTGCCTTTTCCTCTCTTCCCATGAAAATGTCAATTTGCTGTAAATACACTGGGAGATTTCAGTGAGGCAAGCAGCCTGTTATGGTTGAACATGTGCTGTTTTTGAGAAAACAATGTGGTAGTATTCAGCAGCATAATTTGGTATAAGGCGAGCTTGGCCTCAGCCCAGGAAGCACAGCAGTTGAAGGAGAGCTGCCAGGAAAGCAGAGAGGGGAAAGTCGTTTATATTTTAAACCTTCTCCAGATAGAGCAACAAATGTTTTGAGTTGCGTATGCAAAACCAAACTCGATTCTCTTCTCTTCATTTCAGCACTCTTCTTACGAATGCGTCTACAGTGTAATATGAACAAAATCAATACCAAACTGTGTTACGCATTGCTGCTCATTTGGGTTTTCACAGTGACACACACATAGTCTCTCATCCCTACCCTCTCAGTGTTTCCTGGCCACGGCGTCGAACCCGCTGCACCTCTCTCTGGTCCACAGTGCCGGTGAAGCGGCTAGCTTGGTACGGCCCATTCCCAGTTTGACCACATGCCACATGGACCGCCGCAAGACACACCGCCGCCCATCCCAGCAGCACCTGAGCCAGCTTCCCTGATCCCATTGGCCCGTCTGGCTATCCCTCCAACCGCAGCACCTCCGTGTTACTGCTCACTCTCTGATTTCTCTGTTGAATGTGTGGACCCAGGCTGAGTAGAGGGATCTAGACCTGGATCCAGTCCTGGTGTGCACTCCAGAGTAGGGGCTGGACAGAAGAAGAAAGGGGACACATGAAACAACAAAACTTTTTTGTCAGATGTTTCCCCACAGCCCCGAGAGATGGGATCCAATATCCACAAATGAGTCCATGGAAATGGATTATAAATTGGCTATTATTTGACGCCATTAATTATATAAAAGCGGCTCCTTTTGCTGTTTTTCATTCAGCAGTCTTTTGGTTGCTTTAGTCAAGTTTGCACGAGTGGCAGAAGCTGAATGTTTCAAACATTTATCCGTTACTTTTCGCTAACAATTTAAACTTCTCTGCCTTTTTGTTAACTGGTTTTTAAGCAATCTCAAGTGTCATGGGTTAACTGACTCAGGTTGATGGGCAGCTTACTGGAGACTATGAATTTACTAGTTAAGTAGATTAAGTTTTCCACATACCTCCTGGCACCTACTGAAGTACCCCACGGGCACAAGTACATCTGTTTGGAAATCAATGATCTAACGGATCGAATCAATTTTATCCTCGTGATACAGCTGAAATCACCCTCACACATTTTCCAATCTTAAAAAATCTTGTAAAAAGGACATCATACCTTTAGTGGTTATATTGAGATAAGAGAAAACACATGAGTTGGAGGTGAATAAAGAAAAACATGCCAGAAAATAGAGACACTTCAGTCCTGACTTCCAACAATCTGTTTTCACTACTGCATTTCTAAGCAGCCTCATAAGTGGTTTATCACTCCACGGACACCAAATACTGTTATGTACTAACTGCAGAGAGAGAAGTCATAAACTGATTAGAGAGACATGCTTAACGTCCAATATCCAGAACTGTTGAATATTAAATTTTTAAAAAATGAAAAGAATTTTATTTTAATTGAAACATGTCTTAATGAGATTTTTTTTGCGCTGTGAGGTACTGCACTGCAAACAAGCCTCTCTGCTTATATACTGCAACACGTGCAATGTTTTAAGCATCATGGCGGTGCATTTCATTTTCAAGCCTCCATCCATCAGTGCATCCATCATGCTGCAGTATTTTCCTTCGTCAATGGTTCCAAAACTGGGGGTCAAGACCCCTGAAAAGGCAGCCATATAAATCTGAGGGGTAATGAGATGCACACATTATCTTTATTTCTTCTGACCTCTCTCCCAACTTTAGTTTTTATTGTGAAATACTGCATATGTATGCCTCCGTAGGGCTCTAAAAACTATTTACATAAAAAAAGGGGAACATGACTCATATTATGCCATATATGCAAACTGTTACAAGGGGTCATGAGTCATGAGCTTTGATTTACAGTAAAAGTTGGGAACCACTGCCCTAAATCATAGCCATGTGCCTAGAGGGAGCCAGAGAGACAGTGGAGGGAGGTTGGTCGAAAGGACAGGCGTAGGAGTTAAGTAAGATTTAAATGGTCACATGAAGATGATCAATTACCTCAAAAGACTCTCTCCATTGCACTTTTCACAGTCAGAAAGAAGAGTGGGGACATTTAACTATTAACAAAGGCCGATTACTCGTCCACATGAAGTCGCAAAATTAAATTACGCCCATTATCATTTCTTGTAGAATCTGAATTTCTGAATCAAATTATTTCAGATTTTCTAGCCCCATACATAGCATATATAGTCTTACCAGCCCATCCTAAGTGCATTAGGGTATATTAAATCGAAAAACATCCAGTGTCCGACTGGATTGGACAGCCATGAGGTTTATTTTCTCTTCTCCACCTCATTATAGACCACAGGTTTAAGAGTGAACTGAGGGCCCCTGGTGATATACAACCTCAGCAGACCCAGTCTCCAGCCCTGAAGCCATGGGTCCAACCACATTATATATCTGGGCTGGACAAAGAAAAGGGAAAGAAAAGAAATATGGCTCCAAATCCCTCTGACTCAGATAAATTTTAATGGAAGATGAGAGATAGATGAGCCGTGAACTCACTCCAGCATGCAGAGAAGAAGGGAACAAAACAAAGAAAAAAAAGTTGGTTGGCAAGGTGTTAAAGAAATGCTAATGTGAAAAGAATTGGCCATAATTATTTAATAGTTTCCTATTCTTAATGCCAACACAAATAACTGTTAAAATTTATGTCTGGAACAACTACTCTGTGATGACCCTAATTTATCAGATATCTATTGTATCACCCGATGCACATTTTTTTCTTGAAAACCAAATGATAAAAAAAAAAAAAAAAACATTTTCCCATTCAAACACGAAAAAAAAATAGCTGTGGTTGTAGCTGCTTGCAATAAGAGAAGAGGATGGAGGCGGGATCAATGTTGAACAAAAGAAATGCCTGATCAATTACCGAGTAGGAGCTCTGCTGAGGACTACTCCAAACTGTGCTGTCAAAATAAAGCAGGAAAGCATCCATCCTGCATTAGCGTTCACTCATCTAAACACTCAGGACAATACATTTGTTGTAATCGCACAGTAAAACATATGAAAGCACAACTTTACATTAGTGGAGGAATATGAATGTCAGATGCAAAGGCATACAGTGAAATAAGTTTACTGTAGATTCACTATTGAGATCCATACACACACACATACACATACACACACACACACACACACACACACTTCAAGTCCATGAAGCATATCAAGTTTCATCTGCTGAAAAATCTAACGCCTCTCATTAAGCAGGGTGTCTAATATAAGCTGACAGAAGGACAAATACGGTTTTTTCCACAATATTGCAGCACTGAAACGAGCTCTGCGTGTCACCGCAACTTTATGAATGGAGAAAAAAAAAAACGCAACATCAGCTCCTGCACGCTGAAACACAAGTTAATCCCAGATGGGAAAATAGGTTAGTGTGTGTTGTTTTTTTTTCCACTTTATTCGCCAGGAAAGTTTCTCCCAAACTATGAGAGCTCCAACAAGGCGAGCGATCAAACTGTAAAACGTGACTAGCCTGTCGTTTTTTTTCCATGCAGTTTCCCAAGAAAAAAAAAAAAAGCCGGTCAAACAAAATATGCAACTTCCGCGCTTCACCCACTTAGGAACAATTGTTAAATTTATCATCCACCTTACTGCAACTCAAACTTGCAACTTTAACTCTATCTACTGAACAGACATGCATTAAGAGATAATGCCCCGTGAAACAACGGGCTTTTCAAACAATAGTCACCATCAAAGCTATTGATGACTTGATTGTACTGTTGTCAGAGATCACTAATGCACACAATACCTTGCAACAATTCGGAGTGCCTTGGCGTCAAGGAGTCCAGAGTCGGAATTTGAGACAGGATATGTGCTCCAGGATGGAATATTTAACTGTAGCCTTGTGAGAAAAAGAGAAAAGTTAGGGAATTGCCCTGTTTGGGAGAGGGGAGGGGACACAGAGAGAAGCAGAGACAAGGAAAGAGAGAGAGAGAGAGAGGGGGTAGTAACGGACTGCACGACAAACCCACATTCCTCAAGACTCCTAGAGTTGTTATAACAGGGGCCAAGCAGCTAAACCTTCATACTGTGGCTAACATGGCTCCACTATCATCACCCTGCACGAAAAAAAAAAAAAACACCCCCTCAGGCTACCTGAGTGATGAGATAAGAGTCTCACCAAAAGTAAATGATCTTTGATGATTGCTAAGCAGCATTTGCATTAACATCAGGCTGTGGCCAACAATGGCAAATCAATAGGAAAACTAATGACACGATTAGAGCTGGAGCAGAGATGAAAACATTTTTTAAATCCACTGTGATGAGTTGCCATAGTTCAAGTGCTAAATCTAATGTCACAGCCTGTCATGTAGCTCAGCACGCTGCTTACATATGAATGCAGTCAATTTACGAATAAACGAAGTTAGCAGCAAAGCATAAAGAGCGTGTTACTCTGTCACAATGTGTTAAATTTACGCTTGCTGTTCAAGTAGTCCTTCTATTTACTACTTCAGCCCACTGGTGCTTGTGATTGACACATCCTTGTGCTTTGTTGCCACAAGTGCTGATAGGAAGTTAACATCGAGAGAGAGAGGCCATCTGGGTGGTATATTGGTGAGGACAGCTGAGCACATCTCAGATGTTGCTACCTACTGAGCTGATTTCACCACTCTCGACAGAAATGGTGTCAGCGTACCTCTACAGAGGAAATTCTCTTTGGCTTGAACAAAATGAGAAAAGCAACATGCTTGTTCTCAGTTCAAATGTATTGTTACTGTTACAAAAGTAATGCAGCTTCATTTCTAAACTTAATCAGACCACAACAACAACCGGATTGTTCTAGCATATTCAGTGTCACATTTACCCCAACCATCTGCGCCTACGAGTGTGTCCATTCAGACATCAATAAACTCTTGGGTCGTGGTCGGACAGGACATCCCATGATCGTCTTTTGAATCATGAACTTAATATACTTTGGTTAATTTGCTTCAAAGGTTAGTAGGGGTAGTAGTGGCTTTGATAGTAGTGCTATCAAAGCGAATGCTAAAACCTCTTTAAAAAACACGATTTGATTCCACAAAGAACCACCAGATGTTACATGGTACCACTAATGGTTCTGCCAGTAGAGGTAAAGAAACTTCTCAATGTTCAAATGGTTCTTCAGTCAGTGATGAGGACAATTTAGCCCTCAAAGGACCCTTGAAGAACCACTGTTTATCGGAGTGGAGACTTGTTAGTCACTTGAAACCTCTTTGGGGGACAACAAGCAGAGTCAGTGTTTACCAGGGACAGGGACTCTTGAATTGTCTCCTCTGTCTGTTCACACAAACACACAAAGGTTTCCTAAGGGTCATAAATACTTTTTTTTACACAATAGGGCATGATGTAGACTTAAAGGCTACCTGGAAATTCTCTTATATATCTTCCCTGGCATCCTCGGATGAACCTTAAAAGGACTGAGATGTTTTGTTGTGATGTCTTCGGCCAGTTTTCAAGAGAAAGATTAAAAAAGTTGGGTAATTACAACCATGTGCACAATGCTTTTTGTCTCCGCTGGACTTGGCATGATCTAAATTTACGAAACTGAATGTGGGGGATCAGGATTTCCGGAGATGACGTAAAACCACTTTTAATCATTAGGGGATGTCTTTAAATTTTACTTGAAAACATGAACATTCCCATGTTGTGGTCACTGATAAATGTGTGTTCAGCTTTGTTGCTACCACATGATTTAAGTAAGAGTGAAACTAACCAGGGAAATTCCCATGAAATCAGAATTTAGTTGTATTACATTCTACCTTGGAAACGGACACTTCCACACACACACACATCAAACACAACCAACTGCACGTTCGTACCCCCTCTCTTGAACAGGGCACTTCATTCCAATGGGGAACAAGCGGCACGCTGTGGGTCCAGCCTTCAACATGCAGCAGAATCAAGCAGTCTCACACTGACACCATGAAAGACTGGGATAGATGGGAACAAAGAATAAGACCCTTAAGGGGTTTCAGGCTCATTTGTGTGTGTGCGTCCTCCTCCTCTCTCTCTCTCTTTCCTCCCTTTCTCTCCCAGCAGTCCCTCCCTCTCTCCTCTAAACAGAACCACATTTCGCCAAGCAGTGATCTGGCTACAGTGAAATCACACCACTGTCTGTGTGCATTGTGCTTTCAGAGCCCGGGGAAATACTTTTACTCGCCCTCCCTTCCCCTCTTTCTCCTTGCACTCTCTGTCGCTCTCGCTCTCTCGCTTCCTCTCACTTGTCTCCCATGTCTTTCTTCCCAGTGTATACATTTGTATACACATATGTAAACACTCACACACACACAGACACACCACAAGGTAAATACATATGGCTTGAGAAGGGCTGCCTAAGTGAATGACCCAAGAGCAGCGTGCGCTCGTGATGTCACAGATTTTTCCGATGCTGGTCATTAAAGTAGAAGAGGAGACTTTTTCTTTTTTTTTTTTTGTTCGTTCACTGGTTTCATGTTTAGAGGTTTGGCTCTAGACTCACTCAAAAGTGCAAAACGTGCAACATGAACATGTGTTTCCAAGATAAGAAGTTGTACTGTCAGGTTTCATACTTGTTATTCCATGAAAGAAACATTGGTCCTCTTGAGACATGTGGCGAGCGTTGTGGTGACTACATGGGCTCACGTTGATAAAAGCAAGCTATTTGTTTTACATGGACCAGACTGCATTATTATTATTGCATGTGCCTGGCCCAGTCGGAGCAGGAGTGTAGGGGCTCGGTTGTCGCTGTGGTGTCGAGCTTGGGGTCCTTCTTGTAGCTCATATGGTATGAGAGATGACAAGCCAGTACAGAAACCAGATGGGGATTGGATTGTCCTCACATGAACACATAGTTACACACACACACACACATGTGCATAAAACCCACATATACCCTTTAAATCCTGCCTCCAACTCAGATTCCTTGCATGTCAGCTTTGAGAGGAGCAGGATACATTGTGATTGTGTGAGTATGTATAAACTCGAATGATCTGTACTTTTGTCAACACTTACACTTGTGTCGTAGTTGAATTCTTGAAGTGATGCCTGATCTCCCCCAGCACTGAAAGAGAGAACCAGGAGAGACCACCAAGTCCTGGTGGGGGCTTTCAGACTGTCTTTAGCCCAGCCAGGAGAGACATCACTGAGCCAAATCACTTCCATGACAGCCTCTCAGCAGGGAGAGATCCATGGCCAGAATTAGTCATACTGTTCTGCTGCCCATAGGGGTGAACCGGTGCATATGTGGGTCACTGAAGGCAGGACTGGACCGGAGGAGTTTATGTTGAAGGATTTAAATTTATTCCAAAAGCTGTTTTTTTATATGACATGCACAACGCTACATTCGCCATCATGATGTAAAATATAGCACTACTGAAGGTGGTTATTCCCTCTGTACAGAGGTTCCCTGAGAAAGACATTTCAACCACAAGGTTTCCTGCTTGAGAATATATGTAAGATGTTATGAACGCACAGAAAACTGCGGGACTGAAACAAAATCCTCCATATTGAAAATCATGTCTTAACACAGGTGGTGTAGGCCAGGGTTAGCTCATTGTTATACTTGAGCGTGGGAGTGAGCTGTCAGTGGGCTTTACGGATCTTTGAGATTTGCATTTTACTGTGAAACAAGAGGAGAAAAATTAGGAGTAGGCCGAATGATGTCTTAAAACTGTGATATGAAAAGGAGTTTCAGACTTTAGGCAAGAGTTGCTTGAATCTGCAGGGTTAAGGACAGAGACGCTGGAGCACAAATAGAGGATAGGACTCTGGTTACTCTAAATGAAGCAATAATGATCATTAAAACCCTTGGATAGTGGAAAAACACTAGGAATCGTGTTGTCCGTGCACATCACTGATTGTCACGGTTCCCTTTTTCCACACAGAATTAATTCACTGTGTGTCTGTAGTGCAGTACGTTGGTATAGAGGGTAACCTTAAGGTCATGGGATACATAATGTGTGTGTGTGTGTTTGTGTGTGTGTGTGTGTGCGTGTGTGCGTGCGTGCATGTGTGCGTGCGTGTGTCTGTGTGTGTGCGTGTGTGTATGTAGTAAGGCGGGTCTGAGGGATTAGAGGTTGGTTTCATAGTGTCATCATGGTCTTGGGGTTTGTGGTTGGAGCCTGCAGGGTCAGGGTGGAGTGTGGCTGGGTCTAGAGATGGTCGTCGCTGGGAATCTTGTGGTCAGCTGGTGTTTTTTTTTCTGGGTGGATGAAAATATGATCACTGCCACACACACGTAAAGACATATAAAGCCACACAAACAAACAAATGCACACAAGCTACTGAAAATGGAGAGCTGCAACCATTGTTGTAGACATATAGATATCCTCACGTGAATGAACAACTCCCCCTGACCTCATGCTTTTTCTCAGCCTCCTGTTCCAGTTTTTCCTCTGTTCAACCCCGTCTCCTTTCCCTCTCTCACACTTCCTCCCATACCTCTTTTTCCATCTTTCTTTCCATCAATTGCTTACAAGGCAGGCATTTCTTGCCTCACCTTACCCGGAGCGCTGCTCTTTTCGGCTCTGTAAAGACCTGGCCTTGTGCAGCTGTGCTGCCCCGATGATGCAGTGGGAGAGGAATGTAGAACTTCAAAGTATAACACGAGTGGAGACAAAGAATGGCAGTGTTCAGAGGAGATGAGAATATGTGATCTCATAAAACAGCACACAAACACATTGGTCCATTTACGCAAGGTTAGGCTGCAGAGGATGAGGAGGGAAGGAGGAGGGAAGACCTGCCTCACATGTCCCCTGCTTGCTTTGTGGGAACCAGAGGAGGAAGAGGCGGGTATACACGTGATGTTGCTCTCCGGTGATAGAGCACATTGTAACTCTGCACAGCTCGTCTGGCCATGGTTAAATGACTGTTAAAACATACAGTGGGGAGAGGGATGGGGAGAGGTTTATGTGTATGATACGACTTAAGCTTGGAGGACTCTGGTTTTAGTGGGCCATGGAGAAAAACCTTCTGGATGAGCGTTTTGAAATTCCATAACCCTTGTAACTGCAAAAGACAGAGGTTGGAGTCCCTAAAAAAAATAAAGAAATGAAAAGTCGAAAGAGGCAAGGAGAGAAATGTAGCGAGATTCCAAGAGAGCGGAAAGAATCCTCAGACTGCTTGCTAACAGTTTGAGGGGCTAATGGCTTTCAGATGTGCACAACGTCTTTTATATTTTCAAAGGAGCATAAAATATTCCCTCTCAGAGGAATCCAAACAACGGCTGGAATTCAGAGAGTGAAAATTCACAACAGCAGTTAGAACTAAATGTTTATCTCATGTTCGCTCATCTTACAAGTATTATGTGTCTTACATCCACAGACAGGCCTGTATGTTTTTTTTGAAATCATCTTTCAGTTTTGGGTTCCATACTTTACTGTTATGTTGATGTTTTCTCTTTGGGATTGCTGTAATGGGTGCAAGAGGCAGGGCGGGGGTGGTGTTCTCCCTGTTTCCTGTTCAGACCTTGGGGGAGCTGGGACTTGGAAGAGGGGAGGTCACTTCTTGCTCCAACTGTTAAGTTGAGAGTGTAAAGTGGGGAGACAGTGGAACGATCCCGTTTCCCCCATCCACTCTCAGCCACGTGCACATTACGGCCGCTCTGTGATGGACCAATGGCTTCAGTATCAGACAGTTCATACCACTGTCGTATTGTCATGTCAGTCAGTAAAATGTGCTGTAAAAAAAAAAAAAAAAAAGGGATAACACACTTCACCGCTTTCTCCACCAGAAAGACAATAAACCGATTCCCAAACTGTTGAACTGTTACTTTAAACCGATACAAACTGACAGTAGAACAGATGGATGCACAGTCAGTGACTAAAATAGATGGAGGCTGTGGGATTATTGATGTGGAAATAAATATCCACTGTTAGGTATCTCAGTGCTCTCATATAATCCATGTGAAGAAGAAGAACAAAAAAAGATTCACATTGTTTTGTTTTATCCTGAAAATTGAGACATTCGCTGACAGATCCCAGTTGTCTTCAACATAAAAGACCTCCGTCCTGTGTTCTTACCACACAACCGCCCCCCCACCACCACCAGTCAAGCATATTAAATGACTCCAGGCCTGGAAGTTCATCAATACTTGGTTCCAAAACTAAATCAAATCAGTTTAGCTATTCTTATTCTATCCAAGATAACTGCTATAGTGAAGACAAAGCTAACCAGATATATATTCATTCATGTTTACGTCTGTTGTAAGACATGTGACTCCATCAGGATCGCATCAGGACAGTGTGTAACCTACTTCACTGTAATCCTATTCAATAACTAAGCTCAACTAATAAAACCCTCCAAGAATTTTTCCCCAAGCCTTGCCGCTGCGGTGAGTTTGAGGCTGCCCATACTGAGGTGTGGTCTTCCAAAATGACTTATGCCGCTGAGTTAAAAAGGAAAAGGGTGAAAAATGAAGCCCAATCCTCCTCTCGTCGGAGGCGGGGGGATGGGCAGCATTGCCATAGGAAATGGTGTCTGGGCTTTGGAACAATCTGTCAAGTAGAACCTAAGTATAACAACTTTGATATGTCTTTCCTCCCTTCCTCTTAAAATGTTTGCACTTTAGCATGCCATAAACTTGTCATCTCTGTTCCAGTGGAGCCATAATTTGCCCAACACTGAAGTACACTTATACCTGTATGGGCTAAAATTTACTGTGGTCTCTTGTTTTAAAAGACTTAAAATTATGTCAAAACTCAAGATTTAATCAAGGAGGATTCTGTATGCACAAGACTTGGAGATAACATGTTTTAGTCGAGGAGTATGTTTTCTCATGTCTTTATGTCAACCTGTCTGTGACAAGGTCTTGGATTTCACTCTACACCTTTTGGCTCAAAGCCTCACTATCCTTTAGCATTGGTTCTTCATAGTCTCAGCTGAGAGTTATGGGGGCCACGCTTGTTTAAGAATGTAAAGCAACAACCCCTTACCCTATTGCCATTAAATATCCTGAGATCTTGACATTATTTTATGATGAAATGCTTTAATTTACCTTTTTGTGCCATGAACTTTACCCCTTATTGCCTCATTTACTTCTTCAATTACTGATTTCCAACAGTTTCCAGAATGCCTTTTGACAAACCCCACAGAGAACATGGCCCAACGTGTTCCATTCAACTGCAAATTATTGCTGTGTGTAACAACACATAGTGATAATATTTGCAAGATTTTCCAGTTAAGAAAAAGTGAGTAATGCCCTGCTGTCAAAATGTGGCATGTAAAAGTGACTGTGCCGCATTGGGGTTTGTTACTATAAAGGACGCCAATACAACTTTGGTTGATTACTGCGGTGTCCCAATCACTAACATGAACAACACAGACAGATGTATTCCAGTTGTTCCTCACTTGCTTATGCTTATGATCTGAGAGATCCGAGTATGACGCCTCATCTCTAAAAATTATTTAGGATACTGCAGTGTCACTGTGATATGCCCAGATATGCCAGTTACTATCACCTTTATGTAATGTAATTACAAGGATTTCTTCAACCTATTATACACAGAGAACCACTTTAAGTATAACTCACTGCTTTGATAAAAAAATATATTAATAAACGAAATGCCAACATTGGATTCTCAGTATAAGTGAAACTGGCAGCTCAGCCCATAGAGTGAAAATACTCCGCCATAGTAAAATTTCAGTCAAAACGCAGCATCACCATTACAATAAGTGCAGGCAAGATTGACCAATTTGCTCCATCTGGACACTGGATGTCTCCCATTACAAACAGGTTTCGATCTCTGTCAGCTAAGAATAAATGTTTATCCATAAACGCCGTCTGCGGAACAGGTGAAGATAGCTGCGGGAAATCTGATCATCAAAGACAAAGGATTGAACATAAAATGATTCCCTTCAAGCAGTTTGAGCCATGTTCTCATTTTTAGTATCATTCCAAACCACTAAGCCAATTTATAATTTATAATCAGGCCAAATAGCATGAAAGTTATGCTTCACCTCACTTTGGCTGAGCACAGTAACACGCCACTGGGCATCTGTCCATCCACTTGAGTGTGTGTATGTGGAAGTAAGCTTGTGTACGTGCATGTTTGTGCGCATACATGCAGCAGTGTTTCCTTGTGTTGTCGGTGTACGAGTCGGAAAAGCCACAAAAAGCAGTTTTATGAGTGTGAAACTCTAGTAAAGCAGGTGTACTTGGGACAAATGGGAGAACAGGACGTCCAGCAAGCAGCCAGCCTGCTGCCTGCCCTGCTGCTGCTGCTGCACTGTGATCATTAGAGGTTTGGACAACAGATGCTAAGATGCTTGGAACATCCTCCTAACCTACCTGTCTATCAGCATTCCTTCCACCTTTCATCCATCCCCCTGGTCCTTCCTGCCGTTGCCTCACTTCTTGTTCGGTTGCAGCTGTTTTCACGGGGACTCACAGAGGTGAAGACAAAAGCAGAGGAGGGTGCAGATGTATAATGTTAAGTGTGTGCGTGCAAAAAGAGGCAACAAAACCAAGAGGGAGGAGAGTCAGATAGAGAGAGAGGGAAGAGACTGATAAAATTATGTGAAGAGATGGATTCTTCTGAGAAATCGTCACCCTTGTGCAACAAAAAGAAAACATATACTGTATAAGTTCTAATAAAACAAATCAAGAAAATGCCTTTCTTATCCCCTTTATGGGAAACTGAAGTCATGGCCCGCTGTCAACACAAACAGATGCTGCTGTTCCCTGCCACTATGTGACACATTTGTTTAGGGTCAAACCTCTATTGCTGTGAGACACGCATATGCTCCAAGGCCTATTAAAGGCACGTATCAATGGACCACCCAGGAGTTTTACACGAACCAAAAAAAGGAAGGGGGGGGGCGTTTAGTCTAGAAACACAGAACAGAGCATATGTAGTGACAAGTGGGAAGATCTAAAGAGATGATGAGTCAATTTTCACGCTCTAAACCACTAATGTATACAAATGGTCCCATCACATATGTTTGCATGCACACACACACACAATACAAGGCAGCGTGGACATAGTGTTTTTTCTGAAGGTCAGTTTGGGCTGAAAGCATCAGGTGGCCAGCTGTGTTTTGCTACATCATGACACCTACCATGCATTTCTATCTGTTCTCCTCTCCCTCCCCCGCTCATACGCAGGTTATTTTTGAGCTCATTAATCCAATTTAGTCAATCTAGGTCACAGCGACCGCGCTGCTTTAAGGACAAATGCATCCACCGACAGCCATGTTCATTCAAATGCCTTGTCAGGTTTAGTCTCAGGAGTTTCCTCACTCCAGATTGTTACATACATTCTATGGTTTAATGGAATACGTTGACATTTTGAGAAATATGCTTATTCACTTTATTAATGAGAGTTTGATGAGAAGATCAATATCATTCTCATTGTTAAATATGAAGCTACAGTCAGGAGCCGATTAGCTTAGCTTAGCATAAAGACTGGAGGTTGGGGGAAGCAGCGAGCCTGGCTCAAGTTTAAAAGTCACCACTACAGCTCACTAATTAGCATGTTTAATTGTTTAATTGTTAACAAAAATGTAAAAAAATGTAAAAATGACAAGTTGTTGGACTTGTCAACTGCCTGCTTAGGGTTTTTATGCTAAGATAAGCTAACCATCTCTTGGCTGTAGCTTCTTATTTACCTGACAGAGATGAGATTGGCATTGACCTTCTCATCAAACTCTACATAGTTTTATCAATCTGCATTCAAGACATGTGCACTTTCCTTTCTATTTTCTTCGTTCGGATATTAAGATAAAACTTCCAGTGTCCCAGTCTGTGGCTCTGGTCTCAGATTACTGATGAACGACAGCTTCTTTTTTCAGGCAACGGGGTTGAAAATAACTCTCAAGTTAACAATTTGATTTCTGCTGGCAAACCGTGATGTCTTTGCCAAGCATGTTAAAAGGGTTTTAAAGTGTGCACATGAAAAAGGCTCCTGGTAACATTACATTGCAGGAATGCATTATAGAACTTACTGGCAAAAACAGATTTTTAAACAGCACGAAGGAGGATAAGTATTTCCTGCCTTGATTGATTGCCCACAGTTTTCTGTATTTTTGTGTGTATGAAAATGCAGTCTTCTTCACTCACTCATTCACTCACTCACTCACTCACTCACTCACTCACTCACTCACTCACTCACTCACTCACAAGAAGTCCCTCACTCCCAATCTACAACATGTGTTTGCTCGGTATTGACAATTGCAATCCTGCTCAGCTGGGCTGTGGCTGGTTGTCACCCCACTGGAGCTCCCACACGGGGAGCTTTGAAGTGTTGAGGGCCCCCCACATGGAGAAAGCAGTACTGTAGGTGTACAGGCAGACAGAGGCCTGGGGGGTGGGAAGGGGGTTTTTCTAAGGATGAAAGGCGGTGCTGTAGCAGTCCAGCTGTTTGCACTGCCAGCCCAACACACCAAGGACAGACGCAAGATCTGAAAGGATCAATATTTGTTGCTTTGGGTGTCTGGTTGAGTTGGTGATAGACTCAGTGAACTCTTGAAAGAGGCTGTTTGGTCACCGAGTTGCCAGTTCATCATATTTGTGGTTCTTTGTAATCTTGCCTCTCTGAAGCTGTGAAAAACCATTTTAAAATGGACTCTTGTAACAGAGTCAACTTGGCCATCAATTTCTCAAGTCTTCTCCTGTACTGTTACTAAGTGGAAAAGAGCTGAGATGTGACTTTGGAGGTGTGTGGTCTCGCTGAGGAAATGTGTGTAAGCCTTTCTATAACGTGGTCTCCAGCATCTGGTACTAGTTGAAGGCTGGTGGTTTGACTGTGCTCTGTGTAGTTCCAAAGCCTCCACCGCATCAGTGCACTGTTTGACTTGATTAGCGTACTTGACTCTCTTTTGTGTTACCAAATAAAATAAAGACTTCACATGCGGGTGCAGTACAGATATTGTAGAGTCATGCAGCAGACAGTGGCTGTCAGCAAACATTTGCCAGCACCATTTCATTTTCCAACAAGATTTGTTAATTCAGAGAGAAACAACTAAGAGCAAAAAACATTGTCACTGCTCTCAGCCTTCTTCTCCACTTCCTAGGCCTGCGCATGTTCGTGAGGAGCACACACCCTGCATGCTCAAGTGTGTTTATGTGTCTTGTGTGTGGAAGAGGAAAGGTTATGGGTACGATTGGAAGAGGTTTGTGACTTCATTTTGGGGTGCACACTACCAAGATTTCAATTAGGAATTAGGTCATAGAAGGTTATGATAAATGTTAGGAGTAACATGGTGATACCAGTGTGTGCGGATGTGTGTGTGTGTGTGTGTGTGTGTGTGCGATCAACATAATCGGAGGACTAGCCTGAGGAATGCAACTCCCACTGTCAGCTCTCTCTCCAGCCCGTCCATCTTCATTATGGCCATTCCCGCATACTGGTCATGTGATTTACAGCTACGGGCCCCAAACTCCGGTGATATAGGGCAAATTCCTGACCGGGATCAGTCAAGTTTCATTCCCACAGCAGGGGTCAGGAGCTTAGGAATGAGGAGGAATGAAACGAGGAAAAGGGGAGAGGAGATAAGCAGCTGGAACTGCAAGCAAAAATAAATGAAAAGAAAAGGAAATTATCAAGACGTGGCATGGTGCTGTTAGCGTGAGGTGTTAGGAAACTTAACGAGGAACTAATTATAACAGGAGACATATAATTTTTATGACAACAATCAAATGCATTATTGGGGAAGAAAGAGTAAAACCGGGGGGAGGGCAAGAGTCATTTCCAAGTCCAGGGTTTTCACTGAGAGGTGTGAGGTTTTCCACTGTTTAAAATCTCCCAAGTCTTGTTGACATAAGACCACAGCAGAGATCACAGGCCAGCTCAGGGAAAGACTCAGCTCAACACGTCTGCTGTATACTGTGTTGTTGTTGGTGGTGATCAGATTGAAGTATAACATATGCCATTCGTGTACGCAGTTTGGCTCTTATCCAGGACACATCCTGCTAGTTTTACTCCAAACAATAATTGATCATACAAATAGATTAACTGTAGTCTTTAATATGTGCAAAAGCAATTCATTTTTCCATGGCCACAGTTAACAGAAGGTCATAGCAGCCCCACCGTCTTGCTAACATAGAGCAGGGCCGCGAAAACAATGCAACAGGTTTGTATCAGCTACAACACATTCCTGGCTGTCGTTGCTGATGCTAGATAAGAGTTCTGCTGTGCAGTGACCATTCCTATCATTGTGAGTGGTCTGCACAGCCCATTGTGAAAAAAAAACAACACAGTCATTACCTACGTGAACAAAGCGCTGGGTTGGTAACACGTGAGATAATGTAAAAGACGAGGTATGTAATTGCTTCAGACCACTTCAAAACCAAAAGGGCAAATAAGTGGGGGGGGCAGTGGGAGGAAGAATCAAAGCAGCAGCTGGTGATAAGAGGCGGTAAGAAAAGGTGGCATGTCTGCTGTGGGAATGTTTACAACAGATAAAGATAATAACAAGATGATAAAGTTGATTATTATTTATGTGGTAATGATAAAGGAAGGCCGAGTACAATAAGAGGCCATGGTGTTTCGGTGGCATATGCTGCAACATTTTTCCACTGCCTCCCAAAACATGCCCCCCCAAACCAATTGCCTCTCTATCCTCCCCCCACCCCCCACCCCCCCACATGCCTCAGCGACACCCAAACCTGGCCATTTCTCCCATCATCCTCCTGTTATACCCCTAGAAGGTGTTTTCTCCTGACGGGGAAGGAAGTCATCCAGATATGATGCAGTCATAGAAACCTTAATGGTGGCATGATAATGATAATCATTACTGAAATGATGATGAAAGATGTGTTGCTGTGAGTAATTCAATGATGTCACTGGAGGACAATGAGAAGCTGAGGTGGGGAGAAGCAGCTGTGCATGTCCCAACCTGTAAAAGCTAAGGGGCAAGGCTGAGGGCAGCTGGGATGAGGGAAGACTCACAAGACAGAGTGAGCACAACTGCAATTGAGTTTATTGAGGAGGGTATCTATTTAAATATTTATCCAGACACTAATGTAATTAGTATGACGTCTGGAGCCCTGCCATCTGTTGCAGGACTTGTTACAGGATGACTGGGTAAGAAGGTAAAGGTAGCGGGGAGAGCAGGGGAAATTCTCTGCGAATGAGAACACATTTTTATATTAAAACGCAAATAAACCTCCAACAAAATGAGGCTCATCTGGGATTTAGAGCTAAAAGGAAGAATGTGTGCAAATGTAATATGGCAAGCAATGATGGTTTCCATTTGTATTTAGAATCTTAGGTCTCTGGAGTCCAGATTTGAGATTTTGAGTTTTTTCCTGTTGGCCTAAACTATACGAGTAACACGTGAACACACAAGAATTGTTAAATGATAAGTTTTTAAAAAAAAATTATAAACAACAAATCCCATTAAAAGACCCAAACCAAATAATGAACTGATCCTAATAACAAGTGGTTCCTGTGTAACCGAATCTTATTCCTCTGTGCCATTGTTGTCTCAAACTATTACCACCAGTGAGCCTCACCTTTGCATTGGATGACATGCTCCTTCATCACAATAAGCATGGGCACTGTAGTTTATATTGAGTCAGTGGCACTTATACTGTTAAGCTACTGTGCGCTACGGTTTAAGGAAATTACTGAGTGTTTTTGGAAAACAATATACTTGTCAGTACACACAGGTAGGTTTGATGCCACATACAGAATAGATTAACAAGCCTTTTTGTTTAAATGGAGACGTAAGAAATTCACAAGAAATATCTTATGATCTAGAGAGCAGGCCATATACCACTTCAGGCAAAAGCTACGTATGCATTCCTACATAAATGAATTCTTTCTGGTCAGAAAAATTCCCTTTCTGTCCAGCTGTGTACGCCTCATTCACTTCAGTAAAAGTTCATCCCTGCTGTCTGATATAGTCTGTGGGAATGTGAACATGAAGGTGGATGACCGACTCTGCTGAGAAAAATACAAATGTCATGTCCCCAATTGAAGATCAAAGGTTTCCCTGAGTCAGTGTTTCACTCAAAGATGAGAAGCACAAATAATGAAATCTTAATAATTATGATAGGACAGACCTGGAGAAATAGGACAGCCCTCATTGCTAAGAAATGCCACGACACAGACCTAAATACCTGTGACCTTTACCCCGAACACCAGCTGTACATAATAGCAGGTCATTAGGGAGGTGTACCGTTAGCTGGGAAAAGAGGCGATGGCTGATAGCAATAATTTTACTGCTCAGCTTCACCTGGTTTCTCTTTCATGAAATTTTAGAGCTGCTGGGTTGAAGACCAGGTACAGGTTAACTATAAAGGTGAGAGCTGGGGCTCCTCTGTTCCCCAGAGACCATTATCCAGTATCCAGATATCAAACATATACAGTAGACATGGGTCAGTATAGTAATATTTAGTTGAGCGCACACTGCCCCTGCATAGGAGACATTTACCGCAAAGAAAATTACATGAGACAATAAAATCTTTAGAGTCACATGGAACAATTTGAAATAAAATTTCTTCATGTTTGATATCTATCCTGATGTACTAAAACCTCACTCATCTGTGCCTCATGTTTAGAATCAACAACACACCACTTCTAAAAATGTAACCCATGACTCAGATAGATTTGTTCATTTCTGTTGGCATTAGTTTTAATATAGTTACGTTTTCAAGACATTTCCAATGCACTTCATGTTCTTTTTTGTCCTTTTTAAAGTATGGTTCTAATTATGCAGAACATTTTGAGGCAGGTTGAATGTAATTGTATTTTGTCTTTTTGTGGTTTTGTTTTGGTGTTGTTTTTTTTTAAACTGTTGTCCTCACCCAGTTACTTAGTTACTTTTCTATTATATTCCCCTTTTTTCCAGCAGGTTTCTATTCACTCTGGCATGAAGAGCACACCTGCAAACACAATTAAAATCAACGATTTGACCCCTATAAACAGTTAAACAAAATGAAACAAAATTAAACCTGTATGCTGGGTTTCTTTTTTTTCTTTTTACCTCCTCTGTTTTTCTGTTTATAAGAACAATAGCTTCTGAAACTGTGTCCCATTATTGTCAAACGATGACGCCAATACTCAGCATTGGTTGGTTCGGTGGGAGGTTATGTCTTATGACTCCAGGGTCTCTTAAATACTTCTCGAGTGAAGCCATGAGACGCTGACCCCCAGCCTGACACAACAGATGACATAGCCTCCATCTGACTTGAAGTTTGCCTGTTAATTAAGGCTGTAAACAGGTGGGTGAGAGAGGCTTTGTAGCTGGCTTTATGCAGCACAATCAAACTTCCTCACTTGGAGTTTAACGATGTTTATTTCTGCAGGTTGGAAATGTACCTTTGACCAAGCACACAAACACGTGTCTGTACGCAGACACACAAGCACACGTGATGTCAGGAATACCCATACAGCTGTTTGTTGTATTACGTCAAGTGTTCTTGCTCTTTTGTTGCTTCCACAGCAGACATCCATTAACATAAATACTCATTATTCTCTTGGCACGCATAATGCACCTGAAAATAATATTGCTTATTGTACAGTTACTTGGCGACCAGAGTGTTTTTCTTTCTTTCTTTTTTCAGGGATTTTTTTTGGAAAACAACTTCAGGATGTGGTATATTCTGTCGGTAGCAAAAGACATAAAGCCATAGTTTTTGCAATAATTGCGAACATAACAGTATTATACCGTTTCTCATTTTGAGTTAAACAGCCTTTATTGTTTGGGTTTCTAGTGTAAACTTCCAATTAGAGCATAGAAAGATTAAAATAACAAATCCTACAAATAATAGGATTTGCTTGTGTGCTCACTCCAGCTGAGGGATGGTGCTTCAGTTGACTCTAAGTTGCATGTTAATATGAATTATTTAAACATAACGTTTAAATAAAGGGAGAAACTTTGAGCTAGCGAATGTGAAGAGGATTCATCCTCAGTTTCAACAGAGTTTTACAGTGATCTCTCCATCAGCTCCCACACTGTAAGTCCACTGGGTTACATCTTTACTTTGTGAGACAAATGATCCTCATGGGGACATTTTGATGTATAATATGTGTGTGAAAAGTGAATACTGTGGGACTGAGAACAGTCCCAGAACAGTTTTCCTGTCTCACACTGTACAGCCTCTCACTCTTTTGTCATCATTCACTCTCATTTTTCCATAGACATTACATTGCACCAATACTAGAGCAAATAAAGGAGAAAAATGGAGCTGACTGTTTGAGAGGTTGAATGAAGTTTCGAGGTGAACGTATGTGGGACTAGTGAGGTGCCTGAAGAACAAGACAGAATAAGGTGTGCCTCTCTGAAACCAGCATAAGACTTAAAAAATCTCCAAAATGTTAAGGCCACATGGCATGGAGTGTGGAAGCTCCTATCAGATATCCCACTATATGTTGACTGTTAGTCACCTGAGGAGGTTGCAATATCTGGCGCCCTCTGCTGGTATGAAGTGTTATCACCTTTTAGTCCAGTACTAGAATGAGGTCAAATCTTGTCCATGAGGGAGACTTCCATTTAGCCCAGGAGCACCATTTAGGCCGTATGCCTCCAGTTGTTGTGTTAGCCTGGTCTCAGATAGAGAGCGGGTTAAGACGAGGAGGCCTTGCACTGTTGTTTTTAGAGCTTACAGCTGGAAAGTTAACTGACTTCACTCTGAGGGTCTGAGGGAGAACTGACGCCAAAAACAACAGACATAAGAATGAGAAACAACAGCAGAGGGCTCCAGGAATGCTCCAAGAGAGAAATTAATAGAGGGAGGGACATAGGAAAGAGAACATGCATGTGAGAGCTTCCCAGCAGTCTTCCACAGGGAGATGAGAACAGAGCCTCTGTTGTGTTGGCAGCCACAGGGTGCCGACAAAACACCTGGCAGAGGGAAGGAGAAGGGGATGACAGAGAGTGTCAAAGCGAGAGAGACCAGGGGGATATTGGAGAAGAGGGAGATCAAGAGAGCTTATGCTGATGAGACTGTGTGTCCCTGTGTGTGTGTGTGTGTGTGTGTGTGTGTGTGTGTGTGTGTGTGTGTGTGTGTGCATGCGTGCTAATGAAAGATAAATAAAAATATAGCACAGAAACATGTGCTAGGCATGTGCCTAGCCTATAAATATATGTGCCTGTCTGCCCCTGTGTGTCTGGACAAACAGCTAATGGGTATGAGTGGGACATGAGTATGGGTACATATATATATATATATATATGCATGTGTGCTTTTTCATACATGGTAATCAGGGTCCCGTGAGGAAAGTTGTGTATGCGTGTGTGCGTGTGTATGTGTGTTTGTGTGTGTGTGTGTGTGTGTGTGTGTGTGTGTGTGTGTGTGTGTGTGTGTGTGTGTGTGTGTGTCTCCTTGAGGAGCCCTGCCCCAGCCCTGGCTGAAACGTGACTGCGCTCCAGCCAGGTCCTCAGCAGCTCAGCTCAGCTCAGCTCAGCTCAGCTCAGCCAGGCTCAGAGCCGCCACCGCCACCGCTGCTGCTGCTGTGAAACACTGGTTTCCTGTGCACATTCCCCACCTCCCCGGCTGTGTTATTGATGGCCCAGACAGAGGGGTACACAGCTAAGAACCAGGGGCCTTCAGAGGCCTCCACCGTACCGACTACTAGTCAAGGCCTTGAAGACCCACAGAGACAGGTGGATGGTGGATCTTCACGGGAGAGTTGTTGTGTTTTTTTAGCCATGGTAGCAGCAGCAGTGTCTGGTCAGTCAATGGGCCCACTACTGAAATATCTTATCAACAACTGGATGGACTGACATAAAATTCATGGCTTCCAGAGGAAGAATTGTCACTCTAATGACGTTTCCTGTAGCACCACCAGCAGGCTGACATTTGTGGTTTGTGAAATTTCTCACAGATGGGTTTCCATGACATTTGATACACACGTACACTTTTCATGCAAATTGTTTTTGTATGTTGTAACCCCCTTGTGGCTGCAGGTCAAGCTAAGAACAAACTGCATTCAGCCAGTAGAAAGCAGAGGAAGCTTTTATCACAGAGGAGAGAGGATGATGCAAAAAAAGGGGCCAGATATGACCATGGTAACAAAAATAAGTTGTTCAGGTCATTAGGACTCCATAGGGATCAAGAAAAGGCAGCAGACATTCCAAGTTTCTGTACATAAATGCATTATTAATGCAGACGTGGCTTGAAGTTGAATAAATTTAAAGTGTCGCTCTGTATGTTCAGCATTGATTAATATTCAGCACCTTACCTGTCGTGCTGTGTTTGTGTATCTGTTGTTGCAATTGGCTGTAAAAAAAAAAAAAAAAAAAAAAAAAAAAAAGGAAATGAACTCACTGGTTGTCCTACAGCAACGTTCTGCTCATTATACCAACTATGTAGCAGTTCTCCAACAAACACACGCACACACGCACACACCTAGTCACACACAGGCTTGTCTGGGCAAATACACAAAGCATGCAACAACTTCCATGAGAAAACCGCTCTATAAAACCACATGATCTCATTTCAAAACAAACACTGAGTTCACTTCTTTTTTTCTTTCTTTTTTTTTTTTTTTGCAGATTGTTCATTATATTCAGTTGGTGTGTTTTTCACTCCACAGCATGTATGTGTGTTTACTTTCTACGAGCCTGATTGACAAAATATGGTAACCTACTAATACTCCAGACAGCCCACATTCCTCCTGTTATGTTAACGTCATGATTATGTCTCACAGAGTTTCTAATGTTTTACTTTACCTCTGAGTCATCTATATGACGAGGAAGTAGTTTTTGTGTGCATGACTGCACATAAGCGTACATACACATTTATGCAATTAGTGCAGGTTAGTGCAGGTGTGCACTGTTGCCGTGCTTATGTGAGCATATAGGAAATGGGTCGTCCTACATGTCTAAGGGCATAAAAAAACATTAACTGTGGCATGTGAAAAAGACAACAGCTGGCCAACACAACAAAGCTGCAGCAACAACAGAACATACACAGCTGGGGGACATGTCCCTGCCCTCATTTTAGAGATGATATCGTCATGGTAACACAATTACACCTGTCAGCCAGAGGGCTTAAAAAGATTTCTGTGGTGCAACTCCAGTAAGCAAAGGCCTCAGAGAGCAAATGAATCAGAATCCTGAAAACAAAATTAGGATTGTAAATCACTTTCTGAGGCCAGATGAACAGTGTATATTTGTGAGTATACAGTATACACCACTGGTTCCCGCAGCATTATACTGTATGTATGTAATCAGCTGCTTGCAGGACCTGTCACACATATCATGGGAATTCCACAGAAGCAGACAGAAAAATCTCTTCATCTCGAGATGTAGAGATGAAGAGTCACATGTTCTGTCTGCGTTATACTCGACAGCTTTCTCTCATGCTTATGCAAACTAAACAACAGACTGATGACAAACAAAGGAAGAAATATGAACACATATATAAGACATGAGCACACTTAGAGGACCAGGCATTCTTAGATATGATTCATTAAATATTTGGCTGCATATTTGGCTCTGCAGAACAAAGAACAACACTGGAGTTTGCATTTACTGTCTGGCTTCCACAAACTGAGTAAATCAGAGATTAAAGATTATGTGACATTGGGCAATAGTTCTTCAGATTATTACATCTACACCTGCATATACACTGTCTAATGGTGGATTTTATACATATATACATATATTTATATACACACACACACACACACACACACACACACACATATATATATATATATATATATATGTGTGTGTATATATATATGTATATGTATATATTTTGTCTGTGTGGGTCGGGTCATTTACTTCGGAACAGATTTGGTCAGTCTCACAGTCTCCCGTTGCTTCAGGACATGTGAGTCTATTGAGAACAGAGCATGGATGTAAATAAATAAAATATTACTGTAAATATTTTGACTCATTTCAGTCAAGAGAACGTGAGTAAAGTTAAAATTCTGTGCTAAAATGGTGGATGCCTGCGCGCACGCAATTTCATACGTGAATTTTTTGGTGCGTACGCATCTTTCCCGCTTCGTGCGTACGCCACGTTTCAGTGTGAATTCTACACAATGCTTTGGCAAACGAGGTCCTAGGTCTTCTCCTCTGTCAGCTGATCCACACATGCTGCACGTGAGTCATGATCAGAGTCTGGAAGCAGATTAGCACTGAAACTGGTACAAAGAGGAAGGACGCTGACTTTCAATCCGGAGGCGTGGCATCGAACCTGACTTCGGACAACATGAGGTTTGCTTGCGTGCGTGTGTGTAAAAGAAACAAACAACAAAACAAAAAAAAACGCGCTCCAACAATAAAAACTTCAAACGCTGCGTTCACGAAACTCGTTTGTTCGTTCGATTCCTCCTGCGTGTTTCCGAATTTCCACGATTTCCAACAAGGAGGAACCAGAATTGGTATGTATTTCAAAGTGAGCCATGGGGTACAGCTAGCTGGACGGGCATTTTGGCCGCTTTTTCTGCGATGGTTTTCTATCGCTCATTTGTACATCACTTCAATAACTTAACTTCAATAATTTAGTTTTTTCTCTCTTACTCTCAGAGGTCACATTTGATTTATTATAGTTTATTGTATTTTATTAAATTATCATAACTTAAATGCACAGTATGTAACTTCTGCCGCTAGGGGTCTCTCAATCAAAACAAGCGTTCGATGACATCATGAAATAGCGTGGGATCATGGGAGTTTTTGTCTTTATTATGCCATTACCAAAAGCGTGTTCTGGTTTGAAGACCTGGTTATTATTACCATTAAAAACACTGAATAAAGCAGTTTCACATTTAAAGCCAGTGTTTCACAGACGCTGTACGGAGGATGAAGATGTCAGGGAAGGGTTGGGAGCTGAGATTGCTGCTAACCTTTGTTTTGATTGTTTCTCTGATAACTTATGAACCAGACGTTCAGGAGGTTTTTACCAGCAGCAGAATTTTCCGCAGGTTTTCCTCCTCTCCATAACGAACAGACCGGGGGATCAAAACTGGCAGAAACACTCATAAAGCAGTTTCACTTTAAAAATGAGTAATTCGTTGCGTCCCGGTGGCTCGGCTGCTCACCTGGTAGAGTGCATACCACAAAGGCTACCCACAGTGGCCGGGGTTCCAGTCCGACCTGGAGCCGGCATGTCATCCCCTCTCTCTCTCTCCCTGCCTTTCCTTTCTCTCTCTGTAGCGATCTGAATTCACTGAAGCTTGTTGGCAGACACATGACGTCTAGCAGTAGCTGGAAACTGAGACTGCTTACCTTTGATCCTTTAATAAATTATGGACCAGATGTTCAACAGGTTTTTCCCGGTAGCCGAATTATCCGCATAGGGCCATCCTCTCAATAACAAACAGACCAGGCGCTTAAAACCCTTAAATGAATAAAGCAGTTTCACTTTTTAAAAAAAACTGATTCACTGATGCTATTTGGTGGAAACAGGGCAGGACTTCTCCAGCTGCTAGGAGACCAAATGACACTAAAATTACATATTTCTTTCGGTTTGCGGATTACTGGAAACATTTGGGAAAATGTAAGTACACAACTAAAAAACAAATATAGGCCTAGTCATTTTTAGACATTTTACTGTGTAAAAGTTACATATTATAACTAAATATATTATTTAGGGCTGAAGGGTGTATCTGCCCAGGGCACCATACAAGCTAGAACCGCCACTGACACTGTTTGGCTAATGAGTTGAACTATATAAGACCCCAGTGAGCCAGGAATGTACCTCTGTAAGGTGACTGCTTTATCACTGTGAAAACAAGAAGAATAATTTATAAATTAAATTTATAAATTGACAATGACAACTTTTGATGCTGATGTCCCTTAATTACCTGCCTCTACCTCCAAACTTTACATAATGATTCATAGCTTGATGTTTTTTTTGTAACACAAAGAGAAAGGTGAGTTTGTATATGCTGTCTACATACATAAATACCTGCTGGGTGGAATTTTTTCCTCTAGAAGCCTTTCTCTTTTTGTAAACACAGAGTATGACTGGTATGAGAGGCAGCGTCATGTGAGCCATGCACTAAATGTTATCGGCTTTCTTAAAGTGACTGCTGATTGATGAATGGTATCAGTGACTGTGACATACTGAAATTCTTTCTCTGCCAGCTTTGGTGTAGCTTCCTGAATCCACCCTGTGCCAAAACTTGTTATTTCCTCTCTGATAATAACTACTTTAGCATTACTTGTTTGAAGTGTTTCCAAGGTATGCTAAGTCCATAAGTACCAATAAATTATCTGATGATGACAAATATGATTTTTGAAAGTAGGCTACCATGTTGTAAAGTATTATAATACTTGGCTAATGTTCCTTTGTTAAAGATAAAGATTGAATGAATACAGCTAAAATAATTTCTGGCAGAATACTTAAGGCAAAATGAATGATTGCTTTCCATTTTGGTCCTCTCTGTTTACATATTAGATCAATGTAATGTCCTTAACTCCTCTATAGACTATTATTAAGTCAAAAAATGCTTCGCTGAACGCTGGAAAAAAAAAAAGTTTTCTTCAAACAGGGTGAAAAATCTACCAGTAGGGTGTGATGCAGTCAAACTTGTTAACACGTTTTTAATACATACAAATAAAATATTCACTCTTGTTTGGAAAAGTTGACAAAGACACAGAATAATGTTCCAAAACTAATTCAACCACGTTGTTATGATGATGGTCACAACTGCGTCTATTCTCAGATATGTGCAGTAGGATGCTGTTTTTACACTGACTGACTCATGGGATATGTTTATGATGATGATGATGATAATGATGGTGGTGATGATGATGGTGGTGGTGGTGATGATGACAGCGCCTCTCTCTCTCTCTCTCTCTCTCCTCCCTCAGCAATGGCAGGTTGCGTCAACACGCTCCTCCTCTCCATATTGCCGCTGTATACGCTTCCCAGCCACATTACAGGAGCGCGGACAGGTAACCGCAATGTCGCACTTCTCTTCTGCTGTGGATCAACACTCACTGGGGGGGGGGGGGGTTCTGGCATTTAGAATAGAAACTGTACGGCTGAGGGTAGGCTGTGAGTATTGGGTGGGTGGGGGGGCGTTCAGCTGCAAGGCTGTAGCGGGATGTGAGAGCTGGGCTTCCCTCCTGCTCGCTCCCAGACTTCATGACATTATCTTTATAAATAATATGCTGCGAGTGTTTAAATAAGTAACCTCAGTTGTTTGTCTCTTGGAGAGAAGTACCGGTGTGTATCTGCTCAGTTGTGTGTCTGTCGGCGCCTCGCTGTTAATCGCAGGGTGTTTTTGGTTCGTCTTGCTAGCGGGGCTGCTGATGCTTGGAGGCTTGGACGTACAGCATCACGCTCTACCGCTATAATCAATACGCCAATCAATCAATGTGACGCTATAGGAAGCAGCAGCTGTTATAATAGACTGTACATGAGGACTCAAACCCACCTACTCTTGAGCATTTCGTGTGTGTGTGTGTATGTGTGTGTGTGTGTGTGTGTGAGAGAGAGAGAGAGAGAGACTGACTTGTGGTTTTGCTGGGAGACATGCAATGACTAATGCTTGGATAGGGGCCCACAAAGATTGGCTGGTGGATTTGTATGATGTTGCACTGTACTATTGTTTAGAGGCCTGGTGAATAACTGTGGGTGGTTCAGATCCTCCCTTAATTAGTTGATTGGCAGAAATCTGCAACTATTTTGATAACGGATTTGTTGTCTCTGTCATTTTTCAATCAAAAAGATGCCATACAGCTCCTGCGATCATCTGCTGCTTTTCATAGGCATATGATTGCAAACTGAAAATCTTTGGGTTCTGGATTAATGGTTGGATAAAACGAGGAATTTAAAGGCGCCACCTTGGACTGTGGGAAATGGAAATGTCATTTTTCCCTATTTTTTGATATTGTGGACCAACAATGAATCAATCAAGAAAATAACCTTTGGATTACTCAATAATGAAAGTATCCTGGAGAAGTTAATTTAGATCAATATGAAGTGTGAACATGCAAGATGCTGCTTTGTTTCGTCTGTGTGTCTTTTAATTTCTTATCTTGGGCATCTCAGCTGCTGTTTGGCATAAATATGAATAAGGCATCAATGTTTCAACAGCACAGGTCCGCTAAGGAGTCCAGCAAACACTCACATGGAACACTGTTCTCCTCCTCTCCTCCTCAGGATGGAGGCCCTGTTAAATGAGTGGCTATGGCAGGAGAAGTACTGGCTTCCTCCTGGTATCCGCTGGCAGGACATTGAGATGAAGGAGGAAGACGGCCGCTTTCCTCTACCCAGGGATCTCATCTACACCTTGCCACTGGCCGTCGCCTTTATAGCCCTCAGATATGTCTTTGAGAGGTGAGACACAGCTGCCTCCCATCACAGCTGGACCACAACACCACACATGCAAGATTTTCTCTTGTTTTCATTAACTTTGACTTCAACTGTGGTTGACTCACTGGAGCAGTAAGTTGTGAATGTTTATGGTAGGCCTACATGCATGAACTGAAATGTTGCAGCAGTGTCAGGGGAACAGTCAAGCACGATGATGGTGTTTGTATCTGTTGCCGCAGGTGAAAGCAAGCATGTTTAAAACGCTGTGTCTCATTTCCTATAATTTCCCCTTGACTTGCTGTGGTCATGCCATCTGACTGACGAGCTGGTAAGCTGCTTGTGTGGCTCAGAATAATGGCTCATCTACCTTTCATTAGTGGCGGGGTGGGGGGGGGGGGGGGGGGGTGGGCATCAGACATGCAGTGGAAGGCAGGCATCATGAGTAGGAAGTTTAAGCTGCTGACAGTGTGGAAGCCCTTTCTCCTCCCAGAGGAACTGGATTGGACTATAAAAAATGTGATGAGTGTGTGTGTTTGAGGAAACAGAGGATGATAATAACTGTGATATGGCAATGATGGCAGTGGTTTCCTTATAGCTGACGTAAGCCTAGGGAAGGTTAAGTCGAACTTTCTAATATTGGATGGTTACTGGTGCTGTGTTGAATCATTGTACTAATTGCTGGAAAAACAACCAGCCTCTGAACCCTGTTATAGAGGTATACCAACCACTGGGTGTTCATGAGGAAAAAAGGCAAATGGGAAAACTAATGTAAATCCCCAGGAGTGCTTATTATATCCTGCTGCTGAAGCATCTAGAGACTTTGCAGAAAAGGTCAAAACACTTCTGCGGTGACGGCAAGAGGGACTTGAATCTTATCTGAGATCGT
Organism: Seriola dumerili; assembly: GCF_002260705.1. Classification (NCBI taxonomy): domain Eukaryota; kingdom Metazoa; phylum Chordata; class Actinopteri; order Carangiformes; family Carangidae; genus Seriola; species Seriola dumerili. The sequence continues at coordinate 1,591,585 of NW_019174257.1, read as the reverse complement.
GACAATGGGCATACCTGGAAGGTGTGTTTGGTTTTCGAATATTTGGCAACTGCTCTGAAGCATCTTTTGTTGCACTTAACGCCATTCAAGGGTATGTACATTAAGGTTGCAGTTAATTAATTAGTTGATCCACAGAAAATTCTTCTTGAACTATTTATAATTCAATTCATGATCATGAAAATTTGACACTTTCTCATGTCTCAGTGTAAGAATTTGCTGCTTTTCTTGCTCTTACATTATGGTAAATTGAATATGATTGAGATTTGGACGTGTGGTCGAGCAGAGCAAAACATTTCATGAAGTCACCTCTGGTTGTAGAATATTCTGAGAGGCATTTTTCAAAAATAATTGCTAGTTGCAACCCCGATTTAAATTACAGGTTAAAATACTGCCATTAGAATAGTAAGGTGATGCACATATCCAGAATTAGTTCATATGAACGAGCCCTTAAAGGTTCACTGTCCAAGCCAAGTGATGTTTCCATGTATGTGGTCATTTGTTTACAGAGCATTTTCTGGGCACAACTTTACCACTATTCTGCAATAGTAATATTTGATAATAAATTAAATCTATTGAACCACCAATATTATGAATATCTCACTGACCTTAATTTACTTATATCATGACATTTAAGAACATTTCAGAATCACATGAAATTGTAAGCAATTGGGACAAATGAGTCCGAAATTAGACGCCAGGACTGATGTATTAAAAACATGTTATCATTACACTTATGTACATTTAAGGTAAATTTACCGTGTTTTAAATAATATCATCGAGCCATATGATGTTACATGTGGGAAAGGATTACTGTGACATTTCTATAGTCGTTTAGAGTATTCTCCTGTTTCCCCATGAATACAATCAATAGTTTGAAACAAATGCTTTCCCAACTCTCTGTTAATAGCATTGAGGTTTTGTTTAGGCTCAGAAGTGCGTGACTGTAAGCTGATACCTAAAAACAACACCGCTGTCAAGAGCAACTTCACAGTCAGCTTGACTGTACACTTATCTAGTTTTGCTGGTAACAGGACAGGAATCTGGAATGACGAAGACGGGATGCATAGACACACGATGGATGGACAGATAGGCTTGTTTTTGCATGCTTTCCCTTATCGGCTACTGTATTATCTGCCCTAATGATGAACTGTGCGAGCTTGCTTGGCACAGGCTGTGTTTGTACCTTCGTTAGGTATTCATTAGTTAGAGTATTAGAGAAGTAACATTAGCTGTATTAGTAGCATTCAGGGGTGAGTGGACATCAGCATGCGCCTGTGTGTGTTGCAGAGGTGGGCATCTATGTGTTGTGTTTGTTAGTTGTGGCGGTGGACAGTGGAGCCGTGAGGTGGTGTTTCTTACATCTGAGGAGCCGTCAGTCAGCTGGAAGGTGAAAAGGTGTGTCTTCATTTGATCGTCCCAGGCCACAGCTGTTTGCCTGTGTTGTGGTCGGGGTGTGCGAGGGTGTTTTGTGTGTGTTCTGGTTATAGAGTTCCTGTAACCAGAGACTGTGTGTCTCTGTGTAAAGCTGCCCTGACCTTCTCATTCTCTCTGATCTCTACCTCCCTGCCCACTTCAGCATGATTATCTCTGAGATAGAGTTACACACGTGAATATGCACTTGCACACACACACACACACTTATCAAAACATCTCACCTGTGCTTCTGCACTCACGTTGTCTTCTCTGATGCTCTATCTGTCTCCCATCTCTCTGAAAGACACACACATGCAGATCAAATGTTTCTTGATGTCATATCAGTTCATGGCATAGGCTGTCTGACCAAATATCACAATACGCCCATGGGAGTGGCTCTACATGCTGTCAGGAGCAGTATAATGAGCTGTTTTGTTGCCGTTACTCTGTACTGTACCGTGGTGGGATCCCATTGGACAGCTGTTGATGTCACCTCACTAGTTCCTCCGGGATTATAATCCAGTTTGTTGAACAATCAAGACTGTAGATGACGTAGAAAATACATTTTAGTGTTTCTTTTCTCTCCTGTCCTCTGTCCTCTCAGGCTCATCGCCGTCCCATTCAGCAAACAGTTAGGTGTGAAGGATCGGATTCGGATTCGAGCTGCTTCCATCCCGAAGCTGGAGGCCTTCTACAAACAGAACAGCCGGCAACCGTCACACGTTTGTATTTCTTTCTGCCTTCCCAAATTTTTTGCAGATGACAAAAAAATCTCTTTTGTCTCAAACCAAACCAAATCCTATTTTGCCCCCCTGCACTTGCAATTACAACTTTTCACACTCCGCAATAAGCTTTATAAGCAGGAGAAAGTACTGTTTGGATTTTTTGTCCTCTTTCCACTTGCCGGAGCTGTATGCCAGCCTGCAGTCGTAACTCAGGGCGTACTTACTGTTATAGACCAATTACTTTGGCCGATAATATTCTCATAAAAAAGTTGCTAGAATTGAGCATAAAGCAAAGATGAAACAATAAATTGCTGTTTTTAGTAGCAATGCAAATGTATTAATTCATTCATTTATTGGTTTGTTTAAAAGGGACACTGCACCTTAATAATCATTGCTGTTAACACGTTAGAGTTAGCCAAAAGGCTAGTTCTCATCTGTAGTTTTCTGGTCATTCTAAAAGCAAAAAAGATTAAAAGGAGCAAAAGTCACTGAAATCATTTAGCATAGATTCATAGTAAAAAGAGAGGAGAATGCGAATGTTAATTTAAAAAACATCATACACTATTATAAATTACCATTATTTACTACATCAATATAAATGTAGTTTTACTTGATCCTTGATGTCACAACCCCCCCCCCCCCCCCCACACACACACACACACACACACACACACACACTTCTGAATCCAAACCTACTACAGATGTTACAACTAGAAGTGCTCACCATGAGCTTCTCTCTGATAATGCCTAGTTTGTTTGTCCTAATGCAAACATATAGAAGTTTGCATACATTTGGTAGGCAAACAGCAGAGAGTGGAAAAGGTGGATGTGATAATGCGTGGGTATAACTAACACAGTTTCATCTGTGTTTTTTTTTTTTGTTAGTAATATCAGTGCGTCTCTGTGGATGTCAAGTGAAAAGTGAGTGTGATTCTCAAGGTTGAGTTGTTTATTAACTTGGAACAAGGAACTGTTTTTTAAAAGCAAAAAAACAGGAAATCCCCCCATGAGATTTTAAGTACTTCACCTGAGTCAGACTGAGGCGGATTGTTTTGTGTGTTACAAAGGTACAATAATTATATATTATGTAGGACATTTAAATGTGCTTTAGGTGTGTTCACATTACAGAGTGAAGAAATTATATTTCTTTTATATGCTCAACCATCTGAATGCTCATGGTTACCATTAGTTACCATTATCACCTCTTACTGTCATCATCATTAGAAATGCTACATCAGAAAATAGCAGATAATTACAATTGTTCCTTTGTGCAGAGAGTTGTGTTCCTTTCCTTTAATCAGTGAACAGGTGTGCACAAGTAACAGGGAAGTTTAGGTTCACGTGACGATTCTCCACCTTTCAATTTGTTTGGTTTCACATTGCGACACTGATGTTCCTGTGAGAACAAGCAGAGCTGTGCACCTGTCATGACAAGACATGACGTGTGTGTGTGTGTGTGTGTGTGTGTGTGTGTGTGTGTGTGTGTGTGTGTGTGTGTGTGTGTGTGTGTGTGTGTGTGTGTGTGTGTGTGTGTGTGTGTGTGTGAGAGAGAGAGAGAGTGTGTGTTTCTGTGTATGTGCGTGCATGTATGTTCAAGTACCCTGACTTATTTACATATCTTCTGTTTCCATGTGGCCTAGACTTCCAGCGGCACCTGTGTGATGCTTTTGGTGTTTGCCATGTAAATGCCACAGAAACATGAGCGAGTAAACAAAGTAGTATGAGTTTTATTTGTAAGCTGCAGGCGCCTGCACAGCACTGTCACGAGAAAATATTGCACCCCCAGTATTGTTGCCCCCCCTAATTTCATCCTTTAATACAAAACAGGGATTGTGCTACACATAGACAGCCAAATGCAAATGTGTGTGTGTTGTTGTGTCGTCCTGGCTCAGAATAACACACTCTTGTATTTAAGTCTCACTTTTTCATCAGTAACAGAAGCCCTTGTTAAGTATCAGGGTGCAGAAAGAGAGAGCAGGGAACATCAGACCAACAGTCATCATGTTACAGGCTCATCAGCACAGAACAAATGGTTGGATTAAACACATTTAATACTGTTGGAGTCATCCCCATTAACGGGTACAATATACAAGTTGTATGATCTACATTCTCCTGTTAGTAACACAACGGTCAGGGAGATCAGTAAAGTGCTCAGGCCAGTAATATATCACATCAGATAGTGAGATGACAACGTGCTGTATTAGAATACAAGTAAGGAAGCAATATTAACTTAATACATTAAAGAAGTGCAAAGTTAAGTGTAACCCTGAATGTGTGCACCCATACAATGTGTGTAAATCTGTCTCTGTGCTTCGTGTGTGTTCAGGCTGAGGTGGTGAGCTTGGGGAAGCAGTGCGGACTCTCTCAGAGAAAAATCCAGACGTGGTTCAGACACAGAAGGAACCAGGACCGACCCAGCAATACCAAAAAGTTCTGCGAGGCCTCGTGAGTTTTTTTAATTTTATTTCCTTAACGCACTTAAACGAATTAAAGCTGCAGTATGGAGCTGTAGCAGAGCAGAGCCCACCCCACCATTCAAACTAGATTTGCTCTCAACTAAACAGCAGCAACTGAGTGATTTGTGCCTGTTTACTTTGTTTACTGATCTGATTTCCTGTTACAGGATTTCTCTTCTCAGGTTTGTCATCAGTGCGCAAATTGCCTGCTGCAGATTTTATGTCCTCGGGTGCTTTTTTAAAAATGTATTTAACGTCTTTTTGTCTATTTTGTCTAGTTTGTCTACTTGTTCTTGATCATTTTAACCATACCCTCTAACAAATGATGTGTTTATTCTTATCTGTGCAGTTGGCGGTTTGCCTTCTACCTTGTAGCGTTCACAGCAGGGTTTGGCTCATTAATTAATGTAAGTCTGTTGGCCACTTGCTTTTCATATTACAGATAACAATGTCCTTATACTGAATTACACTTGCAAGCAAATAATACAATGTTTATGAATAGAAATGGACGGATGCTGGATTTATTATTTGGTGTGAGTGTAGTGGATTTATTGTGATACATACATGTAAATATTTTATAGTCCTAAGTGGTACATTGTGTATTACCCTCTGTTTGTTTACATGGGGTTTAAATAATATCCAGGATACAACTTGTTTCATGAGTTATTGTTTCCTCTGTATTCCAGACTCCATGGTTGTGGGATCACAGAGAGTGTTGGAGGGGATATCCCAAACAGGTGAGCAGGTGTTTTTTTGATTTATATAAATTTCAGAAATGTCAGTAAGTTAGAGCTCATGTTATTTTGATGTGGCATTTGTCTACAAAGGAATTGTATTGCATAGTTATACAAAATAGAGATTAAAAAATAGAAGATTAATTGTTGGACAGAAAATTAGTGATAACAGTTTTCATAACTGATCAATTGATCAAGCTAAAATGTCAAACATCCAGTTGATCCGGCTTCTCAAATATGAGACTTTGTTTGTTTTCTTTGTCAAACAAAACAAGAAATTTGAAAATACACCTTGGACTCTGGAACTTTTTTGAAAATTTATTAGACTGAATCATTAAACAGTGAATTGAAAAACACAAGGATCAACCTTGTCTCAAGCGCAACATGGACATACAATAATAAAAAGTGAGTGGGAAAAACAATAGCTGGGAGTGAACCAACAAAAAGTCTGTACAAAGATTTGGCCACAGCAGACTTTGGATTTATAACACAGACTGGTCAGCACACTCCACCCACCCACTAACTTTCATCTCCATTCCTTCACTTCCTTTACAGTCAGCCTGAATGCTTTTTTCTTTCCAGATTTTTTCTTTTTTTTTTTTTACCCTGAGTAAGAAAAGCTAATATCTCTGTGCTGATGACAGTTGCCTGCAGGTCGGCATTCCTCCGGGGGGAGCCAGCCCTTCCTCGTGGGGTCATGACCACGAACAGAGAAAACAGTAGAAAAAATGCACAGCCACACATCTCTCTATCTGCAGTTTGACTGATTGCAGCCCCTGCAGGCAATACTGCCGCTGACCTTTTTGCCTCTTCGGAGGTCTTGTCGTCTTTGACAGAGAGAAAGGATGTGTTTTTCAGGGTTAAATGCCTCAGTCAACTTCCTTCCATTGTGTTACTGCAGACTTTGAGTGCTGTGTGTTCTGCGAGAAGTGTTTTGACTTAAGATAGCACACCACCACTTTTCTTTGATTAAAAAACACTTCCTGTTTTAGAGATCAGGGTCACACATTTGTTCATATGTGCTCTATAGGGGAATGTGAGGGAAGTTCTTATATGACCATGCAGAGCTTTGGGAACACTGAACACTTGCTCAACTTCAGCGCCACTGCACATGCAGGAGGGGGCAAAGTCAGTCTGCGATATCAGCTCATTCTACTCTTTCAGCTTTTGAACAACATATAGTTGATCAAACATGCGTTGTTTTCTGAGCAGTTTCACAAAATGTATGGCGAGTGTTCTGCTTCAGAAAAGCTTCAAAACACAGCTAGAGTGTGTTTTCCTGAGGCTGCACAGAGAAGCAGGGTGATGGAGATGCTTCCACATAGCACTGTATGTCACTTTTCACTAATTGTGTCTCTCTTCTTCTCTCTCTTTTTTTTTTTTTTTTTTTTTTAAGCCCGTGGCTGAGGCTCATTACTGGTATTACATCCTGGAAATGGGTTTCTATTTGTCGCTGCTCATGTGCGTCTCTGTGGATGTCAAGCGAAAAGTGAGTGTGATTTTCAAGGTTGAGTTGTTTGTTAACTCAGAACAAGGAACTGTAAGGAACAAAAAAACAGGAAATTCCCCCATGAGATTTTAAGTACTTCACCTGAGTCAGACTGAGACGAATTGTTTTGTGTGTTACAAAGGTACAATGATTATATATTACATAGAACATTTAAATGTGTGTTAGGTGTGTTCACATTACAGTGTGAGGAAATTATATTTCCTTTATATGCTCAACCATCTGAATGCTCATGGTTACCATTAGTTACCATTATCGCCTCTTACTGTCATCATCATTAGAAATGCTTAGAAAAGTTCAACTCTGCATCAGAAAATAGCAGATAATTATGTACCGTAATATGTACCGTCCCACACACACACACACACACACACACCTAAAACCTCAGAGTAACAAGATGCTGCTTTTCAGATGGTTTCCTCTGCATTTCCTCTTATTTTGTGCCTGAGATCTGAACTTTCAGTCAAATGGTCAAAAGCTAAATGTCATCACTCACACTCTAAGTCTTGTGTTTTCCACAGTGAAATCCAACCCTTGTTTTTCTCTTGTGTGATTATACTTAATGCGGATTAAGCACTGGATTATCTGCTATTACATCATAACTTTGTGTACTTCACATTTGCTCTTGTTTTAAAACTGAATTTGGCAGGATTTAAAATCTTTCATAAGACACTTGGCACATACTGTGACATAAACTGAAATGAAAACTTGATATAAGAACTTGATTTACTCCAGACCTATCAAAAGGAACTCGACAAATGTTTAAATCTTTGCTAAACTACTCTTTGCTGTATTGCTAAACTGTATTTTTGTGCATAAATTTTTAGAATTGATCACTGTAGTTCAGCAGGAAACCATTTGAAATGTCTGCTCCTGCTGCTGCTTCAGCTTTTTCAGGCAGTTTCTTTAAGCTTGTACGAAAAAATAAGGTGGTTTCGTGTGATTCCCAAGAGGCTTCAAAGCTGCTGATCAGAAATATTTGAGGTTCAGACACAGAAACACATTACTGCAGACAACATGTAAATCTGCCTTTCCAATACACAACTGGGCACAACTGATGAACAAGACCACAGAGGGAGAGCTGCTGACGTCAAGGTTAGGCTTTTGTACGTTCTCCTCATGCTGTGTGGTCTGCGTGTGTGTGTGTGTGTGTGTGTTTTCATGTGTGTGTGTGTGTGTGTGTGTGTGTGTGTTTTCATGTGTGTGTGTTCCAGGATTTCAAGGAGCAGGTAATTCATCACATTGCCACCATTTTCCTCGTTGGTTTCTCCTACTGTGCCAACTATGTGAGAGTTGGAACTCTGGTGATGCTGGTGCATGACTCCTCTGACTTCCTTCTCGAGGTAAAACACCACACCTGATCATGTACTTTTAGACTTAGAACAAGAAAATACATCATTAAAATATGTTGAAAGTTGAATTAACTGTCTAGTCATGCTCAGTGCTTTGACCTTCCAAAAACCATTACACGAAGGGGAACTTGACTTGAATACAGCCATTGTGTTAACACAGAGTTAACTACTTATACCCCTGTGTCTGGTATGAACTGCACTGTACACGGAAAAGCATTATGGCCTATGGTAAAGACAAAAAATACCCTTTGTAAAATAGTTCTTGCCTGTGAGACAATGAGTCCATTGTCATTATATTTTCCCAGGTGTCACATTTCACTGATAACATCTGAAAATCAAGATTGTCAGCAGGAAATATTTAGAGCGAGTCACGTGACCTCAGGCGTGACTGGGTGTCGTCTGGCGTCTGATAAATCATAAAGAGACAATAATGAGGACGTCATACTCAGCCAGTAGCTCCGCACAGCCAGGTGTAGGTTTCTGAGAAGAGTGCTATTTACCGTCTACGATAATCACAGTGTGGCCTTTGAAAGTCTATTCTAAACTCAACTGCCTCAATTCATTCACCTATGTCCAGGCATTGATTTTATATTTGTTATCACATGCAAATGATGAGCATCTAATTGTGGAGAAAAAGCTTTGAATTTCCTTTTGTAGCTTTTTGTTGCTACTAGAATTTCATACCTCAGGTTAGACAACACCGTTTAAAGTATGTTTTCCTTGTTCCATTGCTTGAATTTTTCAATTAAACATTTGGTAGTGGAGCGAATGCCATTAATATTGCATAGTTTACCACAAATCAAGATTGGTTGCATTATCAGGGTGGGTAGTGTTAGCAGATAGGAAGACTTTCCTGCAGCTAAAAGGTTGTCTGTGTAACCGTCCACTGGATTCTGACACGTTTTCTTTGAACAAAACAATGAAACTTTTTTAAGAGTGTTTGTTCACGTTTTTGTGCATTTACTAATAACTAACAAGGACTGTATTTCTTTTTCTTACAAAAGTCTGCTAAGATGTTTCACTATGCCGGCTGGACGAGGACGTGTGACTCGCTGTTTGTCGTCTTTGCTCTCATCTTCCTTGTAACAAGGCTGGTGGTGTTTCCTGGCAGGTAAGACATTATATCAGCATTTCGCAGATATATTCGTGTCGGTGTACATGTTACCTGAAAAGTGACAAAATATTAGAGTGCAGGAATGTCAAACTATGTTTGAGGTAATTTAACCATTACACAGTTTGTCCACCAGAGAGCACAGACGATGTTGATTTGTCTACAGTAAAATATTCACCCCAGGGGTCAAAGTTAGAAGGAATGTTAAGATGTTTGTTTATGCTATGTGTTTATGTTTAAAAAATGATGATCAACTGATGTATTGTTATTTTTTAAACTCTAAATATTCACATCTGTATCAGCCTCAAACCTAATTTTGGATTTGCATTTCTGTTACCAGATGTCAGAATGTTTTTAGAAACATGTCACATCACATGTTACCTCAAACTGCCAAACAATCTCAAACTGTTTATGCAGTGATCAATTGGTTTGGAAATCTGTATCCTAGCAATAATTCAGCAAGTCAAAATTCACTCAGTGTTTTGTATTGTTAATGTTTTGAAAGTTGTTTTTGTAGCCCCTGCAGTCTGTACTCATGTTTTGTTAGACTTGTCAAGGATCTGCTCCGTTGGTCTCGAGCATCTAATTGTGTCTCATGTTTTCACATCTTTGCTCCTTACTCTCTCTGTCTCACACCAACTTCACATCACTGGTTTCTTAGCTCAGACCAGAAGGTTCACAGATCCTGGCAAAGAGTTGATTTTGTCATTTAAGAAACAGAACTTGCTCTTAACTTTTCAAGGGATCAAAGCCGTCAAGTACCACGAGCCTGGGTCAAAACTGACTGTGTATTATTGTGTTTGTTTTACAGAGTCATCCACACAACGCTGGTGGTGTCTCTCGAATTCTTCCAGCCCTTCTTTGGTTATTATTTCTTCAATGCCCTGCTGCTAATTCTGCAAGCCCTGCACGTCTTCTGGGCATATCTCATCCTGCGTATGGTCTACAAGTTTGTGTTCTTGGGCAAGGTAAGAGGAGTACATTGTTAAACCAGCAAATTATGGGGCCCAAGATCACAAAATTGTTCATCCTGTTTTCATTTTTTCTCCGTAGGTTGAGCGTGATGAACGCAGTGATGAGGAGAGTGAGGTGGATGATGAAGAGGAGGAGGAGGAACCGGAGGAAGAAGGGGACGAATGCAGCTGGGAGCAAAGGAAGGGTGCAATTAACTCCAAATTGGCATCGCTGGCTAACAACTGTGTCCTGAACAACCTGACCAACCAGAGGAATATAAACAGCAGACTGCCCAAAGCCAGATAGTGGAGGAGCCCCCTTCCTCGTCTACCAAGCCTCACTGGAAAAATATGGAGATGATCTTATTTCTGACATACGATAACTTCATGCGGCTTGTGAACATCCAGCATGGTCCATTGATGATTTCACATCAGGGTAGGTCTGCATCCTGCTGATCTTCAAAAAAGAGGGCGAAGAAGCACAGATGATTGTAAATCTGCACACCCAGTGTGAGATTAGGAAGAAACGCCATCATTACTGTCACCCATACCACTGCATATTGTAAAAAAATTCATTGGCAAGGAGACATTAAAAATCTCCTTACATCTAATAACAATTATATGTTTTATTTGTATTTATGCTGTTTGTTTTCATTGTATTATATTAGCTTGTTTGTATGTACCTATGGATAGAAACTGTGCTACAATTCATTTATCCTTTCTTTGGTCACCAAGAGAAACTAAATGTTTTTATACAGGATCAAGCTGTTACCTAATATGTGTTATAATATGTTTCAAACAGAGGAAACTAAAGCTAGAATGAGGTAGTTATTCACTCCCCCAGCTTTGTATCCACATACACAGTATGGCTGATTGTACAGAGACTATGAAAAACATTGATTGTAGTAAATCTGTTGACAAACCACTTTATAGACTATTTTTATGAACCATTTACTCAACAGGTAATTTTTACATTGTTTTAATCTGTGGCAGAAATGCATAAAAGTTCATTAGGAACTATGAAAAAATTATATTTTTCTGTGATAGGATTTGATTTAGTCAGTTCAGTTCAGTTCTTAGAAGAGATGTGGTGCCCCCTGGTGCACAGAGAAGAACGTAGCCTTGTAGTGAAGACTGATAAAATTATGCCTTTAGAGAAAAAAATGTACTGCTCCTAGAAATATGGGCTTGAATCAGATGTGTATGTGTGTGTATGTGTGTGTGTCTGTGTGTGTCTGTGTGTGTCTGTGTGTGTATGTGTTTCATTTTCTACTTTAAACATTATGACAGGCAGCATGATTTCTCAACGAGGTTTTTGTTAAAGTTTGCTCTACTGTACTTTGTTTTGTGCCTTGGCTGCTGTTTTTAAACCAATCTGTGACAAGCACTTGATATTAAGCTCTGTGTGTTAGTAGGATTACCTTTACTGGACAAACACATTGACCAGGCCTTACTGTGACTTGTTTTAACGTTTTGCTTGTATTGCTGGTCAGACGGGCAGCACCTGGGCAAGCCATGAAGAGTGTGGGCATTAGATAGGCATCAGTGAAGACGTGAGATATGTTAGACAGTGAAGTCTACAAAGGTCAAACGCTTTAAGGCTCAGATTGAGAAAAGTCTCAGAGAAATGTGAAGTTTTAATTGTTTTTTTATAAAAGCTGAGGGCATATTTTGATATGACTAGACTGGGGTCTAATACCGTACTGGGTAGAAAGAGATCATTGGATTTTACATGTATTCATCCAACATACTGGAACACACACCTGACATGAGTCATTATCTATAATGTTGTTTGGCTCCAGGTTTGTATGTTCTTGATTGTCAGTACAATACAACACAGAGATATTGTTCATAAAATGCATTATACTCATACACAGTGTCATTCACGATCAAAAAGTCAGTAAGGGCAACTCTTTCAGATATGTAGTTGCTGTCCCCACAAACTGCATCTAAGACAAGTGTGACAGGAGTAGAAACAGGGCTGTGTCTGACTCTGACGAGGGACTTAAGTAGCACTGAGACCCACAGTACAAAGTGGGATTGAAAATGAGTTTGTAGAGCACTTAAAGGGCTGATCCGCTGAATTACACACGTATGACCATCACTACGATATTTTTTTTTTTTTTTTTTAGTAAAGATAGATATAAAGAACATCAACTAACAAATAGCAGGATGTTTCCACTTAAGTTACACTTGAGTGTTCTCTTATGAGTGTACACGGATGCTTTGTTGATTGTGTTGGAAGTTTTAATAAATTACTTCTACTGAAGAAATTACAGCTAATGCCTTATTTTGTCTGTTTTAAAAGTCTTGAATAAGTGTTTATTCAGTCCATTTTTTCATTGAGGCTTTCATGAAACAGCTTTTCATTTTTACATTTATTTCAACAAAAAAAAAATCACAACCTCTTACATAAAAATCTGTTCTGTTCGTGTTATTTGTGTTCTCTTAAAGGCAAGAATGACATGTCTAGTATACATGACCACACATATTGTGACGCAGTGCAAATTAAAATCATTTCATTCAGTCACATCACACACCATCACATGACCATTCTCATGGTGACACACCCTCTGAGGGGAACAGGGCAGGGTATGGCATCATCTACCTCAATGCAAGTGTCTATGTAAGGGTCCATCAGCACCATGTTGGGGAATGTTTTGTTACTCTTCCTCTCGCTGACCAGGTATATCTGCCCGCTGACTGTGGTGCAGCCACAGAAGAACTTCCTGTCCAGAGATTCCTCCTCCAGCACAGTCCACTCGTCTGTCTCCACGTCAAAACGCAAGGTTTGGCCTCCAAACAGGTAGAGGGCACCATTGAGCTCAGTGGCAACCAGGTCATATCTAGGAATAAGTTAAAAAAAGATGAAGTTTTTTTTCGCAACCAATTATCCTGCTAATTAAACTCTTTATTTTGAAACAATAGAACAATAAAGAAATGTAATTTTAACAACGTTAAAGTGACAGAAGAGCTGAGAAGTCATTACTTTACTGGAAATTCACTCACCGTGGAAATGGAGAATAGGAGACCACATCCCACTGATCCTCCTTCACCACATATCTCTGAATTCCACTATACACCTCCCCGTTTTCATCCAGGCCACACGCCACGTAGATACACGATGCCAGAGCAGCAGTGGCTGCCCTCTCCACAGCCCTAACCATGGGTTCGACCTCCTCCCAACCCTCCTTTGACCCCAGGACCAACCTTTCTACATCATCCACAACCCCTTCATCCATACTACCACCCAGGACATACAGTACTGAGTCCAGCCCTATGGAGCAGTGGCTGTGCCTGGACTTCTGCAGGGCTGGCGCATCCACCCAGCGCTGGTTCCCACATTCATATACCCTGACCCAGTCCACACTGAACCACAGCACGTCCCGGAAGTAACCGCCTGTCACAACCACATTGTCACCTACATAATGAGAAAATAAACAAAATATAGTGTGAAAAAATAGATGACAATTTGAATGTTCAGTATGTTTCATTAGGTCATTTGCCTTTTAATATGAAAACTGACTGATGAAACCCTGTAAATACACATTAAGCCTCTCACTCATCATCAGTTTCATTACTGCACTCATCTCCATCATCATGAACATCATCATTCTCATTACCCAAACATTACCTACTGCAGCTACTGAGTACTGTGTGAGGTTCTTCCTCTGCAGAGGTGCACAGCTCTGCCATCTACCACTGAGCGGGTGAAATTGGTACAGTGGCTGTTGCTCCTGATCGTGAGGTCCGCCCAGGACAAAGAGGGTTTCTCTGGCCCTGGTCCTCCTCATTGACTTGCCCATTGACCAAGATGCTGGGAAATGTTCATTCAGCATGCAAATGAGCTTGGCTCTAGGGTCAGAGCTTTTCATTCTGGTCAAAAGTTGAGTGATGAACGGTAAAGAGAGAGACTCAGGCCTCACGAGCTCAATGAGCTCCAAAAAGTGTTCTTCTCGTTTAGGGTCAAATGACACCCAACGTAGGGTGGCTTCCAGGGCCAGATCATCTTTATGGATGGTCAGGTCATCGCTGGCAAGAAGATTTGCTATGGTATCCTTAGACAGGGACAGGAAGTCTTCTTCAGCAACGACAGCAGAAAAGTGTGTGAGCACCACCTGTCGTGCCACGATGTAGAGCTGAGTGCAGCCCAGCTGCCAGGCATAAGCCATCATTCCCAAACAATTACTGAGGTGCAGCTCACGCTCCAGGAACTTGCAGCACAGCAGCCTGGCTCGCTCAAGCTGGAGGAAGTCTGCAGTCTCAAGGATCCCCAGAACATTTTCTCTGTCCAAAGCCAGTCTGGATGTCCTGCTGTGATCCATCAAGACTCTGAAATGCCGCAGACTCAAACCTTTAATTTCAATTTTCCTTTTGCTGCTCTCTACACCACACCCGAAGAACAGGGCCCTGAAGTAGGGACTCTGGTGGGCCAGACATTGGCGGCTGACATAAAAACTCTCACCTTCTACCCGTGGAGTAGCATCAGGGATATCAGGCTCAGAGTGTTTCACATGTAAAGTGGATTCATCCTCCTCCAGTCTGTTTATCCGCTCAGAGAGAACTGTCAGTCTCTGAGGTGGCAGCTCAGCGTCAGCTCTGTGGGCCATGTCACAACAAACAACCACACCAGCCATACTCTACGCAGTGCCTCGTCCTCCTTCTGGTTTACAACACACCAGCTGGTGGTATTAATAGACTTTCCCCCTGACTGACTGTTGGCTGTAGGCAACAAGGGAAAGGAGGTCAGTTTGAAAACAGGTGCTAATTATAACATAAGCAGGCCAAGGACCTACAATGTAACACTAGTTTTTCATCATTAAACTTTCTCATTTTCTTTCTGAGTAAATTAATAATAGAGTCAACAAACCAATGACGTCAGCGACAGGCGCTCAACGATTTGATTGGTGGAACATTTCTGAGGTCAAAGTTTAACTTCCGTGTCACACAGCTAACATGGCGGTGAGTTCGTATGGTTTTCTTTTTCATTCAAACACATTTTCACCTGTGCGACCGTAAACGTTCTCGGGTATATTCTTAGCCTGTAATTGTTTTGGCGAACATGACATGAGACGTAAAACTGCTCCTCCATATATTATATATGTCGTTTCTGGTGCATTTGCTAACTTCACTAGCCAGGCAGAGCTAACCTCAGGCTAAGTTAGTGTTTGTGTGCGGTTAGCTCGCATGTGACTCACAATAATGTCCTCTTGCACTGTATAGGATAAAGAGAAGAAGAAAAAGGAGAGCATCTTCGACTTGTCAAAATACATCGACAAGCCGATTCGCGTGAAGTTTCAAGGAGGACGAGAGGGTAGGTGGATTAATCCAGCTAGTAGGCTAATGCTAACCAAACTAGCCAGTGGAAAGAGAAGCCAACGGTACACGTATGAGCTTTGTTTGATCTTGACTAATGCAAGCTTTACAATGTGTGTTTCCCTTTCAGCCAGCGGTGTCCTGAAAGGGTTTGATCCTCTGCTGAACCTGGTGCTCGACGGCACAATCGAGTATATGCGTGGTAAGTGGATGTAAAGTAGATGGCTGGCTGGGACAAAGAAACATTGAAAAGAAACTGTATGGATGGATGTCATAACTTGGCTGGATGACTGGCAGAAAAAAAAGAACCGCACACAGTACACAACTCTACCGACATGTGTAACCTGTTGTTTTGTCAAAATATGTTACCTTTTATTTGTGTTTCCCTTAACCTGAACTCAGCTTTAAGCTTTACCCAAACAAGTCATCTCTGCAGTGCCGAACCATATCCTATAATTAACCTAAATTATCCCCTGGACCCAGCCACCGAGGGCAGGACCAGGGGAAACACTCTGTGAAAGGGGAATCGAACTTTGACACAAGTGTGAAAATACTGCAGCAACACCACCGGCGATGATGTCTGTGCTGAATATGGCAGTTCTGTTCCATTGCTGTGTTTAGTCTCCCAGTCAAAAGAGGACATTGATACATGATCTGTTTTCCATGTATGTAGAGGACAATGGCACTTTCATGACGGGTAATGAATGTTGCCTGCTCGTGGACAAGGAAATTTTAAATTGTCGTCGTCCACTGGCCCAAATAAAGGGCTTATGTTCACAAAGCAATGTCGAATTTGGAAAAATGTTGCTGACTGAAATTGATCAAATTAAATTATAAAATGTGAATGATCCTTCTTCTCAGTAATGGTTCCCTTGATGGCACAAGTGGTTAACATTGTGGTTAATTGAAAGCATAACATACAACAAATGCTCCTGGGCTAGGTTCAGCTAAATTAAACATCTGCGGTTTTTTCAACTGTATTGACTATGGCCGATAATCCTCATATTCACACCAGATTTTGTAGGAAATTGGATTTTTACGTCACCTCCTATGAGGTATAGTATGTGCAGTACGTTTTCTGATATGTAAGACAACACTTTGGTACAGATTCAACTTGGGAGTCCATAGTGTTCCTTGAACATAAAATAATCATACGCACAAACAGCCACACCACATATGTTTTTTATTAAGGCTGAAAAAGGGAGAGGCACATACAGTATAGTGACTCATACAGAATTAGATATCAGATGGTTTCCTGTGAAGCCCAGTTTTGAATCAGCTTGCACAAGTGGCATAATTGGACATGTGTTTGTATCGGCATTTCAGTTTCAATTCAGTAAGAACTGACTGATTTAAATAATGTGACACTTTAAACTTAAATTCTTGTGTGTCTGTAACCCTTGTGTATCCAGATCCAGATGACCAGCTGAAGCTGACAGAAGACACCAGGCAGCTGGGGCTGGTGGTCTGCAGAGGAACCTCTGTGGTGCTAATCTGTCCTCAGGACGGCATGGAGGCCATACCAAACCCGTTCATACAGCAACAGGACGGCTAACACACACACAGTCTGTTGCCTGATGAGTTGCAGATGCACACACACACACAACCATCCACACACTTGCATATTTTGATGTTTTTGTTGTTTTAATTTGTTTTAATCATCACAGTAATAATGAATACAACAAGACAATTTTCTGTTGTTAAAAATAATAAGTTGACCAGCAAAAGGACATTTATAAGCACTTCACTTTTGTTTCTGTCTGTGGTGGGCAAATTTTCAAAGATTTGAGTTGTAAAGAGCCCACACGTGTGGGAAGTGTTAACAGTACTGTTTTCCTTTTATCCAGAATAAGTAAACTTTTTACTTTTTGTTGTTTTTGATAAAAAAATAAAATGAAAATGTATGTTTGGTCTTGTAAGTTTGTTTTCCCTTGTTGTACATTTAGGATGTCTGGATGAAGAACTGAGATGGCAGAATAAGAAAGTACTGTTGTTTTTTTTTTATGTGATTGAGAGAACTTTGAACGTTGCACATGTTTTGCATAAATGAGCTCCAGTGTTGAGTCAAACAGCCCAGCTGTCTGCCCACTGTACAGTTACCCTGTACAGAGTTTCTATATTTAGCAATTAGGGCAGGAGTTCTGAAATATTGGTTTTGACCAGTCAAACCATCCAATATGGACTCTTGGTTAATTCATGGCCAGACAGGCATGTTTCTTCCCATTTATTAAAAATAACTATTCAATTCCAGTTCCTGTCAGTTTTAACTTTCTGAAGCTTTATTGTTGAAATCATGTTCCGGTGCCCTATGAAACCCTGAAATTATCTTTTTTTTTTTTTCTTTTTTTTTTTCAACTTTTTGTCCTCACATCTTATAAAAAGCTGAAAAGATAATGCCTGACTTTAGATATAATGATCTTCAGCCGGAAAATTTAAATTCTTGACTTGAAGTTGTTGAAATGAGTTTAGTATTTGTCCTTAAAGTAAATGGGCCCCTGTCCTTCCATTTCTTAAAGCCAGATTCAGTGTGAAATGGGGGGGGGGATTCTGAATTTATTACAATTGTAGTAGCTCTTGATCTTTAAACACATTTAGAGGAATAAAGGGAGTGTGTGTGAGAGAGAGAGAAGATAAGCCATTCAAGCCTTTCTGCACACATACAAAGAGGCATTTGTGGTATTAACTGCTCTGAGTTGAAAGTGTTTTCAAGCAGGGTGGAGGAATAATGAAGAGTAAACTTTGTTAGGATTGTTTCTTTAGGGTGGGTGGCAGGATGGACTCTGTAGGCTGTTACAAATGTACTTTTGTTAAAATACTATATAAAATTTGTTATTTTAAATCAGAGGCTAATTACTCCTCAGATTATTTCTCTGAGGAACAATACATCCTGAGCTGGGCTCCAGATTTCACTTAATATTACTCAGATATGTGAATATCCAACATAGTTGTATACTGTATATTTGACTTGCAGCCAAAAGGAATAATTCCAGGAGGCTTCGCTCCTCCTCTGATGCTCAGTCACTGTGTCAATGGGCCACAGACAGGCAGCAGCTGGAATCTGTACCGAGCTCCACAGCAGAGCGTGTAGATTTTTTTTATGCCCAGTTTTTTTTTCTGGCATTACTTTTCTGTGACGCGCGTTGCGTAAAGAGGAGTGCCGCCTCTGTGTTATTTACCTGGCTATCTCTCAGGTGACAGTGGAAATGCCTGTACACATTGGTGTGTAACTAAAGGGATGAAGACCGATGGGAGGAGGGTCGGTCGGGGATTTTTGAGAAGCCGAGTCAACAGTAAAGTAAACTGAACAGGTTAGTTACCTGCGGGACGGGCACGGCACGCCCCTTTGGCAGGTGGAACAAATAGCGGGTCCCTCGGTCCTGTCCCTTGTCTTCTTCCATCCATGTAGCTGTGTAGCCGGTCATGCAGTGAGGACTGCGGGATATCGTGAATGTCAGTGTTCAGAGGAATGAGAGAGGAAAGAACGAGGTGAGTGAGTTTGCTTCAGAACATAAAGCCTGTATTGTTAAATGTCCCACAGTGCGGAGCACCTACGGTCACTGTGCGTAATTGGCTGGTGCAGTGAATATCTTCACCGCAGGCGTTGATTCATTTAAATCTTGTTATCTGTAAAAGTTAAGGAAAGTTTTCTTTATTTGTCTTTTCGTTGTTGTGATCTTTCTCCACATGATTGCAATGATTTTTAACATGGCCACCCTGGTCTTCTCCTCGCAGACCTCAGCCAGCTCCCGAACAGAATTACTGATTAATGTCTTTTTTTCAGTAGCCTATAACCCTTTTCTCAGATGCGTGTGGTTAATTTTTCTTTTTCTATTGATGTGATGCACACAACTGGATTTGCTTTTAAGCCACGTGTCTCCACAGTTGGTTACAATGTCATTGTTTTGATCATTTCACAAATAAGTGGGATCTCTTTCAGGAACACCATACCCCTTAATGTAGAATATTGTTTGTGTAAGTGACAAAAGTCATGTCTGTGGATCACTTATTTAAGTATTTATAAGCTACTACATATGGGTGGGCAGAAGTTCTGTATTACTCAGTACAGTTTTTATTTATTTATATCAAGAGATGATGTAAGAATTTTGTTAGTTTCTCACAAGTCTGTTCATGTTTCTATGCTACATGTTTTGCATAAATGTGATTTTGCATATTTCATATTCTATATACTAATATCATGAGAAAATGTTTATCTTCATTATGAAATTGATTTAGATCAGTGTCCAGCCCAGCCTACTGCATGACTGTGTTACCTATACCTCCATTAATGACATGTCATTCTACTTTTATATTATAGTATTATGTCTTTTCAGGACATACAGTACAGCTGTTTTCACTGTATTCTTATCAGGCCTGGATCATTTTGTGTGTTGGGCATGATGACACTGGAGACACTGGAATGTGAGCTGTGAGGTTGGTGCTGTGAATCCAACATGGAGGTGAAGAAGGATGGAGGAGGAGGAGGAGGAGGAGGAGGGCCGTGGTCTTCTTCCCCTGCCTGCTACAGGAGCACTGTCATAGCCTTGCTCCTCTTCTTCCTAGTTATCGGAGTCTTTGTAGGCCTGCTCATTGGTGCGTCCACAAACAGTGCTGTCCGATTTACCCCACAATCACAGACTATACTTTTCATTTGTAATTCTTAATAAGGGTTAACCACTTCTCCTTTGTTGTTACCAGCATACCTGGTGCAAGAGCAGCACTATTTCATGGAGACGGTGGAGCTGAGGGGTCTGAAGTATGATCCTGTTTTGCAGGATGAGAACTCTGGTTTCTCCATAGTACTGTCCTCAGTTTTAAAGTCCAAGGTTAGTCTTGACTGTAACTGATGAAAGGTCAATATTTCCTCTAAAGGGGAAAAAAAAGGATTTAAAAGGATTTTTACTTTCTTACAGATTAAAAATGTCTTCACTGCCTCATCAATATCACATCACTACATTGATTGTAGTATTGTTGCCTATGGGTAAGTGAGAGCTAAACTAAGGCAGATCATTTATTCTAAGTGAAAAAGAGTGTAGGAGATTAAGCAAACAACACTGTGTTCTTCCTCTTCCTTCCAGTAACATTAATGGTGACGTGATGGTGACGTTCAGACTGGTCTTCGCGGTCTCCAAGGTGCAGCAGTATTCAGACAGTTTTGTCCAGGACTTGCTGAGAGCAGGGCTCAGCTCAGTAATGCACGGGACACTGCTAGAGGTGCCAGAATTTGGACAGATCAGCACTATCATCTTACTGGGTAGTAAAAACTACACTGTCATCAGTTGACTGTCTGTGACCTCCACAGACTTCACAGGATCTAATGTTTTGCTTTCCTTTCCTTCCTAGGTGCCAGTGGGAAGTCATTTTATGCTGTTGGAGATGAGATGATAGGTGAGTTGGTGAGAATGGTACCTGTAAATCTGTATGTGTTTACACCCGCTTAGAATAGTAGAATTGTTTTTCATATTAATGTAAGCTGTGTTAAATGATTGATTAACTGCGTACAAATGTGCATACAAATCCTCCCCCTTGATTTTTCTGAAAAAAATCAAAATCACCTCATTTGGAGATAGAGGTATTTATTTTGGAAAAGGACCTTAAGTGAGATCAAGTAATCATCAGTCTGGGATTTTCTCGTTAAAAATTGTTCTAATTTCTTTGATTCACTCCTCCAACCTCCATCTAATCCGTTTTCCAATCGTCTGGGTTCTTCAGCCAGGTGTCCTGACAACACGTTCACTTGTGACAATGGAGAGTGTGTCACCAAATTAAATCCAGAGTGTGACTTCATCCCCGACTGTGCAGATGGATCCGATGAAGCTCGTTGTGGTGAATGACTCTTGAAACTACCATTTTGACCATTTAACCACTGTCCTTTTAAGCCTCATTGTTCGATTTTCTCAAATTCTTTTTCGGTTGTTTTTGGTATAAAAGTACAAACTGTGTACTGTATATATACTGACTGCTCATATTTGAGGTAATTGACTGCACTTTCCCCCTCAGCCTGCGGTACACGTCCTGCCATGGGGAGTCGGGTGGTGGGAGGTGAGGATGCTCGGGAGGGGGAGCTGCCGTGGCAGGTCAGTCTTAGGCTCCATGGACGCCACACCTGTGGAGCCTCCATCATCAACGAACGCTGGCTGGTCAGTGCAGCACACTGCTTTGAGAGGTAGGCAGCAAGTCGCTGAGGAGTTATTTATAAATCTCCCAAGCAGTGGCATAACAGCAGCATTCAAAAATTAAGGGGCATTTTAATTAATCAATCAGTCAAATAAATTAGATTTCTGTAAATTGTGCCATTAAGTGACTTGCATGTGTATTTTAAAAGTAATGTCATCTGTTTTTTTTTTCTGTTCTAAGGGACAATGACCCCAGAGATTGGACCGCCCTGGTAGGGGCCAGTCTGGTGAGCGGTGAGGAGTCGGAGTCCAAGATGATTAATATCAAGTCACTGGTTGTGTCTCCAGACTACAACCTCATGAATACTGACAATGATGTAACAGTGCTGGAGCTGGAGACCCCTCTCACCTTCAGCTCTTACATCCAGCCTGTCTGCTTGCCCTCCCCGTCTCACATCTTTGCTCCGGGCCAGAGCTGCGTGGTGTCGGGGTGGGGCGCATTGAACCAGTTTAACAGTGAGTACACCTCAACATCAGATCAATCAATTTGGAATGAAAATGAATGAACTGACATATGTGAGTCATACAGAAAGAGTTATCATCAATGCCATGGCATCAATGATATGTTGATATTTTGGGGGTGACTGTTGAAGCCTTCAGACAATATATTTCCATAAGATAATTCTGAGCATAAGATCATTACTAATGTGGACGCAATGACCAAAGAAGGCAAGGAATGTTATGTTTGTTTCCCCTTGGCTGCATCAGAAACTGTATTGACTATAATACAACCTTTAAAATCAGAAAAAAGGTAACATTTAACTGCATTACGACACCCTAAATCCCATATGATCTGGTCTTATATCATTATCACTGTAGTTGTTCCAGATTTACAGCATATCTTTATATTCTTGAAAGCCATTGTATCTTGTCCTTATAATGAAATAATGGGCAGGACTGTGTGCAGAAAAATGAATGAGTGTGAGTAATGAGTAATTCAGCTGTGCTATACTGTGCTATGTGTTTAGCTGAGGTGCCTCCTACGCTGCAGAAGGCGGTGGTGAAAATCATCGACTCTAAGCTGTGCAACAAGTCGTCCGTGTACAGAGGTGCTGTTACTCACAACATGATGTGTGCCGGATTCCTGCAGGGCAAGGTGGACTCGTGTCAGGTCAGTGCTGTTTCTGAAGCCATGAAAACACTTCACATAAGGTAACTACAATGGCATGAGCTATCAACTTACGTTTTCTTACATTACTTCCTTGTCTTGGGGCAGAGTTTGTATACATACACTGATGATCTGGTCTTTCTTTTCTGTCTTGGAACTATAAGTAGGGCCAAACTGTATGTTAACATTGGTCCCACCCTAAAAATGGAGGCCTGTAGGTTGTTTTTGTTATAAAATCTCAGTATAACATGATGATGTGTGTTGGTACAATGACAAGGACAAAGCATGACATACTTCCTGAGTGAGGACCTGTCCTCGACTGCTCACTTCACTTTGACACTTTGTATGGGACATGCTGTGTTATCAGCTTTTGCATCAGAAAATCAGGGGTCTTGTGTTTTTTTCCTACAGGGAGACTCTGGGGGCCCTCTGGTGTGTGAGGGGGCCCCTGGGAGGTTCTTCCTGGCTGGGGTGGTGAGCTGGGGTGTGGGCTGTGCCATGATCAACAGACCTGGGGTTTATTCCCGCGTCACCAGGCTCCGCAACTGGATTCTCAGCCACACAAATCCCAGCTTGGTCCAGGATTATTCCCAGTATGTTCCCACAGTGCCAGTTACTGTCACAGGACTGAACTTTAATAATCCACCAGTGCAGGCGACCTTAGCCATGGACATGTCATCTGCACCAACTCCACCTGGTAATCTCACACTTCTTCTCAGAGTAATGGAATGAAGTTAGTTATAAATAAAATATCACAAATGTGGAACTCAAACAATTTGTGTTTATCCAAATATCCAAGCTACCTTTTTCCCATCATGTCTTCCAGTCTTGAACTGCAGTGGAAACTTCCAGTGCAGCACCACCTCCTGCATCAGCAAGGTAAACCCAGAGTGTGATGGAGTCCCTGACTGCCCCAACCAGGCAGACGAGACAAACTGCGGTATGTTTATATCAAATACATGGAGTAGCCTACACGTGATTAAAAGGAAACACTTCTGAGGTGTGTTTATGTTTCAGACTGTGGTGTGCGTCCTGCGCTGGGCTCACATAGGATCATAGGTGGAGTGACAGCTCGAAGAGGGGAGTGGCCTTGGATCGGTAGTCTACAGTACCAGAGACTTCACCGCTGTGGCGCCACACTCATTCATAGCAAATGGTTACTGACAGCAGCGCACTGCTTCAAAAGGTACTGTGTATTTGGCTAGTATCATCCTACAGCAACTTACTGAAACTACATGCTTTAGCACTACAAAAAATCACAGCCCACTTGTATAAAAAAAAAAAAGTTTCAAGTTACATTTATAAAATTTATAACAACAGTGACCCGAGCCCCTCTAACTGGGCTGTGAGCCTGGGATCCGTGCTGCGTTCTGGGATGGCAGCCATGGTCATCCCCATCCAGAGGGTCATCATTCACCCAGCTTTCAATGGCACCAACATGGACCATGACGTGGCTCTGTTGGAGTTGGCAGTCCCGGCCCCCATGTCCTACACCATCCAGTCAGTCTGTCTCCCCTCAGCGGTGCACCACTTCCTGAAGAATGCAGAGTGTTACATCACAGGCTGGGGATCCATGAGGGAGGGAGGTGAGAGAAGGCAACACTTGCATGAGACATAGTCATCCAGAAAGCATCGTACAACTGCATAGTGTTGTAAACAAACTGGATGACTGGAAACCATTGTCCTCGTGGAATTGAGGACGAAAAGCTTCCACATTGTTACGACTCTAAAGACTCAGGAAAACAGATTTGCGAAACTCTGTGAAAATGAATAACACACAAAAATAATTATTATTCTTTTCACCAGGTTCATTGACCAACCTGCTGCAGAAAGCAGCAGTCCGCATCATTGACCAGGCAGACTGCCAGCACTCTTATGGAAACGTGCTGACTCCTAACATGATGTGTGCTGGTTACATGGAGGGAGGCAGGGACACCTGTTTGGTAAGACCCTGTACATTATACTTTGTGGCACAAATAACCTTCACTCATCCAGGAAATGAGCCGGACATCTGGCTGGTACAGTCTTGGCGTTATCCGAACAGTAAGATTGTGGACCAAGATTACACTAGTGCTGAGAGGCTCTGGGAAACAGGGCCATGGCCCGGATAAATGTTTTTACAGTGGATGGTTAACCAGGTCAGAGAAACATAAGTGTTGCCTTTTACTCTGTAAAGCACTTTAAAGCACATGAATAAAATGTGGTATGAAAGTGCTTGTCAGATGTTATAATTATGGTGCAGACATGATGGAGAAAACTAAGTGTTGCTTGCTCAGGAACATTGTAGCACTTCTGTGAGAGATGCTTATCTGATGGGAGAGAGTAGACTTTACTCTCTTAAAAAATACAGAGCCCCCCTTCTCACCCACTCCCTGTCTGTAATCTTCTTATGTAAGGAAAACCGCATGCATTCCTGTCTCGGTCAAAGCACCTGGCATCTCAGCAGCGATCCAAGTGACATTCTCTTAGTACCTGCTGTGTCTGTCTTGCTCTCTCTCTCTTCCACACTCCCCCTTAATCAATTGTTTTATTCCCCTGTATAAGCTGGTTACCTGAGAGCATTGCAGTCATTTTCATTTCTGACAAAATTATAGTGGCACTGTTGATCTTTCTCCCTTCTCTCCTTCCTTCTCCATCATCCAGGGAGACTCCGGAGGGCCGCTCACTTGTCGTCAGCTCTCTGGCCAGTGGTTTATTGCAGGAGTGACCAGCTGGGGACATGGATGTGGGCGAACAGGTTTTCCAGGGGTTTACACTCGAGTGACATCTGTCAGGAAATGGATATCTACATACCTGCCTTTCTGAAGAGGCAGAAAAGCAGCTGACATAGTGGATTTTCTTGATACATCACATACACATACATTTCTCCAGAAAATTGTACTGTACAAGGACTTAAGTCATGTTAGAAGCCACACACACACTCACACATACTCACATACCACAGTATTGACCTACGTGATCTGTTGGTCATGGGTGCTGTTTGTCATACTGTGCAATCACCGGTCTATTTCAACACGTACTGAAGAAATAGGGAGAATCCTGAACTGTGGCTTGCAGACAAAATGCTAGAAATATGCACGATCCAAAGTATTTATTTCAGTTATTTATTTTCCTGACTGGTAAACTTACTGTACATGGTGTTATGTTTGTTTTGTTTTTTTCATTTTGTGTGGGGTTCTTAATACATGTGGTTCATATATGGGTAAATCTCCTCCTTTTTTCTGTCTTTTCTAAGACAAAGATCTGATGTAATAACTGCTACTGGATGGTGGGTTTTTAGGGGGAAGAAAATAGTTCTATATGAGAAAGTGGTGTTGGAATCAGCTTTTAAGGGAATTCACCTTTTGACTTGAGTTTGATAAACTCGTAGCCATGTTCCACTGATAGATATGTTTCTCATCAAGAAGAGTGCCTAAGAGAAGAACCTGATTGACAAGCTTTATTCTCATGAAAATCATTCCATTTGCTCATGTTCACAACTCCAATCAGACTGCAAATAATGTTCACATGCTTTTCTGGTTCTCTCTCCTACAAAAACTCAGCAGGAAAGGAAAAAAAGGGATTCTGGTTCCCAGACATCTGACAAACCGTGCACACATAACTGAGAAAGGTTCAGTGCCCCCTCTACAGCTAAGCAGACCCTGCTGAAACAAGCCCACTACTGTGGAGGGCGGCATATAGAGTGACAACTAGAAAACAGGTCAGACAAAACACTTTTGTTCTCCAGGCGTACTTTGATATC
Source organism: Seriola dumerili (assembly GCF_002260705.1). Classification (NCBI taxonomy): domain Eukaryota; kingdom Metazoa; phylum Chordata; class Actinopteri; order Carangiformes; family Carangidae; genus Seriola; species Seriola dumerili. Next base: position 1,564,995 of record NW_019174257.1, on the reverse strand, counting down.
GGACTGTTTAGAGGTTTGTGAATGTCAGGTTCACGGTTGTGAAAACACCAAGTTGCTCCTCAATTCTTTCTGGTGATTTTAAGTTGGTCTTTTAGAGTAACAGCATGTTAAGGAAAGCCTGTGTCGCCCCTTTAGGGCTCCTGTTGTGCTCTTTATTCTATTGGCACAAATATCGACTCTCTCTCTCTCTGAGCAGAATCACATTGAAAGATGTGGGCACACTGCGGAGAGCGTTTTAAGGAGTTTAAATTGTAGTGACTTAGAGATCCAAGTCCTGTTAACAATAATCAGTATCATGTGTCCTAATTATACAGGCTATTGAAAACAAGAAACATTCAAGCTTAGTTTGATGGCAGGAAGACGCCAGGCTGAATAAAGTGTTTCTATTGAAGCTGTTATAAATATGCCAAGAAACAAAGGCCATGGTGCTGCAGCTGGCTTATTTATGACTGCCACATTGCAACGTCACATTTATTTTCTATACTGCTTATCCTATTCAGGAGCACGGGGGAGCTAGAGTATATCCCAGCATGTAATGTGCAAGAGGTGGGGAACAGCCTGCACAGACAGGGCTAACATGTGCAGACAAACACTTTCACATTCACTCCGAATGGCAATTCAGAGATTTGGATTTATCTATCCACACTGCAGCTTTTAACAATGTGGGTTGACTTGTCAACCAGAAAATTCATTATTTATAACACAAAAACATAATTAATCAAACTTGGTTACTCAGAGCAAAATGAAAACGTCCACAGAGACATTGTTATGGCTAGAGTCCACAGGCTACTCCTTGGCCTGTCTGTGAGGTATGATGACAGTAGTTGATGGTGTGCTGCTGCTTCCACAACACACACCTGTGCCCAGCTCGTGACCGCCAGTGGCTCACTGTGCTCCTCCTCACTGTGAGCAGCGGTCTGAGGAAGGGAAGGGTGGAGAGGGGGATGTTCACATGCGAGCCCTTTCCCTCTGTAATCTGGAGTTGTATGTTCGGGACACGGTGTTCCAGGCATCCATATACCGATCCATACACATGGCAATACATTTCTGTGAGGAGAGGAGCAGTGAGGTTAAAACTTTTAAGGATTCATCCTCAAATTGTTCAATAGTGTGGGATCTTTTTCAAGGATTAGGATAATGTGCTAATTATTTCCCCAATCAATTCATTCATCTAGAAAATGATGGTTAATCTGCCCATTACAATTTCACAGAACTTGGCTGACATATTCAAATTGTTTTTGAGCCTGACTGATACTTTAAGCCCCAAAGATATTAAATTTATTATTAAGAAAAACAGCAAATCCTTATGTCTGAGAAACTGGAACCAGTTTTTCAGCTTCTGCCAACACACTTCTCATCTTCTTTTATGATTCAACACATACCTGCTCAGAGTTGTCCAGCGTGCTTCCAGGTTTACCTATGCACTTCTTGAAGCATTTGTCAGTCATTCTCTGAAACATGAATGAAAATGTTACCGGTTATTACGCTGAATTTATAACTGATAGCTGTGAAAATACCCAGAGAAATTCGGGAGTTAAACTGGGTTAAAGGTAGATCTGGTTAACGAGTCAGGGTTTAGGACGTTACATTGTGTCAGCAGCTTTTTAAAATATGTTTCTATAAGTACTGCTTCATTAATATGGTATTAATCTCTATGTAACGTTATGCCAGGATTAATAAAGTTTTTCATACCATCCCTGTTAAACTTTACTGCAGTTACCATCACTCCTCCACCTTCTAAGATTCAGCTTAGTCTTGCTAGCTTAGCACCGTTGATTTACCTGCAGCAGTTCCTGCGCGTTAGCCACCGCGATCTGGACCTTCACCTGCTCCATGATGACGCCGGTGTCCATTTTACCGCCGGATCCTCCTGCGGAGAAGTCTGAACCGAACCCGTCCATTTCCACCGGAGTCGATACCGAAAACGGTTGCTTAAATCGATCTACTGTAAACACACGTGTGAACAACTGCAGCTAAGTTCGGCTAACGTAAGTTTTCGATGCCCTTGACAGCGGCGGAAGTCGGTAAACGTCATTTCCGTATAGAGCATTCAGAGTCACGGGAAATGTAGTTGTTCTTTGTGTGTGTGGACACGGTTGAGTTACGGTGTAATAAATACACCGCTGCCAAAAACATTTATTGTGATATTTCAGCTCATGTTAATAGACACAGACATGTAGCAAATATGGACATACAGCCCCCCTACACACACACACACACACACACACACACACACACACACACACACACACAGACGCACGCATGTTTGCCACACGGTGGCAATATACTCCATTGAATAATTCAAGTCTCTAATAAAATTAATTATCTCCACTTTGACTTATTTCCAAGATAGACTGCCTATTGTGCGAAACGAGGCTTTGATATTTAATGCACATGTTTTTAGATTTAGATTAAACATTTTTTGTAACCTCCTGTAACAGATATTGCAAATTCAGTCACTGTATTGTAGCATAAGTAAGGGTTGGTAATGTCCAGTAATGAAGGACCAATTTAGGACTGTTGTTTCTTCTTTGATCCAGTCAATAAATGTTTTTGTTTTGTGTGTTTTGTATGAAAAAATTCATACTGTATATAAAATATATATAAAAATAAAAGTTTGCAAAACATCTCAACAGGCTGTTATCTTATCTTGAATTATACTGAACAGGTTGTATGTGAAAATATATTTAAAAATAAAATAATAATAATGTGCATAAGACTGTGGTCATTTTATTGCCATATTCTTTTTATCCATTGCATAATCATATTGTGTTCTTGTAAGTCAGTCATTTCAAGGCTGTTACTGTAAACTGCTCTGCTAACTTGAATAAACTTGTCAACGTGCCTAGGTAAATAAATAAAAATAAACTACTTAGGAAGCGGGAGCCAACTATAGAAAGTGATAAGAACCTCCACATTGTTTGGTGCTGAGGCCTGAACGTGAGGATGACCCCCTCTGAGGACCCCTCTCCTCGTGTTTCAGACAGGATGACCTCACTGAGGGGACCACCTGCCTTGTGTGTGAACAAATATGTGGTACAGTGAGTCTGCAGGCAACAATGCAGTGACCGTTACTGTCATCTAAACCAGCACTCTGTGAATGGTTTGTGGCAATGCTGGGGGCATTGAGGAGTAATTGTGGGGGGTCTGATTAGTGGCGTGCCTGCCTGAGAGTAATTAATGACCAGTTAAACAATACCAATGCAAACACACACACACATGCACATATGTCCTCAGACCAGTTTGGCTTCAAGCCATGGGGCTGAATGGGGGGAGGGGAGAGTTGGATTAAAGTGCAGCAAAATGAATTAACCCTAGATTACAATCATGAGTTCATTAATCTAATCTTCTTAAATTCTTAATCTCCTGTAGGCACACTTGTGTGTATGAAAGCATTTGGCCCAGTCAGATACAAGGGAGGCTTCAACGTGCACCAGCAACAACGGTTATGGGAATGTAAATTACCAACGTGTGTTTATTGGTGTCAAACACTGAGGTTACACAAGACTGTTTGTGATTCCTTTGGGACTTTCAAGTGTATAGTTGCAAGCAGAAATGTGGTGGCCAAGTAGGCTAGAGTTGCGACGGAAAAATGATGTCATTATGTCAAGGGCATAGTTGTAAGCACTCACAGCAAGTTTCATGTCAGTTAATCAAAGACTGGCTGAGATATAACTTGATTTTTCTGTTTGGCACCTTTGTTGCCAATTTTGATTGGAACTGAGTGATGAATGCTTTTGCAAATCAAAAAGCCAAAGAGTCATTCTTGGTTTCAAAAACATCTGTGTCAATTTTGGTAATGATTGGAAAAGGTTTGTCTGAGGAACAGCGAAAAAAAAGTTTTTGATGTTTGGTGATTTTTGCTATGACAGACAAATGCTTTGGAAAATCAAAAATAACTGTGATAACTTTTGTGAGGCTTGGTCTGAAGATCATCTGTGCCAATTTTAGTTTTCAAGATTGAACAAAGTTTGTCTGTGAAGTTCTTAAAAAAATACTTTACTATAAAATCCAAAATGGCAGAAATGGAAGTTATAGGGTGCTTTGCACTCAGCTTGATTCAATTCAATTGTACCTAATTTTTGAAAAGATTGGGCATACAGTTCAATAGTTAAATGCATGAATGCACCACCAACTTTTATTTGTTGGTGGCACTAGAGCGCTTCAGGCACAGACATGAAAGTTGGTGAAAAGCATGAGCGTCCCCACTCAGGGTGCCAAATTTTTACCATACAGATCTTGCAGATCTAGTCTGCCATAGACTCACATAGCAGAAGAGGAAAAAGAAGTTAAAGAAGAAAAGCTAGAAACACAATGGAAGCCTATGTAGCTTTGCTGCTCGGCCCCCAAAAAAGACATTTGGTAACTTGAGATATGAGTGGCACTGAAATTTAAATCCCTTGTAAGGAAACAATAAGAAATAGTGGATAAAAGGAAAACTGACACACACACACACACACACACACACACACACACACACACACACACTACATAAACTCAGACAGTTGAGAAACAGCAGCAGCTTTTAATCTTCAAAAGCAGCTGTTGAGTGGCAGAAAGAGGGAGTGAGAGACAGACAGAGAGAGAGAAGCAGGAGAAACCTGAGCAGTGTAGGCATCGACTACGGCGCTGGAGAGTCTCTCTCAGTCTGTCAGTTTTACGAGAGAGTAATAATGCTCAGAGCCTCTATTGTTTGAATAAAATGAGCTTATTTTAAACCCCAAATATTTAAAATATCCTAAGTCCATTTAACCTCTCAAGTAATTCTGCTATGTTAGTTGGTTTTTTTTTCATCTCTGGCTATCACTCTTTCTCCTTTGCTGACTTTCATGGAACTGTTAAAGCATGAAAAGCACAGGTGCAACTAATAACGTTTAAAAATGCCTCTGTTGCTTTTAAGAGTCCCAGTAAAATGCGGAGCCAGCATACACAAAAGCAGGGCCCTCACAATGGCACACCTAAAATGGAATCAAACCATTTACAATGTCATTTGTTACACCTACAAACATGTTGAGACATGTCCCAACAAAGAACTATGTTTTAGTCGCACAGAAAAGGGACATTAGTATTGTATTTATTTAAAGTATATTTAAGTGTGAGTGAGTTTAAGTGTGTAAGAGAGTTAAAAGAAATTAGTATTTGGATATTACTTACTATATCATATTTCTCATACATAAATACACAGAATACACACAGAGAAATTTTACCTGATTACTTCAAAGTCTTTTTCAAAATGTTTATGGGGCTGTTATGACCTCTGTGTTGTATCATGTTTTAAGCAGCCCATGAAAACTCCTTGTATGTGCAGGCTGATCCTTGTCCTGATAACCTACCTGGAACTGAGGGACATTCTTCATACATTTCTGTGAACCTCACGAGTGCGTAAATCCATCAGAAAATGTCAGGAACTCAGTTGGAGAAGTGACCTCATGGTCCTCAGAAGGACTTTAACCTGCCATCATATGACCACTAAGACTGCTGGTTATGTGAAGCTGGCAGTCTGAGCAAGGGCAACACTGTGCCTGGTGCTGGTAGAGAGCAAGGATGCTGATCACTATTCCTGATGATTATAATCAGTTCTAGTATCTGGGTAAACTTTGTATCATATGACCATGTTCTCTGTTTTTGCTTGGACATGTGATAGAGAATTAATAGTCGATTTTCTTTTTTTGTGAATTGAATGATTTTATCAACCCAGGGGAAGTTTACATTCTACAGTAAGAAACTTATTCATGATAAGTATGTTATAAGCTAAGGGTCCATTATTTTTGAATTCAGTATGTTTGAATGTAACAACTCTTGGGCCAACAAAATGATAAATGAATTGAGGCAGCAGGCCTCAGGCCTCATTTCTCTCTCAAGTATTCCTGACAGTGTGGAGATTGCTTTGAAACAGCATTTAAAAATTCATCTCTGGCAATAAAATTTACAGTATGCATTACTGAACTGTTGGCTGTGTTGGAGGAACTCATAAACTCATTATTTCTGAAATGCAGAAGAAACTATTAGGGATTCACTTAGTGTCTTTCTTATAGGCACTTAAACATGGCTTGTCTACTGTAAATGTAGTGCTTGAACCCAAGGCTGGGTTGTGACGGTGTTATGTATCCTGAATCTGAGGAAGTATATGTAGTATATGTGTGTGTATGTGTGTGTGTGTATATATACACACACACACACACACACACACACACACACACACACACACACACACACACACACATAGACAACACATACTTTCATGCTTTTCTGCCTTGCATTGCCTTGCTGTTGAAAGGTGCTGTACAAACAATCTTGCATTGCTTTGATACTGGTGACAAACTAGAGATTTGATTCTCCATGCAGACTCAAGTGAAAGTGAGGAACAAAGCAGGAAGCTGAAACATACAG
>NW_019174257.1:1522973-1558580 GCF_002260705.1 Seriola dumerili | reverse complement strand
ATGGAACTGTTTAAAGCATGAAAAGCACAGGTGAACTAATAACGTTTAAAAATGCCTCTGTTGCTTTTAAGAGTCCCAGTAAAATGCGGAGCCAGCATACACAAAAGCAGGGCCCTCACAATGGCCACACCTAAAATGGAATCAAACCATTTACAATGTCATTTGTTACACCTACAAACATGTTGAGACATGTCCCAACAAAGAACTATGTTTTAGTCGCACAGAAAAGGACATTAGTATTGTATTTATTAAAGTATATTTAAGTGTGAGTGAGTTTAAGTGTGTAAGAGAGTTAAAAGAAATTAGTATTTGGATATTACTTACTATATCATATTTCTCATACATAAATACACAGAATACACACAGAGAAATTTTACCTGATTACTTCAAAGTCTTTTCAAAATGTTTATGGGGCTGTTATGACCTTGTGTTGTATCATGTTTTAAGCAGCCCATGAAAACTCCTTGTATGTGCAGGCTGATCCTTGTCCTGATAACCTACCTGGAACTGAGGACATTCTTCATACATTTCTGTTAACCTCACGAGTGCGTAAATCCATCAGAAAATGTCAGGAACTCAGTTGGAGAAGTGACCTCATGGTCCTCAGAAGGACTTTAACCTGCCATCATATGACCACTAAGACTGCTGGTTATGTGAAGCTGGCAGTCTGAGCAAGGGCAACACTGTGCCTGGTGCTGTAGAGAGCAAGGATGCTGATCACTATTCCTGATGATTATAATCAGTTCTAGTATCGGGTAAACTTTGATTCATATGACCATGTTCTCTTTTTTTGCTTGGACATGTGATAGAGAATTAATAGTCGATTTTCTTTTTTTGTGAATTGAATGATTTTATCAACCCAGGGAAGTTTACATTCTACAGTAAGAAACTTATTCATGATAAGTATGTTATAAGCTAAGGGTCAATTATTTTTGAATTCAGTATGTTTGAATGTAACAACTCTTGGGCCACAAAATGATAAATGAATTGAGGCAGCAGGCCTCAGGCCTCATTCTCTCTCAAGTATTCCTGACAGTGTGGAGAGTTGCTTTGAAACAGCATTTAAAAATTCATCTCTGGCAATAAAATTTACAGTATGCATTACTGAACTGTTGGCTGTGTTGGAGGAACTCATAAACTCATTATTTCTGAAATGCAGAAAGAAACTATTAGGGATTCACTTAGTGTCTTTTTATAGGCACTTAAACATGGCTTGTCTACTGTAAATGTAGTGCTTGAACCAAGGCTGGTTGTAGCGGTGTTTGTATCCTGAATCTGAGGAAGTATATGTAGTATATGTGTGTGTATGTGTGGTGTGTGTATATATATACACACACACACACACACACACACACACACACACACACACACACACACACACACATATACTACACATACTTTCATGCTTTTCTGCCTTGCATTGCCTTGCTGTTGAAAGGTGCTGTACAAACAATCTTGCATTGCTTTGATACTGGTGACAAACTAGAGATTTGATTCTCCATGCAGACTCAAGTGAAAGTGAGGAACAAAGCAGGAAGCTGAAACATACAGTGGCAGGTGCTTTTTATTTTTTTATGCCATAGATATCTAACAATGATAGCCTCTTGGATAAAGAACAGGGCAGCCCTTTTTCTGAGGTGTTTGTGCTCATTGGACAATAGCAGCAGGAATAGGAGGAGCCTGAATGAACACTACCGCTGCCCCTGCTCTTTCTCCTCGCTCGGCTCGTTGCTCCGCTGCAGGCTGCGTGGCTCTCGAAATAAACCCACGTATAACTTTTTATATTGTTTTTTTTTTGTTTAGTTTTTCGCGTTTAAATTCAAAAGCTTGCGACGAATACAAATGGCTCAACCAGTTTCCAGCAGTGTAGGACGTGATACAGGATACTCGGAAAGCGGAATCGTTTAAACTGAGCCACAACTTCAAACAAATCAACGGCGGAACAAGTTGTAACCGAGATAAAGGAATCCGGCTTAGCCCTGCTCCTATCAAGGTAAGCATTAAAACTCCTAATCCTCCTCAAGTGTCGATATCCGAGATACGTGCCCGTTTGACTTTTCTCCAACTTCCGAAATGAGGGTTTAGTTACAGCCTGTAACACTGGATCCTTTTGATGTCTGGTGGTTGTAGCAGCCTGGATGTTTGCAGGCTGCTGCTGCTGCTGCTGCTGCTGCTGTTGCTGCTGCTGCTGTTGCTGCTAACTTGGGAGGAAAGTTGAGCGCATGCTGAAGTGCTGACCGGAGTTTCACATTTACTGCACAAAACGAATTGGATTTCACGCTGAGTCCCTCCACGGAAGTCCACCGTTTCCCTTTCAGTGGGGCTGAATAGCCGACTTAAATTTATCTGCTTTGGAACAATGGAGGCTTTTATGCGGAAGATATTTATTTGGTCGTTTTCAAGTTGTGTACAGTCTTTATTAACCCACTGTAGCATGCCATGATTGCCTCATACTAGTCATATTCATAACAAGCTTGAATGTGTTGTTATTGCATAATTATATCTACTAGAATTTGAGTGCAGAATGCAATAGAGGTTAATCATATTTTAAATTCAGCATAAATATTATAATTCCACCCCAGAATATCCTCCTGCTTAAAGCAGCAGCTGCAAGCTAGTCTAAACCCACTGCAGATGATCAAAAGAAAGATTGGGTTCTTATCTGTTGCACAGTTGTTACATAATTTTATCCTCAAGGAGCTGGTCTGAGGTGTGAGATCTTATGTGGGCTTGAAAGCTTTGCCTTTGGCACCATCTTGTATGTGAACCAGCAGAGAAACAGAACAGGCTGGCAGGAATCTTTTGGCTCTTGCTATGGCTGGAGGTGACTCACAGCCCTAACATGTTTATAGGGGTGGAAAGATGTGATATACAGCAACACACCCAGGTGTTGCTTCTTTACTTAACATTGAGGTTGTAATAGGAGCAAGTTAAGATAGCTAATTTTTTGTCACAGGTTTGAGAGCTGAGTCTTGACATTGATGTTTCATGGTGTAAATCTTTATGGCACACAGTGTACACACACTGGTTTCTATTGGACTGCTTCTTATCTGATCCCCTTTCATCTCTCGAAAGTCTGAAGTTCATTTCCGATGTAACTGGGTACACTGATATGAGGCCATAAGCCTGTTGTTCAGCTGTTGTCATAATGAGGTTTGTTTGATTATAAAATGGGAGTGTTTATGGTAGCGCTCACATCAATAGGAGCATTCATTCATAAAACCCTTCCTCCTGTTCAACTATCAAATTAAACAAATGCAAAGGAGTGTCTCTTTGTACTTGTGCTCATATTTTTCCTCTGTATTTCCTCCTTTCCAGGTTCAAGTCAAGATGTCTGTCAGCAACCACGAAAACAGAAAGTCTCGCTCTAGTTCTGGCTCCATGAATATCCAACTCTTCCACAAGACGTCCCACGCCGACAGCCTGTTGACTCAACTCAACCTGCTGCGCAAGCGAAAAGTCTTCACGGATGTTATCCTGAAGGCCGGAAACCGATCCTTCCCCTGTCACCGAGCTGTCCTGGCCTCCTGTAGCCGATACTTTGAGGCCATGTTCGGTGGCGGGCTCAGGGAGAGTCGTGACGCTGAAGTCAACTTCCACGACTCTCTCCACCCGGAGGTTCTGGAGCTCTTGCTTGATTACGCCTACTCGGCCCGAATCATAATCAACGAGGAAAACGCAGAGTCTCTCCTAGAAGCCGGAGACATGCTTCAGTTCCACGACATCAGGGACGCAGCGGCAGAGTTTCTAGAGAAGAACCTCCACCAGTCGAACTGTCTGGGGATGATGCTGCTGTCAGACGCCCATCAGTGTCAGAGACTGTACGAGCTGTCGTGGAGGATGTGCCTGGCAAACTTTGCTACTCTCTTCAAGACAGAGGACTTCCTCAGCCTGCCCAGAGATAAAGTCAAGGAGCTAATTCTCAGTGAGGAGCTGGAGGTGGAGGATGAGAGCCTTGTGTACGAGGCTGTTATCGACTGGGTTAAGGCAGACATGGAGCAGAGGCACAGTGAGCTGCCTGAGCTGCTGCGCTGTGTCCGCCTGGCGCTGCTCCCCGAAACGTATCTACTGAAGAACGTCGCCTCAGAAGAGCTGGTGATGTGCCATAAGGAAGGCAGGGAAATTGTTGAAGATGCCGTACGGTGTAAGATGAGGATCCTCCAGAACGACGGTATTGTAACAGGCTTCTGTGCGCGGCCGAGAAAGGTCAGCCAGGCCCTGCTGCTGCTGGGAGGACAGACTTTCATGTGTGATAAAGTCTACGTCATCGACAACAAGACCAAGGAGATCACCCCCAAAACAGACATCCCCAGCCCCAGGAAAGAATGCAGTGCTTGTGCTATTGGTTGCAAGGTATGTATGTGATGTATATACATACTTCAATATTTGCATTTTTCATTTTACGTTGTGTAGTTGTACTCAAAATGTGATTTCTCTGCCTGTCTCTCAGGTTTATGTTACCGGAGGGCGCGGTTCTGAGAACGGTGCCTCCAAAGATGTCTGGGTCTACGACACGTTACATGATGAGTGGTCCAAAGCAGCCCCCATGTTGGTAGCCAGATTTGGACATGGTTCTGCGGAGCTCGACCACATGCTGTATGTTGTGGGAGGACACACTTCTCTTGCGGGATCCTTCCCCGCCTCTCCATCTGTGTCTCTCAAACAGGTGGAACAGTACGACCCTCAGACCAATAAATGGACGCTGGTGGCTCCGCTCAGAGAAGGGGTGAGCAACGCTGCCGTTGTTGGTGCCAAAAACAAACTCTTTGCCTTTGGAGGCACCAGTGTCAACAGAGACAAGTATCCCAAGGTGCAGTGCTTTGACCCTTGCCAGAACCGGTGGTCTGTACCAGCCGCCTGTCCACAGCTGTGGCGATACACGGCTGCAGCTGTAGTTGGCAACCATGTCGTAGTGATCGGCGGCGATACTGAATTCTCAGCCAGCTCTGCTTACCGGTTCAACAGCGAGACATACCAGTGGTCCAAGTTTGGTGACGTGACAGCCAAACGGATCAGCTGCCACGCAGTGGCGTCAGGAAACAGACTATATGTGGTCGGGGGATACTTTGGAGCTCAGAGGTGTAAGACACTAGACTGTTACGATCCATCATCCGACTCTTGGGACAGCGTGACCAGCGTGCCCTACTCACTCATTCCCACCGCCTTCGTCAGCACATGGAAGTACCTCTCAGCATAGAGGGACGCACTGTCTGAGGTTTCTACGGTGAGTAATTGTAGTTTCCTTAAACTGGCACAAACAAACAAGATGTGAATTATATGTGCTATTCATAGTGTCCCTATTGTCACATAATAAATGGGAACTGACTTTATAGTAACAAGAATATCTTTAATCAGTTCTAACTGCTCAGTCACTTGTTTAACAAACCCACGTGAATGTCAGTTTGAACCAGACGAGGCCAGTTTAAAACCCCTCGCTGTTGTCAGGGTTGCTAGTGGTTACAGTTACACATTATCTAGCTGCTGTGATGGCTGGCTGTTGGATAAACACGGTGGAGTCCTGGTTTAGAGAGCAGGAGGAATGTCAGTGGTGTTGGTAATTACAGAGAGAGAGGTACAACATGAGACCTGTGTCAGCGACAGGAGCGAGGTGGAGAGGCAGGGATCAGGTCTGTGCTTGTAGTGGCAGTGCTCTGCAGGGCCAGGCTGCTGTGCGCTAACTGACTGCCTATTATGAGTCAGTACCTTAGAATGAGTCAGTACCTTAGAGCAGTCATAAGTGTAAAAGGTGATATGACACACGGCATTCAAAAATATAGAGGGCATGGAGCCAGAGGAGCACAAGGAGGTTTTGGTGAGCTTGATGAGTCTGATGATGATGTCCTCATACATATCCTCAACATTTTTCTACAAGTGCTAGTGCTAACTAAAATAATACAATTTTATTCATATAGAACTTTACGGGTTAGTGCTTTACAGGATGAAAACCAAACAAAAATCTACTTTAGCATCGTATGTGGTGACAGAATACAGGGCGATATGTTCTGCTCAGAGTAAGAAGTTCAGGAGGGGAATAAGGGGGTGGAAGGAAGAAGGATCTATCTCAATGGTATGAAAATATGATTGACTGAAATGTAACACACCATATCAGTGAAGAATTGCTCGTCCTAATCTGCCTGAAGGAACGACAGGTGGCAGTTTTCACAGCTTCATGCAAGATAAGAGATGATAAATTTTTCCCGAGGTGTTTCGAGTTATTCGCACAGGGTGAGGCAGGAGGGACGGAGGGGCTAGGAGATGAAACAAGACGAGAGAAAACACATATTATTGATGATATTTTGAAGGTTTTAGGGTTGTTTTTACATGTGCCCGGTGGTGGTAGAGCTAAATTTAAATTTTATGACGCAAGGCCTGTCCCGTGATCTTCTTTTAGTGCTGATGCAATCAATTGAAAACAGTTCATTGCTACACCAGATTTGCATTTTAAAAAGCTCAGACTCTGCTGCATCTTTTATTGATGGTTTTGTGGTTTTATCTTTACTAGAGCTGTGCATTTTTAAAGTAAAAATACGGCAGGGTTTTATTAGGTAGACTACATTCTCATGGCTTCACAAAGCACATACATTATCTGTCCTGATGTAATCATTTTGTGCTATATGTTCACTGGTTTAATGCAGCCTGTTTGATGACATGTCTGTCATCAAGTATAACAAACATTCACACTTAAAGCAATAGTTTGCCTATGCAATGCGTACGCTACACATGTAAAGATGTCAAAAATTCATGATCATCTTTTTCAATGTCCCCTTACCAGCAGAGTTCCTCAGTTGTAACCCAGAAAAAAACCCTTTTAGTGTGACAAATTAAGTCAGTTTCTGTGACTAAAGTTTAGATATATCAGTCTGTTCTGTTCTGCAAAGAACAGCAGCTTTTTCCTGTCAGAGTGACTCCAAACAAAACTTCTACGCTGCCAAGAAGTTTGAAAGTAAAGCTAAGTGGAAGCAAGTGAAAAGCAGAAGGCTTATGTGTGACTTGTGTCTACAGTAAACAGCTGGGTATGATGGAGCTGGGGGCTTAGCATTATGAGGCTGCTGGTACGGACCACTGTCTCCATGGTACTCAAGGTTTTTCCGGCCTGATGGAGACAGACAGCCTGGCTATAAAAGATCAAGGCACCGCGTCCTTATGAATTCAGTTAGGCAGTTACGGTAGTAACCATCATGCTGCCGACTGCCTTTATGTTTAATTACAGCAGACATGGAAAAAGCTCAGATTTCCAGCTTGTTGAGCGGGCGTCCTACCCTGACGCTGCTTGACTTTCTCTCACCCGAGACGGGGGAGGGGTTTCAGAGGAGGAGTGAAGTGGCAGAAATTTAAGGAACAACAAAGTGACACAGAGCAGGATGCATTCACACACACACACACACACACACACACACACACACACACACACACACACTCTCTCACAGATATATACACAAACAGAGGAGGAGGATGAAGCGGAGAGCGGGTAAGACCAGGAGAAGCAAAGCTATATTTTGCGCCGTTTGGCAGCCGAGACTAACGCCTGACTAAAAATACTTGTCAACTTTCAGCTGGGATCAGAGAGGAAAATAATTGTGTGTGTGTGTGTGTGTGTGTGTGTGTGTGTGTGTGTGTGTGTGTGTGTGTGTGTGTGTGTGTGATGGTGTGTGTGTGTGTGTGTGTGTGTGTGTGTGTGTGTGTGTGTGTGTGTGTGTGTGTGTGTGTATCTTTCATGTTTATGATGGGGCTGAAAACCACCAGTCAGCTGTTCAAGTATTCACTAGTAGTATTGTAAGTTTTTACACAGTTGTGAAACCACTCGTTTTCTACTCATACTACTCTCCCTCTCTCTCTCTCACACACGCACAGACACACACACACACACACACACACACACACACACACACACACACACACACACACAGGGAGTTGCATTGCTGGCATTGCCTGTCCTTTAAAAAGCCAGCCATCCTTACTCTAATTTGGGAGGAATGAAGGTGTGGCCTGCATTCCCATTAGTAAAGATTTGTTAATGTTGCCTTGTGGCTGAGGCCTTTCAGTTGTCCTGGCAGTTAGCGTGGCCTGTATGGGATTACCATTCTCCCTGCTCATTTTGTCACCACCTACTGTACTTTGGAGCCTTGTGCATTTCTACCAGATGTGACTAACTGCAGACTCCAAGGCCAAACCAGAACCCACTGTTGATGGAAAAGTATTTGTAAATGTTAAAGTATTATGGTCTGTATTTGTTATGGTCTAGACAGCTCTCAAATAAACTAAAAACATCAAGATCTAAACAGATTTCACTTTAATATTTTGACTTTGTGCTGTGTAATCTTTACAGTTGATTTGAAATGTTTTTTTTGGTCTATGTTTTGGAGGTCATACATCAAATAGCATCAGGGTGTAATCTGGTCCGTTGTTGGTACTAGACTAGGCAGACAGGATGTAACCGGAGATCCCTGCACAAAGTTCAGAACAGTCTCTCTCTCCTTTTAAACCACCGAACTATAACAGCCCCAGAAATGACTGTTATCTACACTTGAGCCTTTGTTTTCTCTGCCCCCCCCCCCCCCTCTCCTTCTCTATCCCTCCCTTCTCATCAGCCCGCTCCGCTCCAAATCACAGACATAAGCAGCATTCTCCGTTTTTAACGGCTTCAACTGAAGCACTTATGAGGTGGGCACGGCTTTGTGCGATAGGGTACACCTGGAGAGGTCAGGGGGCCACAGAGGGAGTCGTCGGCGGGCTCTCTGCATCCCCAGACAGCTGCTGTAAAATGGAAAGGTCACAGTGGGATCAGGGAGGAGGAGAGCAGAGGCCCCAGTCACTCAATACTAATGTTTTATTAATGCCTCGCTGTGAGGGCCACCAGGAACACAAGCTGAATGAGGCTTTTATTGCGGCATCTGTGTACAACAACGATCCCACCTCCGTTCACTCAGACACACACATACACAGTTAAAGTTAGCACGTGCACACACACACTTTGTCTCCCGTCCCTTGAGTAATCAATCTGCCACATTACAGCCCTTGGCACGGCTGCTTAAATTTGCATAAACCTAATGGAGTTTTTATTGGTCTTTTCTCCACGCTGCGAGTAACAAAAAGCGAAAGGGAAAAAGATGCTTAAAATGGCTGAATAATCACCCAGACTAATTTGATTACACCCTCAAAAAGAGACGAGCTGTCATACAGTTACAGGGTCCTCTTCAGAAAGCCAGCTGGGATGGGACAGAGTGTGTCTGCCTGGTAATTAATCTGAATTACGTAATATTTGCGCCTCTCAAGTAGTGCTGAAGTGGTGCACATTCAGTCACAGAGACGCTCTTTGTTCCCGTCTTAAACTGGAGTTTCTACAAGGATTCATCAAGATGTGGCTCATTATACTTTGCAGCTGTACCAAGATGCTTGTGGCTCATCCAGGAGTCCTTTATTTGTCCCTCAAAACAATGCAAACTCATGTAAATGAAGTGACTGTGATTCATACCATGGTCAATACAGTGGAATTCTAGGTGGTCATTAGTAAACATGGCACAGGCCTTGTTGGACACAAGGGACAGATAAAGAAAGAGGACTCAGCTTTTGGTTTGGTGTATTGTGGGTAATTGGGCCTATAGAAGGCACAGATGGAGTCCAAGGTGCAATAAAACAAAAAAAAACAAAATAAAAAAAACTGCAGATGAATGTCATGATGCAGGTGTCGTCCACTAAATGTGACCTAGTCCCATGATGTGTGTATGTGTGTGTGTGTTCCTTCAACTAGAAAGTGTGACATTTTAAAATCATGAAAAAGCTTGAGATTTGGTCGTTATTTTCTTTTTGTCAAACTCAATCTGGCATTATTCCCATGTGGAGCAGACAGACTGAGTCAGGTTAAACCTCTGAGTGCCAGATCCAATCACTTCATATAGTCCCGGCCCATCTGTTTGGTCAGCTGAAGGACACATGGACTCCCTCCATCCCGCTCAGCAGCACACTGCGGTTACCGCAGTGGACCAGACCGAAGACACACACACACACAGGGCATCTGGGTACTTTCTGGGCTACAGTTATTAACGTGTTGGCATCCCACACTTATTCACTCAAGAAATCTTCCTCCCTGTTGGCAGGAGGAGGTCATATCTGTGAAGGTCGATTTGGCTATTTCGGTACAGTGAGCAAGTAAAAACAGAAAGTTTGAACACAAGTCAGGATGAATTTTTCCATATAAAAGACGGTAGTTTTACATATGCATCAAAGGTGAACAGCGTGGCTGGTACAGCTCAGTATATAATTGACCTTGACATGACAGGTAATAAAAAAGGGACTCTGAGACAGTCTAGAGCTCATTTCTGAGGACAGCAGGACCCTTGTTGCAGCTGAGGGAGCTGAAGTTTGGCAGTGTGAGACAGATTCTTTTATGGATGTACTGATGATGACAGACATATAACCTTTGTGGAATACATTTCGACACTGCGGTCTAAGTTTTTCATTCCCCTCTAGGCTGTTTCTAATTATAAAAAAAAAAAAAAAGTTGTGTAACACACGAGAGACCTTTTTGATCTGTACTTTTAATACACTTTGCTGACCTGAGTTCATATCGCGCCAGTGGCTCGACAACATGAATGTGTGTGAAAGCTCACTCCCACTGAACTCGAGAGATAGACGACTAAAAATAAAGCTGCAACTCGTATGAAACAGCGATGTTGTCGTAGTTGGAGCAGACCAGAGCAGCAAAGTATTTAAGATTCAGAGGCATGCTCTGCATCATCTGCACTTCAGAGAGATTAGACTAGCAGCAGCAGCAGTAGCAAAACTCAGCCTGTGACCCGTGCACATGAACACACAGAGAGAGCAGCAATGGAAACTTCCATCAGGCCTGCAGTTGCATGTGATAAACGTCGAAGAAGTTTCTGTTATGGGCTGTGGATCGAATGTCTGTAGTTTTTCAGTAAAGATCAAACCAAATGAGATAGTCATGTTAATAACTTGGATTTATATTATTTATATTGTTAGAGGCGCTTGTAGGTGGATTTTTATTTTTGTTTCCAGTCTTAATGCTAAGCTAAGCTAACCGGCTGCTGGCTGGCTGCGAAAAGGTTGTGTTTCCCAAAATGTCGAACTATTGCTTTCTAAAAATGTTGTAGAAAAATTGCTCATGTTTCTTAAAGTATGGTGTCATCATTTTGGTTTTGGTACCAAAACTCAGCCCTAGTTGCTTTCTGCCAAGAGGCTATTCAGCGGAACTGAGCAGTTTTTGTTGTTGTTTTTGTTTTTTTTTTGCATTTTTGGTGTTGTAGACAGATCTATTTTAGGATTTGGGTTTAATACAACATACTGCAGTTTGCACAGCATGAACCTGACATAGTAATTTTCTTCAAGAGGGTGTAATGTGCAATCAGATAGTTTTCCTACTGCTGCTTAATCTGAAGTTTGTTTGAAACCTCTTTGTGCCTCTCTGTTGTTATTCCAGTAGCACAGTGCTCTGGCTGACTGTTATGCTCCAGGCAATGTATTCACAACAGTAACAGATGTGTATGGATCAGTTGAGGCTTCTGTAGTATCAGCCGGCTTTGTTGGCCATGGAAATGAGAACTCATTAGGTTATCCAAACAAACCCCCAGCAGAGCCTGCCTGTAACTGTCAACTCTCTGCCTCCCAGCACAGAGAGCACAAACACATTCTTCATCTGCTCTGGCAGAGCTGAGTTATCATCAAAAATATGCAAATTAGATGTAAACATCATGTTCGCCCCCTTCCCCAAATATCCAGTGGAGCATTCCTTTATAACAGCAGGGGAGGAAAATTAGACGCTCCAAGTATCCGAGGTTGCAGAGTGAGCCGGAGATGAGAGATTCAAAAGAATTCATCTCAGTGTTTGTTGTACGAATGGTGCTTAACACATGCAGGAATTTGAAAATTGAACCATAAGAAAGACTCATACAGTGTGACTTATATCCGGATAAAGCAGATGAGCAGATGGTTTTGAATATGTGATTTATCTGAGTCCAGAGAAGCTTATTTTCACAGAGCTGGGTCCTCTTCACTGCCACCCTCAGATATTTATTACCTAGCGACATAAATGGCTTGAGCAGCTTAATCCCACATGCCAGGAGGACTTTGGTTAAATAACGCTCTGTCCTGAGGCATTATTAACGCTATGTGGGTAAGCCTGATAAAATGGCATGGTGATAAGCTGATGTGTAGCTCGGAGGACCCAAGTCTCTGCATTCCTCTCCGCTCCCCGAGAATGTCCAGGCCGCCCCTCTGGTCATGTGGTCGGTCCTCATACAACAGCAGCTCCTCTGAGTTCACAGGACCTAAACATTAATCTCCCTCTGTCTCTTTCCCCAGATCAGCCATGGTGTCTGGTATTCAGTCTCCCTTCGCTGGCTGCAGAGAGGAGGAGGAGGAGGAGGAGGAGGAGGAAGGGTTTGTGTATTCCTGCTGTGGCTCCATCCTAGCCTGATTCACATTATCTTCATCTGCAAAGGAGTGGAGGCCTGATTCCTGGAAACAGCCCAGAGACTGGAAGTCTGCGGCCTCTTTGCACCTGATCTGTTTACTCGTCGTTCTTGTGTAACTTTCCCATGTCGCCACTAGCCTGAGCTGGACTCGTTGCCATGTATACTGCAGGGACCTCACAGTGGTCTCTATATAACATGCAAGCCACAGCCAGGAAACAGACCGATAGCATAGATGTGTGCTCTGGGCAAATGCCTCAGATTTTCTCTTTCCACCTCCTGGGTCAAATAAGCTACTGTGACTGTGTCGGCCCTGCACTGCTCAACTGACTCACTCCATCATCAAATGTGTATTATCTCGCCAGTAGATTACCAGTTTAACAGACTCTGAAAGGACTTATTAGTGTCTCTCACTGACATGTTGTTTTACAGCAAACTTAAAAAGAAAGTCGGCTGTGCTTTGTTGTGGTTCCTCTCCCCTCCTGACACTGGGCGTTTACTCAGGTGTAATTTATTTGGATTGCTGATAGACTGAATTAGACCTTTGCTCTGCCAGACGTATGGGGAACTAGAGAAGACATTTGGGGAAGTGTATGATTTTGTGCACAGAAACAATCTTCCTGTCTGTATTTTTAGACGTTGGACTTGGGCTTCCCTCAATTTTGGTGAGCTAAATTTGAATCTTCCTCCTCAACTTAAAATACAAGCTCGCAAGAGAGAATGTGGCCCGTTACGGCTGAAGAAGATACTTTTCTCGTTCAAGCTGTTTTTTCAAACTATGATTTTGTCATTTTGTTGTTTTGTGTCTCAGGGTTTTGTATAGTTTTTGCCTGTATTTGTTCAAGGAAGGGAAACCTTTTTGTTTCATGTTTTCTGTTCTGAATACTTTTTTTTTTTTTTTTTTTGTGAATGTACAAGTTTTGTGAAAAATAATTTTACAGAACTGTCTACTTTTAGAAAACATTCTTACATTGTGAAAATGTATGACTACACTTAATAGCAGGGGTCATATTTAAACACAATAACACAAATATTGCCAAAATACAAATAGCTAATCTTAGTGTTATTTTGGATTTAAATAATGGAAGCTATGTGTTTCCAAAGTAGTTAACTTTGTAGCTATAATATCTGAGTATCTTAAATGGAAGTCTTTTGCGTGTGTATAGATTGTATACTTGCTTTGTAATTCATTTGTAGAAGCCTTTGATTTGCACAATTTGTACAAAGAAATCTCTTAATGGTCTTAATTTTTGTATCTTTGTCTTAACCCAGCTTGGGTAGTGTGAATAATCAAAGCCTTTTTGTAGCACATAATTCTGTTATTTCTCTCTCAACAATCATTTCATTTGTGTACTGTTTTCCAATAAGTCAAATATACTGGTATGTGAAGCTGTTACTGACACACCATCTGTTACTTCATGTTCTACAGCTCAGAACTTGTCAATAAATGTCATCTTGTTGGGAACATATTTCGTCGTTTGTCCTCTGTTTTCCAGGGACTGACGACTGGAATTCGGCAGCTGTATCATTAAAACAGCCTGGTCAGCCATATAATCACACAGGTGCTCTTAACGTGCCTGGAATAGTTTCCGAACGCAGGTTAGGAGCGGTTTTGGTATTTACCGGGAACACCCGTCTCCTTCCTCCTGTCTGTCAATGCCGTCTCGCTCTTATAATACCCCCTTGTCATAGCGATATCACACATTCTGGTGATGTGGTATGTGAAGTGCAAGCCTCTGCTGCGGCTCTGGCACTCGCCAAGTCAAGATGTGCGCACACATTAAAACCCTCAAACCCTGAAGAATGTGCTAAGTCTGCTCAGCCAGTGTCAGTCAGGTGATGCCTCTCCGTACCTCTCACTCTGCAGAGGCCAGGTCTACGTGAGAAGACGCTGAAGTCCAGACTGGGCGTTGGGTGGGAAGATGTCTGGTTGGCACACGTTTGCAGGGAGGAGAACCGGAGAGGAATGTACCCACACTCAGAGTAAGGGAGGTGGTTCTGAAAGTGCTGCCTGCAGGCTCCAAGTTTAAAGATGCTTGTGACGTCTCAGCCACTGAGCCATTATATTGCTGTGGTGTTTGAACAATCCACCTCCACTTTGAAACCAGACATCACTTGCTGTTTCTTTTGATTTCATTACCTTGTGGTATACTTTAACTTTCAAATTCTTGCTCTATTCATTTCGAAGCAAACTGTTGTCAGAGCGTCTGACCCTCAGAGGACGTGGCTACAGATTATCCAAACACCAACGGTTCTTTGGATTCTGTTTTTGACCTTGGAAACAGTAGTTTGACAACAGCAGATCATCAGTAGGGTAAAACTAACTTGTCTCATGACCAAGATCATGTTCCTTATTAGTGGGCAAACTATCCCAGATTTGGTGACTTCATTTAACGCTCTCGAAAAAACTTGCTAGTGGACCTTGAGTTAAATTGTGCAAAATGGACTCCACAGTGCTCCTATCCATGGTAGTGTAATACTGTTAATATGGTTGAAAAAGTGTGTGTGTGTGTCAGACAGCGAGAACGAGGGCGTAAGGAAAACAGAAGGCTGTTGAGTCACGAGGGAAACGGCCTACTGAATGTTTTGCAAGTTGTGCTCTAAGTGATTTGAATATCAAATTAACATTTCCTCAGATATGTTGATCGCTGTAACATCATGTCCTAAATATTTAAAGAAAGAGTGCAATGTTCTAGATGTCTCCAAGTTTAATTAACAGAAAATTCGCCCCATATACACCAACTGATTTCCCTGCAAATTACAGAATTTGTGTAACAAATTATATAAAAGCTTTAGGCGATGCCCTAAAACAAACACTTGAGTGACATAATGCAACAGCATTGTTCAGTCTTTTGAAAGCCAACCGAAAAAACTTCAAAGCACGCTGTTAATTGGATGTAAACGGCTCCAAAAACTGCCCCTCTGCAGCCATGACATCATATGCCTGTAACAGGCTATGTCCAGTCAAGCATGTGGACATGTTTGTGCAAGTATAAGTACAGAGATTCATCAAAGGTTAATTTATGGATTTTTTAATACAATGCAGACTTGCATAAAAAGATGAAACAGCCCTCTCTGAAAAGGAGACCTGGCACCGGACAGCGGGATGAGCAGGCCAGTCAATGGCTCCTATTGTAATGCAAAATGTGCAAACTGAGCAATTTCAAACACATCTTGCCGACAACACAATTAAACCACGGTGAATAAATAGACATTTGAAAGTCGGCTGAAGACAAAAGAACCTCAGAGGCTGCCAAAACAAAACAAAAAAAATGGAGGGAGGGAAGGAGGAGAATAAAGGGAGAGAAAGAGGACAAACTGTCATAACAATCTGCTGGACTGAAGGATATGTGGGGTTTCTGTGCATGTGTGTGTGTGTGTGTGTGTGTCTGTGTGGTTTTTGTGTGAATATGAATTTATGCTTAATGTGCATGTGTATCTTTGGTGGTGTGTGTGTGTGTGGTGGGGGAGGAGCAGTTGTGGCTTCTTGTTAACCCATAAGAAAGGAGGCAGTGAGGTGGAACGGACAGGGACGTTGCACTCTGCCTCTCCACCCAAATATTGGCGTGTGTCTGCTGGCCTGAGACCCCCAGCTGGGTCCTCCGCCTGCCTGGGACAAGGACAAAGACGCCTTGTTGAGGCCAGAATCGACCTCCTCTCACCTTCCCCAGGGGGCCTGGAGGATGGCCCTGCAGGCCGGCTCAGGAAACCCCAGAGTGGAAGGGAGGATCAATATTCACCTTCTGGCCTGTTCAGATCTAGCCTGATAGATCTGCAAGAATGTGCAATTATTTCTGAATTCAAGAGAAACAAGGTTACTGTAAATAAATTTGGCAACCTCGTATAATGTTTGTTCACTGTAGCAACATACATCAAAATGTATTAATCCTACAGCTTTGCTTTCTTCTCCAGGTCATAATTAAGAGGATATTTGAAGTGCAACAACCAGGTATGAAGATGAATTATAAAATGAATGTGTGTATCTTCGTCAGACAGACAGGGAGTGTGTTTACAGCACAAGCTTGTGTGTGTGTATGTGTGTGTGTGTGTCTTAGAGTTGAACTACCACCACGAGCAACATCTTAGACACTGTTGACTGTCCGAGAAGAGACTTCACTCATTCCTACTCTTACATAAGTCTCCCTGGTTGCAGATCTCTGTAAGCAAACATCAGGGTTCTCCTCCTATACTGTCTTTCTCTCTGTTTCACTTTCAAATTAAGTTTCATTGTTCTTTATTGGCATGAATACTAAGAAAGACTTTCACAAGCATGTCCAAGCATGTCTTCAAGAATAAATTGTTACTGAACAATGTTGTCCCCCTTCTCTCTGTGCCTATGCTGGTGGTGGAGTTAAAGGTGTCTATGCATCTTTGTGCCCCCCCCCCCCCTCTTTCCTTCCCTCGTGTCTCTGGCTGCAGGCGTCTCTGCTGGCATCAGCTCTGAGGTTTCAGAGCTGACTGGGTAAGCAAATGAGGAGTAAACAGAGTGTGAGACAGACAGACAGACAGTCTAACCACTGGAGCGAATGCAGGGGTTTGTCTTGCCTCTGCTGCTGTCTGAGCAGGAGGTGTGTGTGTGTGTGTGTGTGTGTGTGTGTGTGTGTGTGTGTGTGTGCGCGTGTGGGACAGGGACTCAGGAGCTTGACAGGTCAGCAAAACCAAGAGGAACGAGAAACCTGAATTAAATCTGCACTCATATTCATCAGCTCCTCTGCAGACTGAGCTGTGTACAGTGTTTTTTCTACAATGGTAGGGTGCCACTGTTATGTGCTGTTAAATGTTGACTCATGTATAAAATTCATATTTCTTTAGGTCTAATACAGTCTGTTTTAGATCTAAAGAAATCCTCAAAACCCCTTCACAAACAAGCTCATTTTTATATCATGACAGGGCCGTAGTATTAGATTGCAGCATACAGGCGTTCCTAATAAACTGGCCACTGAGCGTAACTGTACACCTATTGTATACCCGCGACAGTGTTCCTGCCACGAGTTTCCCAAATAAGCTCTGCATGAATGCAGATGCCGCGTGCTCAGTCCACTTGACACTGTCTGTCCCTGCAAAGCGTTGTCACCTGCAGCTGGAAATGATTTGTTTATTTGTCACTGCTGATGTTACAGCTGGATACCATGACCTTAAATTGAAATCATGGTATTGATCTTGCTTTGGTATGTCTGCCAAAACCTTTATACCACCTTAACTTAAAATAACAGATCATGCACAGGTGAGTTAAATGATCTCTTAGTATTAAAGATCCCTCTCAAAACTAAGCCCCATTATTACAAGAGGCCTTATTATAAAAAGTATGTGTTGCCATTGTAACTTGACACAGAGGTGTGAAATTGCAATCAATGTGGATTATAGAGACAACCTGTTTCTGCAGACTTGTTCCAACAAGGTTTGGGTCCCTCTCTCTCTCTCTCTCTCTCTCCACCAGATTAATTTCACGGCTTCTATTTTTGAGTGTCTGTGCAGTGAGGACCTGTGGCTTTGACAAAGAAAGAGAGAGAGAGAAAGAGAGAGAGAGAGAGAGAGAGAGAGAGAGAGAGAGAGAGAAAGAGAAAGAGAGAGAGAGAAATGTGAGCATTGTGACAGGAGAGTGCTTTCAGACTTGCCAGCATTCGGCCACAGTAATAGCTGTTTACACAATGGAATAATTACCCAGTAAATTACAGGGGGAAGAGAGAGGAGAGGAGAGGAGAGGAGAGGAGAGGAGAGGAGAGGAGTTCTGGCAGGCACACAGTGGATTTGACAGTCAGAGAGTTGATTGTTCAGCATTCGGGCCTTTGATGAGCCCAGTTCTGTGTATTTGCTGCCTTGCGCTGCAACTCAAGCTCAAACATGCAAACACACATTCAGCCATTTTACTGCTATTTGCCTGCAGATTCAAATTCCAAGTTGCCCATAATGAGAACAGGAAAGCTTGTTTTCTCTTCCTGTTGATGGAACAAATCCACAGGCAGACATTTTAATTTTAATTTTGTGGTACATTCTACTTCTACTTCACAATATTTTGGAGAGGATTTTATTTTATTTTTATTTTTCACATTTAGTTACTAGTTTCTTTTTCAGATTAAGCTCCCAAGCGTTATAGCTCATGTGACAGTGACTTCTTCTCTAAACACCAGGAGGTAATATTATCCAATATTTCACAAAATAGCAAAGATTAAAAAAAAGTAAAAAAATGCAAATTTATGTAATAGATTTGCTTTTTTTTCTTTCCTAACCCATTAATCTTCTCACAACCCCCACACAGATTTGTCTTGTGGCCTGAACCCTGAACTCATCAACTATAACGTAGATAAAGCAGCTCCACCTTAGCCAACCATGACAGTAAAATACTACTCACACATGATGCATTAATAATGTCATGTATTGGTCACATGGAGCCAATAATACTGTACTGCTACTTTTACTTAAACAAAGCATCTGAGTACTTCTTCCACCCACAGCCCACAATAGATGATGTAGTTGCATGCCTGTCTGACAAATGGCATTTTTAAGATGCCTTTCCCCTCCCATGTTTTCTCCCCCTTACAAACAGAGGTGGGAGGACCATCTGAAATATGCACATGGGTAGGAGATCCTTTGTGATCTCCCATCACGTCACAAAGTCAACATGGGGACAGTTTCATTCACAGGAAAAGCGCACAAAGGCTTCGTCCACTGACCGTAGCCGATGAGCAGTGATTGTGGGCAGAGCAGAGACGAGCCAGCGGACATTCCGGACGAGCCAGGCATACTTGGATTCATGTGGTAAAAGAGGATACATTTCTCTTCCTCTATGTCACAAAGACTCAGCAAAGCCCTTTGTTCTTTTGTAGGAACTGAGATTTTTTTTATATAATTGCCACTTCCTCTGACTCTCATTAATAAAACACAGATTAATTCCCAGTTGGGTTGGAGTGGGGCTCAAGTGGTGGGGGTGGGGGGTGGGGTGGTTTTGGGGTTGCTATAGGTTGGGGTGGCATGGGGGTGTTTCATATATCTTCGTCTTTCTGTTTGGAGAGAAAAAACACTTCAAAAGCATCATCAGCCTGATGAGAAGGCCTCTGAGCTGGAGTATGGCAGCTGTAACCCCGCCCTCCCCACATACACACACTTACAAAAAGGCACACCAAACAGAATTATGAAAGAAGCCACAAGCACGCGCGCGTGTGTGTCTGTGTTTGTGTGTGTGTGTGTGTGTGTGTGTGTGTGTGTGTGTGTGTGTGTGTGTGTGTGTGTCTGGGAGTGTATGTGTGTCTGGGAGTGTATGTGTTTGAGACAAACCCTTCTGTTGCACCATGTCTGGCTGACCACTTCAGATGAGATGTGACACTGAGGATGAATACTACAATGGAGAGATACTCAGACGTGTCAGCAGCATCTGCCTCTGTCTGGGGACTGACGTGTGTCGTCCTCCCTCCTCATTCAGACCAGAGCATGGGGGCTTATACAAAACTAATGAAGCAGACGCATGCTGTATTAACACACACACACACTCATGCATGCACGCACACATAATATAGAGACAGACAAGCAAATGTAGCCCTAATTGAACGTGGGGAGATGCTGCCATGTGGCTGCACCGTGACCAGCATCTCATCTCAGATTCCTCAAATTCCCCCAAGAGCCTCACTCTGCTTTTGATACACTCAGACAATGAGATCCCGCAGTCAAGAGGAAAGGCTCAGCAGAGGTGGGTCACTGCACATACTTGCAAGCAAGAGCAAAACACTGAATGATTTATGATAAGACTGTAGTGAAAAGCTGATTGTTTGCAGGGTGTATTGTTCAGGACTGTAACTGAACTGAAGTGTAGTTTGTTGTTACTTTCAAAGTAGGCTAAGGCCCGACCGCTGTTCTCTGATTGGCTGACAGGCGCCATATCCCAGAGAGCCAAGGGAAGGATAATTAAAAGCCAAACCAACAGAGAGAGGAGGGGTAACAGAAATTAAAAAAGAAAGAAAAAAACAGAGATAGAGGAGGAGACAAAAACGAGTCAGGAAGAGATTTGCTGTATTTGAACATTACTGCAGCCTTTGTTTGTGGTGGAACAGGTTCTTGTGCAAGTTCAATAGATGACAGGGCTTTCGGTGGGGCTTGTGTCACATTATCATATTATCCTCCTTAATGCACTTTAACACTCTGCCAAAAATCCTTGACATGTTAATGGTATGAAATAAGACCCACAGGAAAAAAAAGAAACAAAAACTGTGTGTGTGTGTGTGTGTGTGTGTGCGTGTGTGTGCGTGTGTGTGTGTGTGTGTGTGTTTGGGTGGGTGTATTTACAGTATGCTGTGCATGTGTGTGCACGCCCAGGAGAGATTTCACTGGGTTGGCAAATAGTTTCCCCTCTGTTGCATAAGTTAAGTTTCTTCCTCAAAGGTGATGAGAACTGTAGTAGTGCAGCAGATAAGCTTGTATATAGGTATTGTGCATTTTATGATTCAAGCATGAAACTTTCTCCAGTGTTTCTATGGACCATGAACTTTATTTTCAGACGTGGCATTTCAGATATGACCTCTGGGACAGGACAGAGCTCCCTGGAGTAATGAGGATGGCCCAGACCAAACTAGCGTGCTAGCTTCTGATCAGAATGTTCGCTAATGTGCTAGCTAGTCATGTAGCCACATTTTCAGACCTGACTATTCTATCACTTTTTTTGACATTTTTATGCCGAACTATATTATAATGTTTTTTGACATTTTTATGCCATGACCTTTTTTTGCTTTTTTATGCCTTACTACTATGACGTTTTTGGGCGTTTTGATGACTATACTATGATGTTTTTTGACATGTTTATGGCTTACTATGCTATGATGTTTTTTTGCTTTACTATTCTATAACATTTTTTGGCGATTTATGCCTTACTATAATATAAGGTTTTTTGATGTTTTTATGCCTTACTATACTATGATGTTTTTTGACATGTTTATGCCTTACTATGCTATGACGTTTTCTGCCATTTTTGTGCCTCACTATACTATGGCGTTTCATGCCATACTATACTATGACTTTTTAATTTAATGCGTTTTAATGCCTTACTATACTATGATGTTTTATGCCTCATTATAATATGATGTTTTTTGGTATTTTTATGCCTTTCTATACTATAACATTTTATGTCTTACTATACTATGATGGTTTGTGGCATTTTTATGCCTAACTATACTAGGACGTTTTTGGCATTTTTTTGCGATACTATAATATGTAGTATTTTTCACTTTTAAGACCTTACTATACTATGACCTTACTATAATAGTATAACATTTAAGTATAACATTTCATACCTTGGTATACTATGAGATTTTTTGACATTTTCATGCCTCAATATACTATGAATTGTGTTTTTATGCCTTACTATACTTGTCATTTTTTCATGTTTTTGCGATACTATACTGTGTCATATTTTTTACTTTTAGGGTGTTACTATACTATGACGTCTTTATACTTTAATATACTATGACGTTTTTAGATATTTTTATGCCTTATTTTACTATGTTGTTTTTTACCTTTTTTTGCCATACTATACTATGTCGTTTTTCTCACTTCTAAGGCCTCACTATATTATGACGTCTTCATATTTTACTATTCTATGACGTTTTTATGCCTTATTTTACTATGTTGTTTTTTACCTTTTTTTGCCATACTATACTATGTCATTTTTCTCCCTTAAAAGCCTCACTATACTATGATGTCTTCATATTTTACTATTCTATGACGTTTTTTGATGTTTTTATGCCTTATTATACTATGTTGTTTTTTAACCTTTTTTGCCATACTATACTATGTCGTCTTTTCATTTTTTTTGCCATACTATACTATGTCATTTTTCTCACTTTTAAGGCCTTACTATACTATGACGTCTTCATATATTACTATTCTATGATGTTTTTTGATGTTTTTATGCCTTATTTTACTATGTTGATTTTTCACTTTTTTTGCCATACTATACTGTCGTTTTTTCACTTTTAAGGCCTCACTATACTATCATGTTTTTCTCACTTTTAAAGCCTTCCTGTACAATGACGTCTTCATATTTTACTATTCTATGACGTTTTTTGATGTTTTTATGCCTTATTATACAATGTTGTTTTTTAACTTTTTTGGCATACTATACTATGTCATTTTTTCACTTTTTTTGCCATACTATACTATGTCGTTTTTCTCACTTTTAAGGCCTCACTATACTATGACGTGTTCATATTTTACTATTCTATGATATTTTTTGATGTTTTTATGCCTTATTTTACTATGTTGTTTTTTAACTTTTTTGTCATACTATACTATGTCATTTTCTCACTTTTAAGGCCTCACTATACTATGATGTTTTTTTCACTTTTAAGGCCTTACTATACTATGACGTCTTCATATTTTACTATTATATGACGTTTTTATGCCTTATTTTACTATGTTGTTTTTTTTACTTTTTTTGCCATACTATACTATGTTGTTTGTTCACATTTTTTGCCATACTATACTATGTCGTTTTGCTCACTTCTAAGGCCTTCCTATACTATGACGTCTTCATATATTACTATTCTATGATGTTTTTTGATGTTTTCATGCCTTATTTTACTATGTTGATTTTTCACTTTTTTTGCCATACTATACTATGTCGTTTTGCTCACTTCTAAGGCCTTCCTATACTATGACGTCTTCATATATTACTATTCTATGATGTTTTTTGATGTTTTCATGCCTTATTTTACTATGTTGATTTTTCACTTTTTTTGCCATACTATACTATGTTGTTTGTTCACATTTTTTGCCATACTATACTATGTTGTTTGTTCACATTTTTTGCCATACTATACTATGTTGTTTTTTCACTTTTAAGGCCTCACTATACTATGACGTTTTTCTCACTTTTAAAGCCTTCCTATACTATGACGTCTTCATATTTTACTATTCTATGACCTATTTTGATGTTTTTATGCCTTATTTTACTATGTTGTTTTTTTACCTTTTTTTGCCATAGTACACTATGTCGTTTTTCTCACTTTTAAACCTTTATGTTTCAATCAGTGACTGAAGTTTTCAACAGGGAAGCTGCATGGTAGTGCAGTGGTTAAAGCTGTGCACTCCCAAGGAGAAGGTACTGGGTTCAAACCCCACGTGGTTGTCATGTTGAGTTGCCATATTATATATTTGTTTTTTCACTTTTAAAGCCTTCCTATACTATGAGGTCTTCATATTTTACTATTCTATGACCTTTTTTGATGTTTTTATGCCTTATTTTACTATGTTGATTTTTCACTATTTTTGCCATACTACACTGTCATTTTTTCACTTTTTTTGCCATACTATACTATGTCGTTTTTGTCACTTTTAAGGCCTCACTATACTATGACGTCTTCATATATTACTATTCTATGATGTTTTTTGATGTTTTTATGCCTTATTTTACTATGTTGTTTTTTACCTTCTTTTGCCACACTATACTATGTCGTTTTTCTCACTTTTAAGGCCTCACTATACTATGACGTCTTCATATATTACTATTCTATGATGTTTTTTGATGATTTTAGACCTTAATTTTCTATGTTGATTTTTCACTATTTTTGCCATACTATACTATGTCATTTTTTCCCTTTTTTGCCATACTATACTATGTCGTTTTTCTCATTTTTTAGGCCTTACTATACTATAACGTCTTTATACGTTATTATACTATGACATTTTTTGATGTTTTTATGCCTTGCAATACTTTGACGTTTTTTGACGTTTTTGTGTCTTAATATTATAGGATGTTTTTTGACATTTTTATGCCTTACTATACTATGAGGTTTTTTGCCTTGATATCATTTTTTGTAGCACCTTACTAAAGCTTTATGTTTTGATGCGTGTCTAAAAAATTTTTTTAGAGAGGCTGCCTGGTAGTGCAGTGGTTAAAGCTGTGGACTCCCAAGGAGAAGATACTGGGTTCAAACCCCATCTGCTTGTCATGTCAACTTGCCATACTATATATTTGTTTTTTTCACTTTTAAGGCCTTACTATACCATGACATCTTCATATTTTACTATTCTATGACATTTTCATGCCACGAGAGAGATCTCGCCAGTAGATTACCAGTTTAACAGACTCTGAAAGGACTTATTAGTGTTCTCTCACTGACATGTTGTTTTACAGGCAACTAAAAAGAAAGTCGGCTGTGCTTTGTTGTGGTTTCCTCTCCCCTCTGACACTGGGCGTTACTCAGGTGTAATTTATTTGGATTGCTGATAGACGAATTAGACCTTTGCTCTGCCAGACGTATGGGAACTAGAGAAGACAGATTTGGGGAAGTGTTATGATTTTGTGCACAAACAATCTTCCTGTCTGTATTTTTAGACGTTGGACTTGGCTTCCCTCAATTTTGGTAGCTAAATTTGAATCTTCTCCTCAACTTAATAACAAGCTCGCAAGAGAGAATGTGGCCCCCGTTACGGTGAAGAAGATACTTTTCTCGTTCAAGCTGTTTTTTCAAAACTATGATTTTGTCATTTGTGTTGTTGTTGTGTCTCAGGGTTTTGTATATGTTTTGCCTGTATTTGTTCAGAAAGGAAACCTTTGTTTCATGTTTTCTGTTCTGAATACTTTTTTTTTTTTTTTTTTGTGAATGTACAAGTTTTTGTGAAAAATAATTTTACAGAACTGTCTACTTTTAGAAAACTTCTTACATTGTGAAAATGTATACTACACTTAATAGCAGGGGTCATATTTAAACACAATAACACAAATATTGCCAAAAATACAAATAGCTAAATCTTAGTGTTATTTTGGATTTAAATAATGGAAGCTATGTGTTTCCAAAGTAGTTAACTTTGTAGCTATAATATCTGAGTATCTTAAATGGAAGTCTTTTGCGTGTGTATAGATTGTATACTTGCTTTGTAATTCATTTGTAGAGAGCCTTTGATTTGCACAATTTGTACAAAAGAAATCTCTTAATGGTCTGTAATTTTTGTATCTTTGTCTTAACCCAGCTTGGGTAGTGTGAATAATTCAAAGCTTTTTGTAGGCACATAATTCTGGTTATTTCTCTCTCAACAATCTTTCAATTTGTGTACTGTTTTCCAATAAGTCAAATATACTGGTATGTGAAGCTGTTACTGGACACACCATCTGTTACTTCATGTTCTACAGCTCAGAACTTGTCAATAAATGTCATCTTGTTGGGAACATTATTTCGTCGTTTGTCCTCTGTTTTCCCAGGGACTGACGACTGGAATTCGGAGCTGTAATCATTAAAACAGCCTGGTCAGCCTATAAATCACACAGGTGCTCTTAACGTGCCTGGAATAGTTTCCGAACGCAGGTTAGGAGCGGTTTTGGTATTTACCGGAACACCCGTCTCCTTTCCTCCTGTCTGTCAATGCCGTCTCGCTCTTATAATACCTCCTTGTCATAGGCGTATCAACACATTCTGGTGATTGGGTATGTGAAGTGCAAGCCTCTGCTGCGGCTTCTGGCACTCGCCAAGTCAAGATGTGCGCACACATTAAAGCCCTCAAACCCTGAAGAATGTGCTAATGTCTGCTCAGCCAGTGTCAAGTCAGGTGATGCCTCTCCGTACCTCTCACTCTGCAGAGGCCAGGTCTACGTGAGAAGACGCTGAAGTCCAGACTGGGCGTTGGGTGGGAAGATGTCTGGTTGGCACACGTTTGCAGGGAGGAGAACCGGAGAGGAATGTACCCACACTCAGAGTAAGGGAGGTGGTTCTGAAAGTGCTTGCCTGCAGGCTCCAAGTTTAAAGATGCTTGTGAACGTCTCAGCCACTGAGCCATTATATTCTGTGGTGTTTGAACAATCCACCTCCACTTTGAAACCAGACATCACTGCCTGTTTCTTTTGATTTCATTAACCTTGTGGTATACTTTTAACTTTCAAATTCTTGCTCTATTCATATTTCGACAGCAACTGTATGTCAGAGCGCTGACCCTCAGAGGACGTGCTACAGATTATCCAAACACCAACGGTTCTTTGGATTCTGTTGTTTTTGACACTTGGAAAACAGTAGTTTGACAACAGCAGATCATCAAGTAGGGTAAAACTAACTTGTCTCATGACCAAGATCATGTTCCTTATTAGTGGGCAAACTATCCAGATTTGGTGACTTCATTTAACGCTCTCCGAAAAAACTTGCTAGTGGACCTTGAAGTTAAATTGTGCAAAAATGGACTCCACAGTGCTCCCTATCCATGGTAGTGTAATACTGTTAAGTTATGGTTGAAAAAGTGTGTGTGTGTGTCAGAAGCGAGAACGAGGCGTAAAGGAAAACAGAAGGCTGTTGAGTCCACGAGGAGAAACGGCCTACTGAATGTTTTGGCAAGTTGTGCTCTAAAGATGTGATTTGAATATCAAATTAACATTTCTCAGATATGTTGATCGCTGTAACATCATGTCCTAAATATTTAAAGAAAAGATGCAATGTTCTAGATGTCCCAAGTTTAATTAACAGAAAATTCGCCCCATATACACCAACGTGATTTCCTGCAAGTTACAGAATTTGTGTAACAAATTATATAAAAGCTTTAGGCGATGCCCTAAAACAAACACTTGAGTGACATAATGCAACAGCATTGTTCAGTTCTTTGAAAGCCAACCGAAAAAACTTCAAAGCACGCTGTTAATTGGATGTAAACGGCTCCAAAAATGCCCCTCTGCAGCCATGGACAATCATAATGCCTGTAACAGGCTATGTCCAGTCAAGCATGTGGACATGTTTGTGCAAGTATAAGTACAGAGATTCATGCAAAAGGTTAATTTATGGATTTTTTAATACAATGCAGACTTGCATAAAAAGATGAAACAGCCCTCTCTGAAAAGGAGACCTGGCAACCGGACAGCGGATGAGCCAGGCCAGTCTAATGGCTTCCTATTGTAATGTCAAATGTGCAAACTGAGCAATTTCAAACACATCTTTGCCGACAACACAATAAACCCACGGTGAATAAATAGACATTTGAAAGTCGGCTGAAGACAAAAGAACTCAAGAGGCTGCCAAAACAAAACAAAAAAAATGGAGGGAGGAAGAGGAGAATTAAAGGAGAGAAAGAGGACAAACTGTCATAACAATCTTGCTGGACTGAAGGATATGTGGGGTTTCTGTGCATGTGTGTGGTGTGTGTGTGTGTGTCTGTGTGGTTTTTGTGTGAATATGAATTTTATGCTTAATGTGCATGTGTTATCTTTGGTGGTGTGTGTGTGTGTGGTGGGGAGGAGCAGTTTGTGGCTTCTTGTTAATCCCATAAGAAAGGAGGCAGTGAGGTGGAGAGGACAGGGACGTTGCACTCTGCCCTTCTCCACCTAATTGGGTGTGTCTGCTGGCCTTGAGACCCCAGCTGGGTCCTCCGCCTGCTGGGACAAGGACAAAGACGCCGTTGTTGAGCCAGAATCGACCTCCTCTCAACCTTCCCCAGGGGGCCTGGAGGATGGCCCTGCAGGCCGGCTCAGATAACCCCAGAGTGGAAGGGAGGATCAATATTCACCTTCTGGCCTGTTCAGATCTAGCCTGATAGATCTGCAAGAATGTGCAATTATTTCTGAATTCAAGAGAAAAAGGTTACTGTAAATAAATTTGGCAACCTCGTATAATGTTTGTTCACTGTAGCAACATACATCAAAATGTATTAATCCTACAGCTTTGCTTTCTTCTCCAGGTCATAATTAAGAGGATATTTGAAGTGCAACAACCAGGTTATGAAGATGAATTAATAAAATGAATGTGTGTATCTTCGTCCGACAGACAGGGAGTGTGTTTACAGCACAAGCTTGTTGTGTGTTATGTGTGTGTGTGTTGTCTTAGAAGTTGAACTACCAACGGAGCAACATCTTAGACACTGTTGACTGTCCGCGAGAAGAGACTTCACTCATTCCTAACTCTTACATAAGTCTCCCTTGGTTGCAGATCTCTGTAAGCAAACATCAGGGTTCTCCTCCTATATCTGTCTTCTCTCTCTGTTTCACTTTCAAATTAGTTTCATTGTTCTTTATTGGCATGAATACTAAGAAAGACTTTCACAAGCATGTCCAAGCATGTCTTCAAGAATAAATTGTTACTGAACAATGTTGTCCCCCTTCTCTCTGTGCCCTATGCTGGTGGTGGGAGTAAAGGTGTGCTATGCATTCTTTGTGCCCCCCCCCCCCTCTTTCCTTCCTCGTGTCTCTGGCTGCAGGCGTCTCTGCTGGCATCAGCTCTGAGGTTTCAGAGCTGACTGGGTAAGCAAATGAGGAGTAAACAGAGTGTGAGACAGACAGACAGCACAGTCTACCCACTGGAGCGAATGCAGGGGTTTGTCTTGCCTCTGCTGCTGTCTGAGCAGGAGGTGTTGTGTTGTGTGTGTGTGTGTGTTGTGTGTGGTGTGTGTGTGTTTCGTGTGCGCGCGGTGGGACAGGGACTCAGGAGCTTGACAGGTCAGCAAAACCAAGAGGAAACGAGAAACCTGAATTAAATCTGCACTCATATTCATCAGCTCCTCTGCAGACTGAGCTGTGTACAGTGTTTTTTCTACAATGGTAGGGTGCCACTGTTATGTGCTGTTAAATGTTGACTCATGTATAAAATTTCATATTTCTTTAGTCTAATACAGTCTGTTTTAGATCTAAAGAAATCCTCAAAAAACCCTTCACAAACCAAGCTCATTTTTATATCATGACACAGGGCCGTAGTATTAGATTGCAAGCATACAGGCGTTCCTAATAAACTGGCACTGAGCGTACTGTACACCTATTGTATATACCCGCGACAGTGTTTCCTGCCACGGTTTCCCAAAATAAGCTCTGCCATGAATGCAGATGCCGCGTGCTCAGTCCACTTGACACTGTCTGTCCCTGCAAAGCGTTCACTGCAGCTGGAAATGATTTGTTTATTTGTCACTGCTGATGTTACAGCTGGATACCATGACCTTAAATTGAAATCATGGTATTGATCTTGCTTTGGTATGTCTGCCAAACCTTTATACACCTTAACTTAAAATAAAACAGATCATGCACAGGTGAGTAAATGAATCTCTTAGTATTAAAGATCCCTCTCAAACTAAGCCCGCATTATTACAAGAGCCTTATTATAAAAAGTAATGTGTTGCCATTGTAACTTGACACAGAAGGTGTGAAAATTGCAATCAATGTGGATTATAGAGACAACCTGTTTCTGCAGACTGTTCCAGCAAGGTTTGGGTCCTCTCTCTCTCTCTCTCTCTCTCCACAGATTAATTTCACGGCTTCTATTTTTGAGTGTCTGTGCAGTGAGGACCTGTGGCTTTGACAAAGAAAGAGAGAGAGAGAGAAAGAGAGAGAGAGAGAGAGAGAGAAGAGAGAGAGAGAGAGAGAGAGAAAGAGAAAAGAGAAGAGAGGAGAAATGTGAGCATTGTGACAGGAGAGGTGCTTTCAGACTTGCCAGCATTTCGCCACAGTAATAGCTGTTTACACAATGGAATAATTACCCATAAATTACAGGGGGAAGAGAGAGGAGAGGAAGAGGAGAGGAGAGGAGAGAGAGGGAGAGGAGTTTGGCAGGCACACAGTGGATTTGACAGTCAGAGAGTTGATTGTTCAGCATTCGGGCCTTTGATGACCCAGTTCTGTGTATTATTGCTGCCTTGCGCTGCAAATCAAGCTCAAACATGCAAACACACATTCAGCCCATTTTACTGCTATTTGCCTGCAGATTCAAATTCCAAGTTGCCATAATGAGAACAGGAAAGCTTGTTTTCTCTTCCTGTTGATGGAACAAATCCACAGGCAGACATTTTAATTTTTAATTTTGTGTACATTCTATTTCTACTTCACAATATTTTGGAGAGGATTTTATTTTATTTTTAGTTTTCACATTTGATTTACTAGTTTCTTTTTCAAGATTAAGCTCCCAAGCGTTATAGCTCATGTGACAGTGACTTCTTCTCTAAACACCAGGAGGTAATATTATCCAATATTTCACAAAATAGCAAAGATTAAAAAAAGTAAAAAAAATGCAAATTATTGTTAATAGATTTGCTTTTTTTTCTTTCCTAACCCATTAATCTTCTCACAACCCCACACAGATTTGTCTTGTGGCCTGAACCCTGAACTCATCAACTATAAACGTAGATAAAGAAGCTCCACCTTAGCCAACCATGACAGTAAAATACTACTCACACATGATGCATTAATAATGTCATGTATTGGTCACATGGAGCCAATAATACTGTACTGCTACTTTTACTTAAACAAAGCATCTGAGTACTTTTTCTCACCCACAGCCCACATAGATGATGTAGTTGCATGCCTGTCTGACAAATGGCATTTTTAAGATGCCTTTCCCTCCCATGTTTTCTCTCCCCCTTACAACAGAGGTGGGAGGACCATCTGAAATATATGCACATGGTAGGAAGATCCTTTGTGATCTCCCATCACGTCACAAAGTCAACATGGGGACAGTTTCATTCACAGGAAAAGCGCACAAAGGCTTCGTCCACTGACCGTAGCCGAATGAGACAGTGATTGTGGCAGAGCAGAGACGAGCCAGCGGACATTCCGGACGAGCCAGGCATACTTGGATTTCATGTGGTAAGAGGAATACATTTCTCTTCCTCTATGTCACAAGACATCAGCAAAGCCCTTTGTTCTTTTGTAGGAACTGAGATTTTTTTTTTTATAATTGCCTACTTCCTCTGACTCTCAATTAATAAACACAAGATTAATTCCCAGTTGGGTTGGAGTGGGGCTCAAGTGGTGGGGGTGGGGGGTGGGGTGGTTTTGGGGTTGCTATAGGTTGGGGTGGCATGGGGTGTTTCATATATCTTCGTCTTTTCTGTTTGGAGAGAAAAAACACTTCAAAAGCATCATCAGCCTGATGAGAAGGCCTCTGAGCTGGAGTATGGCAGCTGTAACCCCGCCCTCCCACACATACACACACTTACAAAAAGGCAACACAAACAGATTTAGTGAAAGAAGCCACAAGCACGCGCGCGTGTGTGTCTGTGTTGTGTGTGTGTGTGTGTGGTGTGTGTGTGTGTGTCTGTGTTTTGTGTGTGTGTGTGTGTGTGTGTGTGTGTGTGTGTGTGTGTGTGTGTGTGTGTGTGTGTGTGTCTGGGAGTGTATGTGTGTCTGGGAGTGTATGTGTTTGAGACAAACCCCTTCTGTTGCACCATGTCTGGCTGACCACTTCAGATGAGATGTGACACTGAGGAATGAATACTACAATGGAAGGAGATACTCAGACGTGTCAGCAGCATCTGCCTCTTGTCTGGGGACTGACGTGTGTCGTCCTCCCTCCTCATTCAGACCAGAGCATGGGGGCTTATACAAAACTAATGAAGCAGACGCATGCTGTAATTAACACACACACACACTCATGCATGCACGCACACATAATTATAGAGACAGACAAGCAAATGTAGCCCATATTGAACGTGGGGAGATGCTGCCATGTGGCTGCACACGTGACCAGCATCTCATCTCAGATTCCTCAAATTCCCCCAAAGAGCCTCACTCTGCTTTTGATTACACTCAGACAATGAGATCCCGCAGTAACGAGGAAAGGTCTCAGCAGAGGTGGGTCACTGCACATACTTGCAAGCAAGAGCAAACACTGAATGATTTATGATAAGACTGTAGTGAAAAGCTGATTGTTTGCAGGGTGTATTGTTCAGGACTGAACTGAACTGAAGTGTAGTTTGTTGTTACTTTCAAAGTAGGCTAAGGCCCGACCGCTTGTTCTCTGATTGGCTGACAGGGCGCCATATCCCAGAGAGCAAGGGAAGGATAATTAAAAGCCAAAACCAACAGAGAGAGGAGGGGTACGAAATTAAAAAAGAAAAGAAAAAAACAGAGATAGAGGAGGAGACAAAAACGAGTCAGGAAGAGATTTCTGTATTTTGAACATTACTGCAGCCTTTGTTTGTGGTGGAACAGGTTCTTGTGCAAGTTCAATAGATGACAGGGCTTTCGGTGGGCTTGTGTCACATTATCATATTGATCTCCTTAATGCACTTTAACACTCTGCCAAAATCCTTGACATGTTAATAGGTATGAAATAGACCCAGAAAAAAAAAGAAACAAAAACTGTGTGTGTGTGGTGTGTGTGTGTGTGCGTGTGTGTTGCGTGTGTGTGTGTGTGTGTGTGTTGGGTGGGTGTTATTTACCAGTATCGCTGTGCATTGTGTGTACACGCCCGGGAGAGATTTCACTGGGTTGGCAAATAGTTTCCCCTCTGTTGCATAAGTTAAGTTTCTTCCTCAAAGGTGATGAGAACTGTAGTAAGTGCAGCAGATAAGCTTGTATATAGTATTGTGCATTTTATGATTCAGCATGAAACTTTCTCCAGTGTTTCTATGGACCATGAACTTTATTTTCAGACGTGGCATTTCAGATATGACCTCTGGACAGGACAGAGCTCCCTGGAGTAATGAGGATGGCCCAGACCAAACTAGCGTGCTAGCTTCTGATCAGAATGTTCGCTAATGTGCTAGCTAGTCATTGTAGCCACATTTTCAGACCTGACTATTTATCACTTTTTTTGACATTTTATGCCGAACTATATTATAATGTTTTTTGACATTTTTATGCCATGAACTTTTTTTGCTTTTTTATGCCTTACTACTATGACGTTTTTGGGCGTTTTGATGACTATACTATGATGTTTTTTTGACTGTTTATGGCTTACTATGCTATGATGTTTTTTGCTTTACTATTCTATAACATTTTTTGGCGATTTATGCCTATACTATAATATAAGGTTTTTTGATGTTTTTATGCCTTACTATACTATGATGTTTTTTGACATGTTTATGCCTTACTATCTATGACGTTTTCTGCCATTTTTGTGCCTCACTATACTATGGCGTTTCATGCCATACTATACTATGACTTTTTTATTAATTGCGTTTTAATGCCTTACTATACTATGATGTTTTTATGCCTCATTATAATATGATGGTTTTTTGGGATTTTTAAGCCTTTTCTATACTATAACATTTTATGTCTTACTATACTATGATGGTTTGTGGCATTTTAATGCCTAACTATACTAGGACGTTTTGGCATTTTTTTGCGATACTATGATATGTAGTATTTTTCACTTTTAAGACCTTACTTATACTATGACCTTACTATAATAGTATAACATGTTAAGTATACATTTCATACCTTGGTATAACTATGAGATTTTTTGACATTTTCATGCCTCATATAATACTATGAATTGTGTTTTAATGCCTTACTATACTCAAGGAGTCATTTTTTCATGTTTTTGCGATACTATACTGTGTCATTATTTTTTACTGTTTAGGGTGTTACTATACTATATGACGTTTTATACTTTAAATATACTATGACGTTTTTTAGATATTTTTATGCCTTATTTTACTATGTTGTTTTTACTTTTTTTTGCCATACTATACTATGTCATTTTTTCACTTTTTTTGCCATACTAACTATGTCATTTTTCTCCTTAAAAGCCTCATTACTATGATGTCTTCATATTTTACTATTCTAATGACGTTTTTTTGATGTTTTTATGCCTTATTTATACTATGTTGTTTTTTAACCTTGTTTTGCCATACTAACTATGTCATTTTCACTTTTTTGCATACACTATGTCGTTTTTCCATTTTTTTTTGCCATACTATATGATGTCATTTTTTTCTCACTTTTAAGGCCTTACTATACTATGACGTCTTCATATATTACTATTGCTAATGTTTTTTTGATGTTTTTTATGCCTTATTTACTATGTTGATTTTTCACTTTTTTTGCCATACTATACTGTCGTTTTTTCACTTTTAAGGCCTCACTATACTTATCATGTTTTTCTCACTGTTTAAAGCCTTCCTGTACAATGACGTCTTCATATTTACTATTCTATGACGTTTTTTGATGTTTTTTGCCTTTATATACAATGTTGTTTTTTAAACTTTTTGGCATTTATATCTTGTTCATTTTTTTCACTTTTTTTGCATACTATACTATGTCGTTTTTCTCACTTTTAAGGCCTCACTATACTATGACTGTTCATATTTTCTATTCTATGATTTTTTTGATGTTTTTATGCCTTATTTTACTATGTTGTTTTTAACTTTTTTGTCATACTATACTATGTCATTTTCTCACTTTAAGGCCTGCACTACTACTATGACGTTTTTTTTCACTTTGTAAGGCCTTACTATATGAGACGTCTTCATATTTTTACTATTATATGACGTTTTTATGCCTTATTTTACTATGTTGTTTTTATTTTACTTTTTTTCGCCATTACTATACTATTGTTGTTTTTTCAACTTTTTTTGCCATACCTATCTATGTCGTTTTTTCTCACTTCTAAGGCCTTCCTATACTATGACGTCTTCATATATTACTAATTCTATGATGTTTTTTTGATGTTTTTATGCCTTATTTACATAGTTGTTTTTTAACTTTTTTTGCCATACTATACTATGTCGTTTTTCTCACTTCTAAGGCCTCACTATACTATGACGTCTTCATATTTTACTATTCTATGACCTATTTTGATGTTTTTATGCTTATTTTACTATGTTGATTTTTCACTTTTTTTGCCATACTATACTATAGTTGTTTTTTTCACTTTTAAGGCCTCACTATACTATGACGTTTTTCTCACTTTTAAAGCCTTCCTATACTTATGACGTCTTCATATTTTAACTAATTCTATGACCTATTTTGATGTTTTTATGCTTATTTTACTATTGATTTTTTTACCTTTTTTTGCCATAGTACACTATGTCGTTTTTCTCACTTTTAACCTTTATTGTTTCAATCAGTGACTGAAGTTTTCCACAGGGAAGCTGCATGGTAGTGCAGTGGTTAAAGCTGTGCACTCCCAAGGAGAAGGTACTGGGTTCAAACCACGTGGTTGTCATGTTGAGTTGCCATATATATATATTTGTTTTTTCACTTTATAAGCGCTTCCTATACTATGAGGTCTTCTATTTTACTATTCTATGATGTTTTTTTGATGATTTTAGACCTTAATTTTCTATGTTGATTTTTCACTATTTTTGCATACTATACTATGATGTCATTTTTTCTTCCTTTTTTTGCCATACTATACTATGTCGTTTTTTCATTTTTGGGCCTTACATCTATACTACGTCTTTAATACGTTATTATACTATGACATTTTTTTGATGTTTTTATGCCTTGCAATACTTTGACGTTTTTTGACGTTTTTGTGTCTTAATATTATAGGATGTTTTTGACATTTTTATGCCTTAC
>NW_019174257.1:1518434-1522948 GCF_002260705.1 Seriola dumerili | reverse complement strand
GTATACTATGAGGTTTTTTGCCTTGATATCATTTTTTGCAGCACCTTACTAAAGCTTTATGTTTTGATGTGTGTCTAAAAAATTTTTTTAGAGAGGCTGCCTGGTAGTGCAGTGGTTAAAGCTGTGGACTCCCAAGGAGAAGATACTGGGTTCAAACCCCATCTGCTTGT
Organism: Seriola dumerili; assembly: GCF_002260705.1. NCBI lineage: Eukaryota > Metazoa > Chordata > Actinopteri > Carangiformes > Carangidae > Seriola > Seriola dumerili. Next base: position 1,522,778 of record NW_019174257.1, on the reverse strand, counting down.
CATGTCAACTTGCCATACTATATATTTGTTTTTTTCACTTTTAAGGCCTTACTATACCATGACATCTTCATATTTTACTATTCTATGACGTTTTCATGCCTTATTATACTATGTTGCTTTTTACCTTTTTTTGCCATACTATACGATGTCGTTTTTCTCACTTCTAAGGCCTCACTATACTATGACATCTTCATATATTACTATTCTATGATGTTTTTTGATATTTTTATGCCTTATTTTACTATGTTGATTTTTCACTTTTTTTGCCATACTATACTATGTCATTTTTTCACTTTTTTTGCCATACTATACTATGTCGTTTTTCTCATTTTAAAGCCTCACTATACTATAATGTCTTCATATATTACCATTCTATGATGTTTTTTACTGTTTTTAGGCCTTATTGTACTATGTTGATTTTTCACTTTTTTTGCCATACTATACTATGTCGTTTTTTCACTTTTTTTGCCATACTATACTATGTCCTTTTTTCACTTTTTTTGCCATAGTATACTATGTTGTTTTTCTCACTTTAAAGCCTCACTATACTATGACGTCTTCATATATTACAATTCTATGACGTTTTTTTCATTCTTTTATGCCTTATTTTACTATGTTGTTTTTCACCTTTTTTGCCATACTATACTATGTCAGTTTTTCACTTTTTTGCCACACTGTACTTTGTCATTTTTCTCATTTAAAGCCTAACTATATTATGACGTCTTCATATATTACAATTCTATGACGTTTTTTTCATTCTTGTATGCCTTATTTTACTATGTTGTTTTTCTCATTTTAAAGCCTAACTATATTATGACGTCTTCATATATTACTATTCTATGATGTTTTTTGATGTTTTCGTGCCTTATTTTACTATGTTGTTTTTTCACTTTTTTTGCCATACTATACTATGTCGTTTTTTCACGTTTAAGGCCTCACTATATTGTCATTTTCTCACTTTTAAGGCCTCACTATACTATGACGTCTTCATATGTTACTATTCTATGATGTTTTTTGATGTTTTTATGCCTTATTTTACTATGTTGATTTTTCACTTTTTTTGCCATACTATACTATGTCATTTTTTCACTTTTTTTGCCATACTATACTATGTCGTTTTTCTCATTTTAAAGCCTCACTATACTATGATGTCTTCATATATTACTATTCTATGATGTTTTTTATTGTTTTTAGGCCTTATTTTACTATGTTGATTTTTCACTTTTTTTGCCATACTATACTATGTCCTTTTTTCACTTTTTTTGCCATAGTATACTATGTTTTTTTTCTCACTTTAAAGCCTCACTATACTATGACGTCTTCATATATTACTATTCTATGATGTTTTTTGATGTTTTTATGCCTTATTTTACTATGTTGATTTTTTATTTTTTTTTGCCATACTATACTATGTCGTTTTTTCACTTTTAAGGCCTCACTATAGTATGACATTTTTTTCACTTTTAAGGCCTTACTATACTATGACGTCTTCATATTTTACTATTCTATGACGTTTTTATGCCTTATTTTATTATGTTGTTTTTTAACTTTTTTTGCCACACTATACTATGTCGTTTTTTCACTTTTTTGCCATACTATACTATGTCGTTTTTCTCACTTTTTTTGCCATACTATATTATGTCGTTTTTCTCACTTTTAAGGCCTCACTATATCATGACGTCTTCATATTTTACTATTCTATGATGTTTTTTGATGTTTTTATGCCTTATTATACTATGTTGTTTTTTCACTTTTTTTGCCATACTATACTATGTCGTTTTTTCACTTTTAAGGCCTCACTGTAGTATGACATTTTTTTCACTTTTAAGGCCTTACTATACTATGACGTCTTCATATTTTACTATTCTATGATGTTTTTATGCCTTATTTTACTATGTTGTTTTTTAACTTTTTTTGCCACACTATACTATGTCGTTTTTTCACTTTTTTGCCATAGTATACTATATTGTTTTTCTCACTTTAAAGCCTCACTATACTATGACGTCTTCATATATTACTATTCTATGATGTTTTTTGATGTTTTTATGCCTTATTTTACTATGTTGATTTTTTACTTTTTTTGCCATACTATACTATGTCGTTTTTTCACTTTTAAGGCCTTACTATACTATGTCATTTTCTCACTTTTAAGGCCTCACTATACTATGACGTCTTCATATATTACTATTCTATGATGTTTTTTGATGTTTTTATGCCTTATTTTACTATGTTGATTTTTCACTTTTTTTGCCATACTATACTATGTCGTTTTTTCACTTTTAAGGCCTTACTATACTATGTCATTTTCTCACTTTTAAGGCATCACTATACTATGACGTCTTCATATGTTACTATTCTATGATGTTTTTTGATGTTTTTATGCCTTATTTTACTATGTTGATTTTTCACTTTTTTTGCCATACTATACTATGTCATTTTTTCACTTTTTTTGCCATACTATACTATGTCGTTTTTCTCATTTTACAGCCTCACTATACAATGATGTCTTCATATATTACTATTCTATGATGTTTTTTATTGTTTTTATGCCTTATTTTACTATGTTTATTTTTTACTTTGTTTGCCATACTATACTATGTCGTTTTTTCACTTTTAAGGCCTCACTGTAGTATGACATTTTTTTCACTTTTAAGGCCTTACTATACTATGACGTCTTCATATTTTACTATTCTATGATGTTTTTATGCCTTATTTTACTATGTTGTTTTTTCACTTTTTTTGCCACACTATACTATGTCGTTTTTTCACTTTTTTGCCATACTATAATATGTCGTTTTTTCACTTTTAAGGCCTTACTATACTATGTCATTTTCTCACTTTTAAGGCATCACTATACTATGACGTCTTCATATGTTACTATTCTATGATGTTTTTCGATGTTTTTATGCCTTATTTTACTATGTTGATTTTTCACTTTTTTTGCCATACTATACTATGTCGTTTTTTCACTTTTAAGGCCGTACTATACTATGTCATTTTCTCTCTTTTAAGGCATCACTATACTATGATGTCTTCATATGTTACTATTCTATGATGTTTTTCGATGTTTTTATGCCTTATTTTACTATGTTGATTTTTCACTTTTTTTGCCATACTATACTATGTCGTTTTTTCACTTTTAAGGCCTCACTGTAGTATGACATTTTTTTCACTTTTAAGGCCTTACTATACTATGACGTCTTCATATTTTACTATTCTATGACGTTTTTATGCCTTATTTTACTATGTTGTTTTTTAACTTTTTTTGCCATACTATACTATGTCATTTTTCTCACTTTAAAGCCTCACTATACTATGACGTCTTAATATATTACTATTCTATGACGTTTTTTTTGATTGTTTATGCTTAATTTTACTAGTTTGATTTTTCACTTTTTTGCATAAACTATACTATGGGTCGTTTTTTCACTTTTAAGGCCTTAGTATACTATGTCATTTTCTCAGCTTTTAAGGCTATCAACTATACTATGACGTCTTCTATGTTACATTCTATGATGTTTTTTTGAATGTTTTTTGCTTAATTTTACTATGTTGATTTTCACTTTTTTTTGCCATACTATACTATGTCATTTTTCACTTTTTTGCCATACTATAACTATCGTCGTTTTTTTCCATGTTACAGCCTCACTATCATGATGTTTCATATATTACTATTCTAAATGATGTTTTTTTATTTTGTTTTTATTGCCTTATTTTACTATGTTTTTTTACTCTTTTGTTTGTCCATACTATAGTATCTATGTCGTTTTCACTTTTAAGGTCTACACTGTAGTATGACATTTTTTTCCACTTTTAAGGCCTTACTATACTATGACTCGTTCATATTTTACTTATATCTATGATGTTTTATGGCCTTATTTTACTATGTTGTTTTTTAACTTTTTTTGGCCACAATATTCTATACTCATGTCGTTTGTGTAATCACTTTTTTGCCATAGAATATCTATTATTGGTTTTTCTCACTTTAAAGCCTCACTATATAGCTATGCGTCTCATATAAATGTAACTATTCTATGAATGTTTTGATGTTTTTATGCCTTAGGTTTACTAATGTTGATTTTTTTTACTTTTTTTGCCATACTATACTATGTCGTTTTTTTCACTTAAGGCCTCACTATAGTATGACTTTTTTCAACCTTTTAAAGGCCTTACTATACTATGACGTCTTCATATATTACTATTCTATGACGTTTATGGCCTTATTTTTACTTTTGTTTTTTTTCACTTTTTTTTGGCCACACTAATACTCATGTCCGTTTTTTTTTCACTTTTTTTGCCCATAGCTATAATACTGCTCGTTTTTCACTTTTAAGGCCTTACTAT